>NC_059115.1:14807631-15111753 GCF_020740685.1 Jaculus jaculus | reverse complement strand
CAGGTAGCAGAGATCCTGCTCGCGAAGGCAAAGGTGAATGCCAACGACGATTGGAAGAGGTCGGCCTCATCTCTCTGTGTGTGCGTGGATGTGTGGAGGGGCTGACTGTCTGTCTACTCTGTCTTTGTGGGATTGGTGCATGTATGTTTAGTGACTACACAGTGCCCCATGCATGGGGCCTCTACTCTTCCACCATTCTTATTGATTTATTTATATTTTCTTTATTGATAGAGAGAAAGAGGGAGGGTGAGAGAAGAGAGGGAAATTGAGAGAGCAAGAGAGAATGAATGGGTGAACCAGGGTCGCCAAGCCCTTGCAAATAGACTCCAGGATGCATGCAGGACTTTGTGCATCTGGTTAAACATAGGTCTTGGGGGAATCAAAACCGTGGATCTTTTGGTTTTGCAGGGCAAATACTTTAACAGTAAACCCATCCCTCCACACTTTAAAAACAATTTTTTTTGTTTATTTTTATTTTTTTATTTGAAAGTGACAAACAATTGAGAAAGAGGCAGTTAGAGACACAGAGAGAGAATGAGGGAGAGAATGGGTGTAACAGGGCATCCAGGCCAAGTAAATGAACTCCAGATGTGTGCGCCCCCTTGTGCATGTAGCCAACGTGGTTCCTGGAGAATCGAGCCTCGAACCAGGGTCTTTACGCTTCACAGGCAAGCGCTTAAGCGCCAAGCCATCTCTCCAGCCCGAGCCTTTTTACAAAAAACAATTATTTTCATTTATTTATTTGACAGAGAGAAAGAGGAAGACAGAGAGAGAGAGAGTGAGGTAGAGAGAGAGAGTCACCCATTCTTATTTGAACCACAGTCTCTCACTGGTCACTAAGCTTTCCATCTTTACATGAACACCTGTGACACCAAGTCTCGGCTCCCCACAGGGCTGGGGGTGACAGAGGGGGCTTGGCCATTGCCAGCTATTTACGTGAGCCCAGAGGAGCAAACTTGAGTAGGTTCTCAGGCCTGCTCTGGTCTTCGTGCTCACACAAAATGTGTTCTTAACTGCTGAGAGCCACCCTCTCTGGCCCTCATTTATCCTTTAAAAAACAACAACAACAACAATGAAAACCCCTACTGGTGTTTTTGACTGGTAACAAATGCTCATGTCAGAAATACTGAATCAGGGCTGGAGAGATGGCTTAGCGGTTAAGCGCTTGACTGTGAAGCCTAAGGACCCTGGTTCGAGGCTCTGTTCCCCAGGTCCCACGTTAGCCAGATGCACAAGGGGGCGCATGTATCTGCAGTTCCTTTGCAGAGGCTGGAATCCCTGGCATCCCATTCTCTCTCTCTCCCTCTATCTGTCTTTCTCTCTGTGTATGTCCCTCTCAAATAAATAAATAAAAAATTAAAAAAAAGAAATATTGAATCAATAGTCAGAAGATTAAATGACACACACAGTGATTTGGTGAAAGTCACTGAACTGAAAACAAGATACAGACATAGTTCAATTTTTTCAGTTTTAGTAAAAAAAAAAGTAGTGTATACGAGGGCTCATGTCTCATTTTAATACTGATTGTAATTTGTAGTAAATTTTATTGGTCATATATGATCCTAACTAAAGCAGTTCCATGTCAATGTAATTTTGAAACATAGAATTTTTACTGAATTTTAAATGTACAATGAAATTCTTAATCATTTTTTAGAATTTCTTGCTCTGCTTCTAATATATTTTTCCTTTGGATTGCTATGTTAAGCAGAAATACTTTTGAAAATCACTTTACCTCACTGATACCCATGGGCTTGATACTTAATTTTTTTTTGTTGTTGTTTGGTTTTTTGAGGTAAGGTCTCACTTTAGCTCAGGGTGACCTAGAATTCTCTATGTAGTCTCAGGTTGGCCTTGAACTCACAGTGATTCTCGTACCTCTGCCTCCCAAGGGCTCAGATTAAAGGCATGTGCCACCACTCCTGGCTTGGATCCTTTTTCTTTAAAGAAGATATCTCAAGCGACTGATAAAAGGAAATCTTAAAATTTATTTTTAAATGTTTATATGTTTACTTATTTGCGAGGGAGTGAGAGAGAGAGAGAGTGAAAGAGAGAAGGAAAAATGGATTGTCCAGGGTTTCCAGGCACTGCAGACGAACTCCAGATGCACAGGCCTTGTTGTGCATATAGCTGAAGTGGGCAAGAGGAATCTAACCTTAGTTCCGTAGTGTCCTTAGACAGCATAGGCAAGTGTGTTAACCACGTGGCTATTTATTCATGTCTTTTTATTTCATTTCCTTGAAA
Organism: Jaculus jaculus; assembly: GCF_020740685.1. NCBI lineage: Eukaryota > Metazoa > Chordata > Mammalia > Rodentia > Dipodidae > Jaculus > Jaculus jaculus. Next base: position 15,109,512 of record NC_059115.1, on the reverse strand, counting down.
GAAAAAGAAAGAGAGATAAACGTAGAAGACAGAGAATTGGAGGCAATTTTCTCTATACTCTGCAAACGAAGTGCATTTGCATGCACCATAATGTGCATGTGGCTTACATGGGTACTGGGGAATTGAACTTGGGTCCTTAGGCTTTGCAGGCAAGCCATTTAGCTGCTAAGCCATCTGTCCAATCCAATGAGAATTCTTATTTTACTATGAGACTAGATTTACATTAGATCTTTCTGTCGTCGGAGTTTGGTTTCCCTGAGATGACACAAATACACATCTTTTCCCTGATAGGCCACAGATGATAGAACAAAGGATGACTGCCAAAAGCATCTCAGGGGTAACCAGTGAGTTTACCGGGGTTCTTTACAGAGAAAATGAAGGCTTGTACAAGCAATAAATGACTCAAAGGCTGCCACCTCACGCAAGAGCCCACCACAGCCTACATGCCACCTCACCTCAGGTGTGCCTGTAGAACCCACTGCACAGTGTGCAGGAAGCTCGGCTGCTCAGAGAGTCCTGAGTACATTGGACCACTTGCAGGCAGCTCAATCAGAGAGTCCTATCACACTGCACCACATGCTCCAAGTCTAAGAGGCAGGATCAAGCAGTTGTTTTACTTTTAAAATATTTTTTATTTTATTTATTTATTTTGGTTTTTTGAGGTAAGGTCTCACTCTGGTTCAGGTTGACCTGGAATTAACTATGTAGCTGACCCTGCCTCCAGAGTGCTGGGATTAAAGGCGTGTACCACCACGCCCTGCTTATTTTATGTTTTTAGAGAATGTGAGAGAGACAGAGACACAGAAAATTGGAGCACAGGCCCTCAGCCGCTGCAATGGAACTCCCAGTCACTTGCACCACATAGTGGTCACGTGCAGCCTTGCACTTGACTCACCATTGTGTGTCTGGCATACCTGGGATCTGGAGAGCACAACATGGCTGTAGGCAAGTGCCTTAACCGCTCAGCCATTTCTCCAGCCCTGTTTGCACTTCATTTAGCTTTAGAGGGTGGTCTTGCAACCCTTTCCCAGACTTGCTGACATCCTGTCTCTGAAAGATAATTTATTCCGCCCACACCCCAGGAAGGAATGTTTCACTTTGTCATTAACAAAACCTTGAGGGAGCTGCATGACCTTCAGGTTTCAGGTCTCCCAGTCTGGACTTCCTGATTCAGAGCCTCCCTTCTCTCCTCTGGAGAAAATTTCAATCCTGAGGACAGTGTTGAACAATAGCTTTACAACTGGCAACGTTTGGTGAAATTGGGAACATTCCTCAACACTAAACATATTTAATTATATGTGACTCAGAGCATATATTTTTTAAATTATTTATTTATTAGAGAGAGAGGGAGCGAGGATGAGCATGCTAGGGCATCTAGACACTGCAAATGAACTCCAGATGCATGTGCCATCTTGTGTATCTGGCCTATGTAGGACCTGGATCCTTAGGCTTTGTAGCCATGTGCCTTAACTGGTAAGCTGTCTCTCCAGCCCTCAGGGTATATCGTTGCAGGTTGAATTAATTGAGGCCATCCAAACAGACTGGCAGTTTTTAAAGAGAGAGATAGATAATTGGCAGTCCAGGGCCTGTGGCACTGTCATCAAACTCCAGGCGTTTGGCATCTTATGGGTCTGGCTTATGTGGGATCTGGAGAGTCAAACATGGGTCCTTCGGCTTTGCAGGTAAGAATTTCAACCACTAAGGCAATCTCTCCAGGCTTCATGTTGATTTTAAAATTATTTATATAGAAATTCAATCAGGAGCTAGCAGATGATTAGTCCCATTAAATACAACTACTCTGATATTTACTATATATTTCTATATTTCCAAGTAATTCTTAAATTGATTTAGTTTTTCATTTTTGGCCTATAGATTGTTATGAGTTGTACCACACTTTACTAGGGTAGGGAAGAAGTCTTCATTTAAATATTTACCAACATGAGGTCAAACTGCAGCATAGTGATTGCCCCTTATATAGAGTTGCTGTGACCTAGAGGACTGGGTTAGCGGTTACGGCATTTGCCTGCAAAGCCATTGGATCCAGCTTTGATTCTGCAGGATCCATGTTATCCGGATGCACAAGGGGCACTCACATCTCAGTTCACTTGTAGTGGTTGGAGGCCCTGGTATGCCTTTTCTCTCTCTCTCTTTCTCTCTTCCTCCCTTCCTCCCTCTTTCTCTGTCAAATAGGTAAAAATAAAATATTATTAAAAGTTTCCATGCATGATGGTGCATGCCTTTAATCCTAGCCCTTGGGAGGCAGAGGTATGAGTGTTGCTTTGAGTTCAAGGCCACCGTTAGACTGCAGAGTGAATTCCAGCACAGCCTGAGCTACTAAGAGACCCCACATTGGAAAACTTTAAAAAAAAAAGATCTAAAAGTGGGAAATCTACTTAACTTTTCCAAGTGGACAAGAGGACATTTCATAATTTGTTCATTTTAGCCTTAAAAATAATATGAATACTCTACAATAGGATGTTAATATCTGTCCTTAGGTGTTACTAGTCAATTTAATACACAAAGACTAGAGATTAAGCTGGTAAAATATGTTGGAATACTAGTTCATACACTTTAAAGTCTCTGCTATTTTAGAAATGCCCTCTTCCATGCCATAATGCATCAATCAAAAAATATGATCCCCGTTCTTGAGCATGGTGGTGATGATCGTTTGGTATTCAATTCTGAACATACTCTATGTTACTACATTTTTAAGGACAGCCTTAAGAAGTAAATGCTTACATTGAAATGAGATGTAATGATTATTGGATTTCTCGGTGGTTTTTGAAATTTACTTCATTTATTTGAGAAAGAGAGTGATAGAAACTGAGAGAATGGGCGCACTATGACTTCAGCTGCTGCAAACAAATTCCAGATGCATGCGGCATCTCGTGCATCTGGCTTACGTGGGTCCTTTGGCTTCATAGGCAAACATCGTAATCACTAAACCATCTCTCCAACACTATTGGATGCTTTTTAATTGTTACAACTATATTATACTTGAATATCCAGTGAAATTTTATAGTCTAATTCTAGAAGTGGGAATGAGTATAAGCTAGCTGACTTATCAGTCAGAAACTAAGCAAAATGCTATATTAAGTTGATGTAGCAATGGGTAGAGAATTCTGTATTTTAGGACCTTTCCTTGGCATTCCTGGCCATTGAACCCAGTAACTCATATATGATACATATGTGTTATACTACAAAGATGCACTCCCAGGACTTTTAATCCAGTGATTTTTTAAGACCCCTGTCCTTAGAGACACAGCATTATAGGTACTGGGGATCAAAACCAGGGCTTTAGGCTTTGTAGGTGGGCCCATTAACTGCTGAATCATCTCTCCAACCCAGAAATTTGGCTTATAATGGGCCATATTTAAAGAATGAGTTAGGGCACAGAGACATGGCTTAGTGGTTAAGTGTTTACCTGTGAAGTCTAAGGACCCCAGTTCGTGGCTCGATTCCCCAGGACCAACCTTAGCCAGATGCACAAGGGGCACACACCTCTGGAGTTTGTGTACAGTGGGTGGAGGTCCATTCTCTTTTTCTCTCTCTGTCTGCCTCTTTGTTTCTCTATCAGTTGCTCTCAACTAAATATATAAAACTAAACAAAACAATTTAAAAAGCCAGTTAGCCTGGAAGGTGGTACAGCTGTTAAGTATGCTACCTGCACAGGTATGAGGGCCTGCAGGGGCCCCATAATGCCAGAGTTAGAATGTCAGATCCCACACGATCAGTGAGCAAGGCCATGCATGCCTGTGACCTCCATCCTGTATGTGAGCAAAGACCTGAGAATCATGAGACCTTGAGAAAGGACAGCAAGGCCAAGTGCACAAACGTGCAGCCACCACCATGCACACAAGCACAAACAATCCTTTTTCATTGGAAGCAGAACGGGGGGAGAGGGACAAGCAAAGGTAATGAAAGGGCACTTTGAGGAAAGTACTATGTACTATGCACATGTTCAAAATTGTCCAAAAGTAAAAAAAAAGACACAAAAATGGTTGTACAGACCAAATAATCCTGTGTTCAAGAGTTATGTGAAAAACCTCAAGGAGCCAAAATACCATGACATATACTGTGCTACAGACATGCGGCGAGTTAGTGAGGTTTTGCAGTTTGTTTTGGAGAGGACTGTCTTTGACGTGACAGCCCCAAGGAGTGGAGGAGGATTTCCCAGTGAGGAGCCAAATACGGGAATGTGTGGCTGAGAGAGAAGAGCAAAGATCACTGTTCCTTCTCCTCGTTGCACATTCACGCGAATAGGGGCTTTTCTAACATTTTCCGTAGGCTTGAGACGCACGCGGTTCTGTGAGCTGTTAGTTACTTTTGCGTTTTCCCAGGACCGCTTCACGCCACTCACAGCTGCTGTGGTGAAGGACAGTGTGCAGGTAGCAGTGATCCTGCTCACGAAGGCGAACGTGAATGCCAGCGAGTAGTGGAACAGGTAGGCTTCATGCAGTCTGTGTATGCGTGGATGTGGGGAGGGCAGTCTGTCTGCCTGTCTTTGTGGGATGTGGTGCATGAATGTTTATGTGCCCACACAGTGCCCCATGCAGTGGCCGCTGCTCTTCCACCCTTTCTTTTTTATTTCTTTATTTCTTATATATTTGACAGAGAAAAAGAATAAGGGTGAGACAGTGCGAGAAATTGAGAGAGAGAGAGAATGAATGGGAGGGCCAGGGTCTCCAGCCCCTGCAAATGACCTCCAGATGCATGCACGACCTTGTGCATCTGTCTAACACAGGTCCTGGGGAATCGATCCTGGATCCTGTGGTTTTGCAGGCAAATGCCTTGACCACTTAAGTAATCCCTCCAGCATATTTTTAAAAATTTTTTCTGTATTTTTATTTATTTATTTGATAGTGGCCGACAGAGCAAGAGGCAGTTAGAGAGAGAGAGAAAGAGAGAGAGAATGGGTGCAACAGGGCATCAAGCCACAGTCAACGAACTCCAGATGCATGTGCCCTGTTGTGCATGTAGTTAACCTGGGTGTTGGGTAATCAATTCTTGAACCAGGATATTTAGGCTTCACAGGCAAGTGCTTAAGTGCCAAGGCATCTCTCCAGCCCGAACATTTTTTTAAAAAGCAATTATTTTTATTTATTTAGTTGACAGAGAGAAAGAGGGAAACAGAGAGAGAGAGAGAGAGAAAAGGGATGACCCACTCTTATTTTAAACATAATCTCTCACTGGTCACTAAGCTTGCCATCTTTACATGAACCCCTGTGACACCAAGTGACGGCTCCCCATGGAACTGGGGTGACAGAGGCACTTGGCCATGGCCAGCTGTTTATGTGAGCCCAGAGGAGCAAACTTGAGTAGGTTTTCAGGCCTGCTGTGTTCCTCGTGCTTACACAGAAATTGTTCTTAACTGCTCAGCCACCTATGCAGCCCTCATTTATCCTTTAAAACAACAACAACAACAACAACAAAAACCCCTCTTGGTATTTTCGAGTGGTAACAAATACATATGTCAGAACTGAGTCAATAGTTAGAAGATTAACTGACGCACACAGATATACGGTGAAAGACACTGAACTGAAGAACAGATACAGACATACATCATTTCTCATTTTAATACTGATTGTAATTTGTAGTAAAGTTTTGGTCATTTATGGTCCTAACTAAAGCAGTGCCATGTAAGTGTAACTATGAAACATAGAATTTTTACTAGATTTTAAATGTACCTTGTAATTCTTAATCATTTTATAAACTCTATTGCTCTGCTTCTTATATATTTTTCCTTTGGATTGCTATGTTAAGCAGAAATTCTTTTGAAACTTACTTTACCCCACTGATACCCTTGAGGTTGAAATATTTTTTTTTTCAGCTTGGTTTTTCGAGTTAGGGTCTCACTTTAGCTCAGGGTGACCTACAGTTCAATGCATAGTGTCAGGTTGGCCTCGAACTCACAGTGATTTTCCTACCTCTGCCTCCCGAGGGCTGGGATTAAAGGCATGTGGTACCATGCCTGGCCTGGATCCTTTTTCTTTAATGATGATAACTCAAGTGAATGAAAAAAGGAAATCTAAACATATATATTTTTTAAATTTTTATGTTTTTATTTATTTGAGATCGACAGACACAGAGAGAATGACAGATAGAGGGAGAGAGAGAGAATGGGCGCACCAGGGCTTCCAGCCTCTGCAAACGAACTCCAGATGCGTACGCCCCCTTGTACATCTGGCTGACTTGGGACCTGGGGAACCGAGCCTCGAACCGGGGTCCTTAGGCTTCACAGGCAAGCGCTTAACCGGTAAGCCATCTCTCCAGCCCTTAAAAAATATTTTTAAATGTTTATATATTTACTTATTTAGGAGGGAGTGAGAGATAGAGAGAGAGAAAGAGAGAATGGATTCTTCGGGGTTTCCAGGCACTGCAGACGAACTCCAGATGCACAGGTCATGTTGTTCATATACCTTAAGTGGGTAAGGTTAAACGAACCTTACTTCCTTGGTGTCCTTAGGCATCATAGGCAAGTGTGTTAACTACTAAGCTATTTATCCATCTCTTAAATTTATTTTTATTTCATTTCTTTGAGAAAGAAAGAAAGGGAGACAGACAGAGAAGACAGAATTGGAGGCAATTTTCTCTATGCTCTGCAACGAACTCCATTTGCATGCATATTCATGTGCATTTGGCTTACGTGGGTACTGGGGAATTGAACTTGGGTCCTTAATCTTTGCAGGCATGCAAGTTAGCTGCCAAGCCATCTGTCCAATCCAATGAGAATTCTTATTTTCCTATGAGATTAGGTTTACTTTAGATCTTTCTGTCTTAGCAGTTCTGTTTCCCTGAGATGACCCAAATATATGTCTTTTCCCCATGTAGGCCATAGATACCAGAGCAAAGGATGATGCCAAAAACATCTTAGGGGTAACCAGTGAATTTACTGGGGTTCTTCACAGAGAAGAATGAGGGATTGTACAAGCAATAAATGAATGAAAGGCTGACACTTCACACAAAAGCCTAACACAGCACTTATGCCACCTCACAAAAGGTGTACCTCTGGAGGTCACTGCACAAGCTCGGCTGCTCAGAGAGTCCTGAGTACATTGGACCACTTGCAGGCAGCTCAATCAGAGAGTCCCAGCACAGTGCACCACTTGTTCCAAGCCCAAGAGTCAGTTCCAAGTAGTTGTTTTACCTTTAAAACATTTTTTTATTCTATTTTCTTATTTTGATTTTTCGAGGTAAGGTCTCACTCTGGTTCACGTTGACCTGGAATTAATTATTTAGTCCCAGGGTGGCCTTGAACTCATGGCAATCCTCCTGACTCTGCCTCCAGAGTGCTGGGATTAAAGGCATGTGCCACCATGCCCTGCTGATTTTATGTTTTTAGAGAATGTGAGAGAGACAGAGACACAGAGAGAGAGTTGGAGCACAGGCCCTCAGTCACTGCAATGGAACTCCAGACACTTGTACCACATAGTGGTCCCATGCAACATTGCACGTGACTCACCATTGTGTGTCTGGCATACCTGGGATGTGGAGAGCAGAACATGGCTTTTTGCAAGCTCCTTAACCACTCAACCATCTCTCCAATCCTGTTTTCCCCTTCATTTAGCTTTAGAGTGTGGACTTGCAACCCTTTCCCATATTGCTGACATCCTAATTCTCTGAAAGTTAATTTATTCTGCCCACCCCCCAGGTAGAAATGTTTCACTTTGTTATTTACAAAACCTTGAGGGAGCTGCATGACCTTCAGGTTTCAGGTCTCCCAGTCTGGACTTCCTGAATCACAGCCTCCCTTCTCTCCTGTGGAGAAAATTTCAATCCTGAGGACTGTGTTGAACAATAGCTTTACAACTGGCAAAGTTGGGTGAAATTGGAAACATTCCTCAACACTAAACATATTTTATTATATGAGACTCAGAGTATATATTTTTTATATTATTTATCTATTAGAGAGAGAGAGCGCGCGAATATGGGCACACCAGGTGTTGCAGTCCGGTTTGCATTGCTGGTAGAAATCACTCAACCAAGAGTAGCTTCTGGGAAAAAGAGGTTTATTTTGGCTCACAGGCTTGAGGAGAAGCTTCACGATGGCAGGGCAAAACGATGGCATGAGCACAGGGTAGACATCACCCCCTGGCAAAAATAAGATGGACCACAGCAACAGAAGGGTGTGCCAAACACTGGCATGGGGAAACTGGCCATAAAGCCCATAAGCCCGCCCCCAACAATACACTCCCTCCAGGAGGCATTAATTCCCAAATATCCATCAGCTGGGAACCTAGCATTCAGAACACCTAAGTTTATGGGGGACACCTGAATCAAACCACCACATTCCGCCCCTGGCCCCCATAAACTGATATCCATACATGATGTAAAATACAATGCATTGAGTGTTACTTTAAAAGTCCCCATAGTTTTTTATCAATCTCAATGATGTTCATACATCCCCATAGTTCAAGATCTTTTAACTGAGCCATAATACCAAAATATAACCTAAAAAAAACCCATAATGGCACAGAATAAATATTCACCCTGCAAAAGATGTCATTGGGTATAGCAAAGAAACATTCAACCAATACAAGATTTAAAACAACCAGGGCAAACATTTGTAGCTTCAAGTCCAACAACACTAGCCAGTGAGAAATGTTCAAGTCCGATAATTCTAACCAGCAACAAGTCTCTGGCATTCCAATTCCGCCCCTCCAGCTAGGCTACTCACAGTCCTGGAAAACTTCATCGGGGCCGGCAGCTCCTCAGCAGCCATCCCATGGTCCCGGCATCTCCACTGGGTCTCCACCGCAATCCACGGTTCATCCTCATGGCCCCATGGGGTCTCCATGCAGGCAACAGCAAACCTGCTACACACTGCCCATGGCCATTTCCAAAACACAAAACCGTGTCGCAAACTCAATGACCCTCTTTCCAGCATTTCTTATACTCCACGATACCAGGTAGGGTGCCAATTTGTTAATCCAGGGGGGAATAAAGCAGACTTTGAAGAACAGGACACTCCTTGATCACTCAGGCCCCTTCTAAAGAGTCGACATTCTTCCTGTTGCCCCAGCGCAGGTCAGCTAGCCCAGTCTCAAAGGTTGTCATCACTCAGTTGCAGCTGAACGGGCAACAGTTCACCCAAAGATTTTTCTTTCTGTGCCATATCCCTCTGTTCACACCAGTTCATTTCTACGCAAAGCAACCCTGCACAACTTCTCAGGACATGGGCATAAGAGCAAGCTTCTCACACAAACTGCTAGCCCAGTCCAGGCACAGCTCTTTCTCACCCTCATAAGCCGAACCTCACAGTCCATAGTTCTTACTGCCTTCAGGTCTTTTAGCTCTGACCAGGATAGACCATCAAGCTGTACGTACAGCACTGCAAAGCATCTCTTAGGCCAAGGTTTCAACTCTTTCCACATTCCTCTTGAAAACCAGCTCCAAAAGGCCAAAGCCACAGTCAGGTGTCTAGCAGCAACCCCACTCCTCGGTACCACTTTACTGTTGCAGTCCGGTTCGCATTGCTGGTAGAAATCACCCAACCAAGAGTAGCTTCTGGGAAAAAGAGGTTTATTTGGGCTCACAGGCTTGAGGAGAAGCTTCACGATGGCAGGGGAAACCGATGGCATGAGCAGAGGGTGGACATCACCCCCTGGCAAACATAAGATGGACCACAGCAACAGGAGGGTGTGCCAAACACTGGCATGGGGAAACTGGCTATAAAGCCCATAAGCCCGCCCCCAACAATACACTCCCCCCAGGAGGCATTAATTCCATAAATATCCATCAGCTGGGAACCTAGCATTCAGAACACCTAAGTTTATGGGTTCACCTGAATCAAACCACCACACCAGGGCATCTAGACACTGCAAATGAACTCCAGATGCATGTGCCACCTTGTGCTTCTGGCTTATGTAGGACCTGGAGAATTAAACCTGGATCCTTAGGCTTCCCAGTCATGTGCCATAACTGCTAAGCTGTCTCTCCAGTCCTAAGGGTATATTTTTGCAGGTTGAATTTATTGAGGCCAGTCAAACAGAAGGGCAGGTTTTAAAGAGCGAGATAGATAATTGGCAGGCCAGGGCCTCCGGCCACTGTCATCAAACTCTAGTCCTTAGCCACCTTATGTGTCTGCCTTATGTGGGATCTTGGGATTCAAACATGGATCCTTAGGCTTTGCATGCAAGTACTTCAACCACTAAGGCAATCTCTGGAGGCAGCATTTGATTTTAATATTTTTTATATAGAAATTCAATCAAGAACTAGCACATGGTTATTAGTTCCATTAACTGCAACTATTCTAATATTTACTATATGTTTCTGTATTTCTAAGTAATTCTAAAATTTATTTAGTTTTTCCCTTTTGGCCTTTAGCCGGTTATGAGTTGGAAAATAGTGCATTAGGATAGGGAAGAAATCTTCATTTAAATATGTACCATGTTGAGGTCACACCGCAGCATAGTGATTGCCCCTTATATAAAAGTCGCTGTGGGCTAGAGGACCCATGTTAGCCAGATGCACAAGGGGCACTCACAGCTTGAGTTCATTTGCAGTGGTTGGAGGCCTGGTATGCCCATTCTCTCTCTCTCTCTGTCTCTCTCTCTCCTTTGCTTCCTTCCTCCTTTTTTCTCTGTCAAATAAATAAAAAAAAAATTACTAAACGTTTCTGGCCATGATGGAGCATGCCTTTAATCCCAGCACTTGGGAGACAGAGGTAGGAGGGTTGCTTTAAGTTTAAGGCCACCGGAGACTGCAGAGGGAATTCCAGGTCAGCCTGAGTTAGAGCCAGACCCTACATTGGAAAAATAAAAAAAAAAAAAAAAAAAAAAGAAACAAAAAAACATATAAAAGTGGGAAATATACTTAGTTTTCCCAAGTGGAAAAGAGGTCATTTACTAATTTGTCCATTTTAGCCTAGAAAATAATATGAATACTCTACAATAGGATGTGTATGTCTGTCCTTAGGTGTTACTAGTAAATTTAATAACACAGACAAGAGATTAAGCTGGTGAAATATATTTGAACACTAGTTTATACACTTTAATGTCTCTTCTCTTTTATTACTGTTCTCTTCCATGCCATAATACGTCAATCAAAAAATATGATCCACCTTCTTGTGCATGGTGGTGTGATGATGGTTTGGTAGACAGTTCTGGACATACTCTGCGTTACTACATTTTAACGGACAGCCTTGACAAGTAAGTGCTTACATTGAAATGATAGCAAATATTTATTGGATTTTTAAAAGTTTTTTTTAACATTTATTTCATGTATTTGAGAAGGAGAGAGAGAGAGAAAATGGGCACACTATCCCTTCAGCTGCTGTAAACAAATTCCAGATGCATGCGGCACCTTGTGCATCCGGCTTACATTAGTCCTTTGGCTTCATAGGCAAACACCTTAACCACAAAACCATCACTCCAATACTATTGCATGCTTTTTCAATTGTTACAACTATATTGTCCTTGAATATCCAATGAAATTTCATAATGTAATTCAGGAAGTTGGAATGAGTGTAAGGTAGCCGACTTGTCAGTCAGAAACTTAGCAAAATGCTAGATTAAGTTCATGTAGCAATGCATAGAGAATTCTGTATTTTAGGACCTTTCCATGGCAATCCTGGTTATTGAACCCAGAAACTCATGTATGATCCATATGTGTTATACCACAAAGATGCACTCCCAGAAGTTTTAATCCAAGGATTTTTTAAGACACCAGTCCTTAGAGAACACAGCATTATAGGTAGTGGGGATCAAACCCAGGTCTTTGGTCCTTGCAGGTGGCCCATTAACTGCTGAACCATCTGTCCAACCAGAAGTTGGGCTTTTTGTGAGGCCATATTTAAAGAAGGAGTTAAGGCCTGGAGAGATCGCTTAGTGGTTAAATGCTTGCCTGTGAAGCCTAAGGACCCCAGTTTGAGACTCAATTCCCCAAGACCCAACCCACGTCATCCAGATGCACAAGGGGGTGCACACGTCAGTTTGTTTACAGTGGTTGGAAGTCCATTCTCTTTCTCTCTCTCTGTCTGCCTCTTTCTTTCTCTTTCTGTTGCTCTGAAATAAGTCAATAAAAATAAAAAAATTTAAAGATGGTGTTAGGCTGCAAAGGTGGTGCCACTGTTAAATATGCTACCTGCACAGGTGTGAGGGCCTGAAGGGGCCAATACTGCCAGAGTTGGAATGTCAGGGCCCACACGAGCAGTCGGCAAGGCCATGCATGCTTGTGACCTCCATCCTGTATGTGAGCAGAGACCTGGGGATCATCAGACCTTGAGAAAGGACAGCAAGGCCAAGTGCACAAACGTGCAGCCACCACCATGCACACAAGCACAAACAATCCTTTTTCATTGGAAGCAGAGCGGGGGAGAGGGACAAGCAAATTTAATGAAAGGGCACTTTGAGGAAAGTACTATGTACTATGCACATGTTCAAAATTGCCCAAAAAGAAAAAAAGAAACAAAAATGGATAGGCAGACTAAATAGCCATAGTGTTCAAGGTTTATGTGAAAAACCTCAAGCAGCCAAAATACCACAATGAATTCTCAGCTAGAAACAACATTCTGCGAGTCAGTGAGTATTTGTGGCGTTTTAGAAAGGAATGTAGTTGGCTTGACAGCCTCAGGGAGGGGAGGAGGATTTCCCTGGGAGGAGTAGAATATGTGAATGTGCAGCTGAGAGAGAAGGGCGGAGATTACTGTTCCTTCTCCTCGTTCCACATTCACGGGCATAGGGCCTTTTCTAACATTTTCCATAGCCTTGAGACGCGCATTGTCCGGTGAGCTGTTAGTTACTTTTGCGTTTTCCCATGACGGCTTCACGCCACTCACAGCTGCTGTGGTGAAGGACAGTGTGCAGGTAGCGGCGATCCTGCTCCCGAAGGCGAACGTGAATGCCAGCGAGGAGTGCAAGAGGTAGGCTTCATGCTCTCTGAGTGTGCGTGGATGTGTGGAGGGCTGTCTGTCTGTCTTTGTGGGATGTGGTGGATGATGTTTATGTGACCACACAGTGCCGCATGAACTAGCCGGTGCTCCTGCATCCATTCTTTTTTATTTATTTATTTTTGATTTATTAGACAGAGAGAAAGAGGGAGAGAGAGAAAGGGAAGAAAAGAGATAGAGAGAGAGAGAGAGAGAGAATATGAATGGCTGTGCCAGGGTCTCCATGCACTGCAAATGAACTCTAGATGCGTGCATGATCTTGTGCATCTGGCAAACACAAGTTCTGTGGAATCGAACCTGGATTCTTTGGTTTTGCAGGTAAATGCCTTAACCACAAAGCACTCCCTCCAGCCTCATTTAACTTTTTTAAATATATTTTTATTTATTTATTTGAGAGGTACACACAGAGAAAGGAAGAGGCAGTTAGAGAGTGAGAGAAAGAAAGAATGTGTTCACCAGAGCAACCAGCCACTGCAAACGAATTCCAGATGTGTGTGTCCCCATGTGCATCTGGCTAACGAGATTCCTAGAGAATTGAGCCTTGAATCAGGGTACTTAGGCTTCACAGAGAAGCACTTAACTGCTAAGCCATCTCTACAGCCTGAGCCTCTTTTTTAAAATAACATATTTTTATTTATTTAATTGACAGAGAGAATGAGGGAGACAGGAAGAGAGAGAAGCAGAGAGAGGGAAGGGGTCACCCAATCTTATTTGAACCACAGTCTCTCACTGATCACTAAGCTTGTCATCTTTACATGAACCCCTGTGACACCATAGAATCTTACTGGGAGACAGTGACCTAATACCCCTCCTGTTTTTAAAAATATTTTATTTCTTTAAATTAGGAAGAGAGAGAGGTAGGTAGGGATACCATGGCACACCAGAACCTATAGCCACTGCAAACAACTCCAGACACAGGCACCACCTTGGGCATCTGGCTTATGAGGGTTCTGGAAAATCAAACCAGGATCTTTGGGTGTCATGGGCAAGCACCTTAACTGCTTAGGCATCTCTCCAGACCCCATCCTGCTTTTTTTTTTTTTCTCATTTTGTTTGTTTAAAGTAAGACAGATCTTGCTAAGTTACCACACTGACATTAAACTCACTGCAGGGCTGGCGAAATGGCTTAGCTATCAGAGCACTTGCAAGGAAGCCAAAGGACTGAAGTTCAAGTTCCAAGCACCCACGTAAATCCAGATGCCCAAGGTGGCACATGCATCTGGAGATTGTTTGCAGTGGCTGGAGCCCCTGGTGTGCCCATTCTCTCTATCTCTTTTCCTGTTTTCTGCCTCGTTCTCCCTGAGATACTTAAAAATGAAACGTAAAAAAATAATAATAACATAAACGAGTAATAAGAAGCAGACTGATGTTTTTAAATTTTTGATTATTTTTATTTATTACTTTGAGATCAACAGAGAGAGAGAGAAAGAGACAGAGAGAGAGAGAGAGAGAGAGAGAAAGAATGGGTGCACCAGGGCCTCCAGCCACTGCAGATGAACTCCACATGCATGCACCACCTTGTACATCTGGCTTATGTGGGCCCTGGGGATCGAGCCTCAAACTGGGATCCTAAGGCTTCAAAGGCAAGTACTTAACTGCTAAGCCATCACCATCCTCCCACCCATGAGGCCATTACTGGGAGTGCAAATCTTATCAAATTTTTCATGCACAAATTCCATGTAAGGAAAGCAAGTATGTCACAGTTCTTAGAAATTATGAGGATCTTTTTTTAAATTATTTCTTTGTAAGGAGAAGAGCCAGAGAGATAGAGAAAGAGGTGGATACAGAGACAATGTGTGTGTCAGGTCCTCTAGCTGCTGCAATCAAACTCCAGACGCATGTCCCACCTTCTGCACACAGATTTTCTTTGGGTACTGGGGCATTGAACCTGGGTTCTTAGGCTTCACAGCCAAGCACCTTAACTAAGGAACCATCTGTCTTTTACGTACTGGTTTTTTGTTGGTATTTTTGAATTTCATTGTTCATTCGGGTCATTAGCTAAGTGTAGATTTTTTTCCCCCAAAATGTCGTAGAAGATTAGTAGCATAGGCTGAAAACATTTTATTTTTATACAAAAACACTTCAGAGTGTCAAGTGAAGCTTTAGAAAGATACTTTAGGAAAGGATAAGAAAAGGAAAAGAAAACATCAGACTGGATCTCTACAGAGAGACTGTTTATTGACA
Source organism: Jaculus jaculus (assembly GCF_020740685.1). Lineage (NCBI taxonomy): Eukaryota > Metazoa > Chordata > Mammalia > Rodentia > Dipodidae > Jaculus > Jaculus jaculus. The sequence goes on along the minus strand of NC_059115.1, from coordinate 15,094,439 downwards.
GAAACTGGGAGGGGAGTCAGGTTTTTCACCGGATGAAGGCGGAAGCTCTGGCCAGTCTGGGGTGCAATGTTAAGGACCCAGGTTTAGTTCCCTGGTAACCCGGTAAACCAGATGCACAGAGTGGCATATGCATATGCAGTTTGATTGTAGTGGCTTTGGCCCTGACATGCCCATTCTCATGCTTTCTCTTATATTTGTTTTGTACTTTTTTTATTTTTTGGATTTTCAGAGTAGGCTCTCATTCTAACCCAGGTTGACCTGGAATTCACATGTAATCTCAGGCTCCTTTCAACCTCACTGGTATCCTCCTGATTGCTGGGATTAAAGGTTTGCACTACCACGCTTGATTCTATCCCCAGTAAATAAACTAATAAACTAAATAAAGAGGAAGGTGGCTCAGCAGATAAGCGCCTGCCAGCCTTGGTTTGATTCCCCAGAACCAACATAAAGCCAGATGCACAAAGTGGCACGTGTGTGGAGATTGTAGCTGCAAGAGGCCCTGATGCTCGCCCATTTCCTCTCCCTCAAATAAATGAAACAATACCGAGCAGGAGGGGGGAGTCTGGGGCAGACGTGGAGGGGGGGCGGGGTGCGCTCTGGGGGAGCGGGGCGCTGTGGGCGGGGCGGACGGGGAGGCGGGGCTCATCAGCTCTCCCTCTGCAGCACAGGACATCGCGCTCCCTCGCTTTTTCTCCTCTCACCGGGTCCACCGGGTCCATCTGCTCAGCGTCTCCCCGACTCCAGTGACCACGGAGACTGCAGGGGAGGCAGGTCCGAGGTGAGCCCCGCGGGTCCTGCCCCACCCCGTCCCCGGGACCCGCGAGGCCTCCGCGCAGCGCTGGGCGGCGTCCCGGGCTGTGGAAGGTCCGCGCACCGCGCTCTCGCTGGGCGCCGCCACCTCCGAGGTCCGCGGGGTTGTCCAGCGGGGCAGCGGCGTCAGGGCGGCGGCGGACATGCGCAGTGGCTCCGCGGACATGGGCCGGTCACGGGCGCGACGGCGGATGGAGGCGGAGGTCAGTGGACAGCTGGGCCGGGAAAGCGTGGGGACGCGAGACGGGCGCAGAGCTCACAGGCTTCTCCAGCGTGGCGGCCTCGGCCTTGGCCCTCAGGGTGGACAGCACTTGGGCCTCGGCCTCGCGTGGAGCCGGGTCTGGGCGGCCCATCTTCCACGGGAGGAGCTGGGTGTCCATGTGAGGAAAGTCAGGTACCGCTGACCACTGCAGGCCCAGCCCTGACCTCCATGGTCCATCCCTGGCACCTGGGTCAGGACCGCGGCTTCCTTCTCCCAGAGCATCGCACTTGCTCCTGCCCTGCTGGCTGCAGATGATCCCGCTCCTCGCCCCGGGCGCCCTGCTGCTTCCCGTGGGCCTGGGGGAGGCAGGGCCCATGCTTGGGATCACCCGGAGCAGCGTGTGATGGGTGCACCTGCCCAGTCCACCAAGGTACCTGAGAGGAAGAGGCAGAGACAGAGAGACAGAGAGAGAGAGGGAGGGAAAGAGTGAGAGAATGGGCACAGCATGGCCTCCAGCAAGGGAACTCCAGACACATGCGCCTCCTGTGTATCTGGCTCACATGGGTCTTGGGCATTTGAACTGGGGTCATTAGGCTTGTCTTAACTGTTCAACCATATCCCCAACCCTTTTACACAGTCTGATGAGAATTGACACTTAAGGCAAAGGGGGAAATGGTAAGCTAGATCAGAGAACATTTGTCAATGTTAGCCTCCCTATTCCAATTATTTTCATACTAAAAGGGAAATCACATAGTTATTATTAGTAGTTTAGTATTTCCCATTTTAAAACACAGACTATTATGCCATATATATGTGTGTGTTTATGCATCATTGTATATACAATAGTAGCTATAGCACTGAGGTTGAAAATAAATCTTAAATTTGTGCTTGATTGATAATATTTGTAGAATTATTAAATAGGTTTATGATTCACGGACTGAATTAGAATTTGCACAACATAGGTGAGCCATGCTTATTGTAAAAGCTAATCCAAGATTACCTGTTAATAATTAATTTTCTACCCAACATTCCTATTGCCTTACTAAAAACTAATTTTAGTTTGAACATGAGTATAAGAAAGAGAAAATTTCAAAACAGAGTGGAATGTTAATGAAGAATAATAAATTACTTCTAGAACTATTACAAATCATTATTGAAACGCTTCAGTATATGGTTGAAATAAGACCCCTAACTTTTGTGAAGGAACACAATATATTTTAAAGATTTTATTTATTTTTATTTATAAACTAGAGATAAAGGCAGGGAGAGAGAGAGAGAGGAAGAATGAGCATGCCAGGGTCTCTAGCCACCGGAAGGAACACCAGACACATGCCAACCGTGTGCATCTCGCTTATGTGGCACCTGGAGAATCGAACCTGTGTCCTTAGGCTTCATAGGCAAGCGCTTTACCACTAAGCCATCTCTGCAACCCCAGAATATATTTTAAAAGCTTTTTAAATTTTATTTATTTATTTGGGGGAGAGAGAGAGGGAAAAGGCAGAGAAAGACAGACAGAGAGAGAGAGAGAGAGAGAGGGAGGGAGGTATTGGGTGTGGGTATGCCAGGGCCCGTAGGTACTGCCAACGAAATCCAGACTCATGTACTAGCTTGTGCATGTGGCTTATGTGGGTCCTGGGAAATAAAACCTGGGTCTTTTGGCTCTGCCTGCAGGTGCCCTAACCACTAAGCCAGCCATCTCTTCTGCTGAGGAGATCCAGAGTATATATACTTTTATTTTTCAAAATGCAATTATATAAATTATAGATGGTGTTTACCTTCAAAACATATCCAAAACCCTAACCAGTAAAACCTAAAGTCTAGGTACCATCCTTTCTCATCTGTTCTATTTCAGTAGTCTTTCAACTGTCCATTCTGTTTTCTTTGGTCAGATACAGTTTTGGGTTTCTTTGTTTTCGTTTCTGGACAGAACAGCCAAAATATGTTGGAATCTCGCCTTTATTGTTCCAGGTTCTCTACGTTCTAATATTCAATTGTATCACTCAGTTCTTGCCTTCTGGTTCCATTGATTGAATGAAAAAACTTTATATATATGCTCCATGATTCCAGGAATATGTCTACCTCAAAAACATTGAAGTGCAATGTGATGGTTTAAATCAGACGTCCTCCATAAAAGCTCGCGTTTTGGATGCTTGATTTTCAGCTGATGGCAACATGGAGGGGAACCTTGCTGGAGGAAGCATGTTGGTGGGAGGGGAGCGGGCTGAGGAGCATTCTACCCAGTACCCCTCCCCAGATTAGTTTCTTGTTGCGGTTTTCCACTTGCTCTGCCAAAAATGACGTCCAACCTCTACTTTCCCTGCCATTATGAAGCTTCCCCTAGAGACTGTAAGCCTAAATACATGTTTTTCTACCAACAGCTGCTTTTTGTCGAGTGTTCTGACCCAGGACAGAACACAATACATCATCCTAACATGTGCCACTTCTAAAGTAGGCTGGTGGGAAAGAAGGGGCCATTAAGACCACAGCCCATACCATGGATAAGTTCTTGCATCCTGGCAGCACTTCACTCCTAGACAAGCCTTGTTACCTGCCAGGGAACGAGCCTGTTAAAAACTTCCACAACGCTGCAAGCCAGGGGGACTTAGACAAGGTACACAGTTTCCTCACAATGAAGAACAGCCTCATTAGCCATTCAGACAAGAACAAGAGGTAAGAGGGTCGACAGGTGTGACTCCCAGGAAGGGACAGTGGGCATCAGGGCCTAAAGTGAGAGAAGTGCCACCCTCCTGGGCTTGGCTCACTGGAGGGGAGAGAAGGGAGCGGTGAGAGCTGCTTTCACAGAGGACGCTGGGTCTTCTTCCCACCATAGGCTCCTCAGCACCTGGTGCTGCACACCCTGGATGAATTTGGACACCAGGCTTTCTATAAGGGAGTCCAAACAAACATGAACCCTTCGCTGGTTTCCAAATTCGCTTATATTCCCCCCCCCCCCCGTGCCCTGTTTGCAGCAGTTTTCACCCCAAATTTGAGAGAGACTCTATCAAGTACATAGTGTGGTTTCTCTACTTACTCATTTCAGTCTGACCTCCCTTTGGCTTAATGTTTCTTGTAGATCAAAGTGAAAATTCTTTGTTTAGAGATATTTTATTAGTCAACCCTCTTTACCTTTTATTCTTTTGAGAAATAAAATTTACTGAAATACCATTGTCTTGACTAGAACTGCCACAGGCCTACTGAATATTATCGTGGGAAATGCAGAATGTATGATGACGCTTTATTTTGTTTTGGTATTATAAAAAGGTTTAAATTCATGCTAATTTTAGTTGTAAACATCATGACTTGTAAGTGGCATCTCCATACCATAGGGGATCCAGTGTCTTAGCATGAGCATTTTAAACCAAGCATGGGGGTGCTGGCCACAATCCCACTACTTGGAAATTGGAGCGGAAGGATATATCATAATTAAGGTCTCTATACCTGTATCGGATTAAAATTGAAAAGAACATCTCAGACTTATTACAATAGAAAACTTTTAAATCATATCTCCACATTGTAAATAATTTTATTATTGTACTCAATTAAAATGTGCCTGGGCCGGGTGTGGTGATGCATGCCTTTAATCCCAGCACTCGAGAAGTAGAGGTCGGAGGATCGCCATAAGTTAGAGGCAACCCTGAGCCTGCATAGTGAATTCTAGTTCGGCCTGGGCTAGAGTTAGATTCTACCTCAAAAAACCAAAAATATATATACATATATGTTTGTTAGTAGTAGTGAATGTAATATGTAATGAAGAGTGAGCTGCCTTGTGCTAGGAACATTTCTCAAGACGCCCCATATATTCCCACAGAAGCGTTTCCAGGGTTTTCTGTAACATAGGTACAATTTTCAATCCCCATTTTATGGATGGGGGAACTGAGCTGTCAAGTTCAGAGCTAAACTAAGAAGTAGCCGGTGTTAACTAACAGAGGTGAAAGGATTCCAGTGTCGTCTGAACTAAACCTCAACATCATGTTCCTTGAGTTCAGCTTTGTTGGCCAGGGCAGGGACACAGCTCAGTGGCAGATATTTGCTGGCACGTGCTGCAGCCTCGTCTCAACTAAACAAATGAGCCTATATATATGTCAGTCCACATATAAATGTCATACTATTTCTACAGTGTAATATTAATTCTATGTTCCTCAATCTTTACAGTTACCTGGATGGTTGTTTTGGTGTGATACTCTATCTTATTTTTGAAAGCTGTCTCCTTTCCACAGGACCGCAGTGAACTATACATGTACTTACGGACACCCAGAAGTGGCAGCTCGTTCTAAAGAGGAAGTGTGAGATCAATGCATGGGATAGTGACAGATGCACACCTCTGATTAAGGTAAAGACCAGCGCACGCTCTCAGCATGAAGTGGACTTGGCCTAGATGTTTAGAGCACCTGGTGTGGTGGTACAGGCCTGTAATCCTAGCATAGTAGAACCTGAGACAGTATGATTGTGATTCCAAAAGCCTGGACTCCTTAGGAAATCTGATTTCCTCCTAAGATGTAGACTCTGTGCCCGGAATGTCTTTTTAAAAAATGATAGAATATGGGCTGGAGAGATGACTTAGTGGTTAAGCGGTTGCCTGTGAAGCCTAAGGACCCCGGTTCGAGGATCGATTCCCCAGAACCCATTTTATCCAGATACCAAGGGGTCTCATGCTTCTGAAGTTCGTTTGCAGTGGCTGAAACTGCGGCATGCTCATTCTCTCTGTCACTCTCAAATAAATAAATAAGTAACACAATTTTTTAAAATCCCAGAATTAACATGGGATTATTTTTTTATAATTATGGAAAATGCTAATAAAAATTTTTAAAAATCCCAGAATAAGATGAATTTATGGCACTTATGCATATCCATTGTGAGAATCTTGTAAACAGCTTTTCTGGAATTCCTTGAATTGTCAATGTATTCTTTTGGTACAATCCCCATAGGCCTCACAGCAGCAGCATGAAGCGTGTGTGAAGATCCTCCTGCATTTTGATGCTTTTCCCAATGCTGCCAATGCCAAGAAGAACACGGCTCTTCACTACGCCATCTACAATGATAACCTGCAATGGTGACCACTTTGCTGGAATACCATGCAGACCCTGGAGGCTAAGTGAAGGTAAGCATGATCAACCTCACTTACAGAGTACTTGATGAACATTTCTTCCAGCAGTAGCATGTGTCCCTCCATTTTCCACATAGAGAAGTTCAATCATTCCTTGATTATAAAGTTTCAAATGGGGGCTTGAGGGATGGCTCAGCAGTTAAGAACTTTGCCTGCAAAGCCAAAGGAACCAGGTTTGATTCCGCAGGATCCACGTAAGCCAGATGCACAAGTGTGCGCACATGTCTGGAGTTCATTTGCAGTGGCTGGAGGCCCTGGCATGTCCATTCATTCTCCCTCTCTCCCCCCTCCCTCCTTCTCTGTTAAATAAAAAAAAAAGTTTCAAATGTAGCCAGGTGTGGTGGCACATGTATTTAATCCCAGCACTCTGGAGGCAGAGGTAGGAGGATTGCCATGAGTTCAGGGCCACTATAAGTTTACATAGTGAATTCCATGTCAGCCTTGGCAAGAGTGAGATCCTAACTCAACTCCCCCCCACAATAAAAGAAACAGTATCAAAGGAGTAAAATAGACAAAGAAATTTTTTACAGGGCGCTTGGTACAAATATATTGTGTACATATATGAAAAATATTAGAGAAAGAAATGGATAAGTTAAAGGTAAATATATAAAGATTTTACAAATATGTTTCAAAATAAAAATAAAACTTTGCTGTATTTTCCCAAGTTTTATTTTCAGTTATTTAAATCAAGACTGAAAACAGAATTTTCTCTGAAATCAGCCTTGAGCTGAAATCCAAACAAAACCAAACTATTTTATGATAAGGTTAAATCTTGTTGGTGTTGATGAGTTATGTGAAAATGCTTCAGCTCTCTCAGAAGAGGCTAAATCAGGCTGAATGGAAAATGTGCTGAAAAATGTATGCAAAATTGGAAACTAGATAATTGAACAATAGCACAAAAAGGTTTCATTTATTTAATAAATGAACATAGAAACATATTTTTTTCATCTGGGAAGATCGTAAGTCTTAGTTTCAGGAAAACAATTGGCAGGGCATGGTGGCACACACCTTTAGTCCCAGCACTCGGAAGGCAGAATTAGGAGGATCACCATGAGTTTTAGGCACCCTGAGATGAAAGAGTGATTTCTAGGTCTGTTGTGCTGGAGTGAGACAGCTCCTCGAAACACCCCCCAGAAAATTAATAATGAAATAAAGGAAGGAACGGAGGGAGGGAGGGAGGGAGGGAAGGCAAATGAGGAACGGAAGGAAGAAAAGGATGAAAGGAAGGAAGGAAGGAAGGAAGGAAGGAAGGAAGGAAGGAAGGAAGGAAGGAAGGAAGGAAGGAAGGAAGGGAAGGGAAGGAGGGAGGGAGGGAGGGAGGAAATTATTGAGTTATAAACACAATCATATTTAGGACTTTGAGGCAAACTTTGAACTGATTATGTGGAAAACAGAGGGAGTTCAAATAATTTCTTGACACCTGCCCCTCTCCTGTCAGAAAGAACGATTTACATGGGCTGGAGAGATGGGTTAGTGGTTAAGTGCTTGGCTGTGAAGCCAAAGGATCCTGGTTCAAGGATTGGCTCCCCAGAACCCACGTTAGTGAGATGCACAAGCGGGTGTATACATCTGGAGTTCGTTTTCAGTGTCTGGAGGGCCTGACGTGCCTATTCTCTCTCTCTCTCTCTCTCTCTCTCTCTCTCTCCCTCTTTCTCTCTCTGTCTTTTGCTCTTAAATAATTTTTTATTTTTTAAAAAAGAGCCATTTGCATACGAGTTTAAATTCTGCCAAATCTACATGTCTCAATGCAGGTGGATGATGTGGTAATTTATTTGTTGTTGAATTATTTATCCATTTTGAGAGAGACATAGTGGAGAGAGAAAGATAGAGAAAATGTGGTCACCAGAGGATCCAGCCATTGCAAATGTATTTCAGACACATGCACCTACTTGTGCATATGGCTTATGTGGATACTGGAGACACGAACCTGGGTCCTTGGGCTCCACAGGCAAATACCTTAACCACTAAGGCATTGCTCCAGCCCATGCTTTTTGTTTAATGAACTGAAGTTCTACTTTCAATTTCCAAGGCGCTATGTTCCCCTACTCAGCAAAAGTAAATGAAATTTACAATGAGTGACGTTGTTTCGGGGGCAGATAACATAAGAAAGTGAATATGTGAATAAGAGATGAGACTGAAGTTCAGTTTCTCTGCTTCTTTGGTTCTTAGATCACGCAGTACAACGTCCAGGATAAAGTGCTGAAAATTTACAAATGTCCTTACTCCTCAGAAGTGTTTCATTATGACACAACTCCTCTTTAAAAACTATTTGTTTAGTTGGGCATAGTGGTGCATGCCTTTATTCTTAGGCCTCTGGAGGCAGAGGCAGGAGATCTCTGTGAGTTCAAGACAGTCGGGGATTATAGAGTGAAATCTAGGTCAGCCTGTATAGAGTGAGTTACCACACACACACACACACACACACACACACACACACACACAGACACACAACACACATCATTCATTCATTCATTTTGTAAAGTGTAGCATGTGAATTCAATGATTACAAACATTAAAAATGCAATAGTGGTGCATTCCTTGAAATCCCAGCATTCCGCAGGTAGATACAAGAGGATCATGAGTTTAAGCTTTCGGTCTGACACATAGAAAGTGTGAGGCTAGCCTGTGGTACATTGCTACATAAGACCCCATTTAAATATATGCCTGTTTATATTTCTGGAAGAACTGTAGATTGATAAAATAATACTTATTTCAAACATTCCTATCCAATAATACCTATAACCTGTCCTTCTTCCTTTTCCTCTGTATTTTGGAAAGTTAAGCGTGTTCACTGGGGAGATGGCTTAGCTTTTAAGGTGCTTTCCTGTGAAGCCTAAGGACCCAAAATTGATCCTCAAACCTTTAATCCTATCACTTTGGAGTCAGAGGTAGGAGGATCACCGTGAGTTCAAAGCCACCCTCAGAATACAGAGTGAATTCCATTTAACCCTGCGCTAGAGTGAGACCCGACATTGAAAAACCAAAAAAAGAAAAAAAAAAAGAAGAAGAAGAAGAAGAAAGAGTAGTTTTTGCCATATTTACTGACTTGCAGTGTAATAATCTTTTTCTTCCCACTATCACTCATCCACTATCATTGACAAGGTCTTTAGCAAATTGATGACAGGTAGTCTTGTAATAAAAAGAAGTTGGGCTTTTATTTTTTTTCACTTGTTATTATTTATGTATTTGAGACGAGGAGGAAGACAAAGAATGGAAAGATGGAGAACAGGTGAACCAAGGCCTCCAACACTGCAAACAAACTCAGACACATATGCCATCGTGTGCATCTGGTTTTATATCGGTACTGGCTTTGCAGGTGGGCCCTTTAACTGCTGAACCAGCTCTGCAACCCACTTATTGAGCTGTTAATGAGGCAATATTTAAAGAAGGAGTTTGGGCCTGGAGAGATTGCTTAGTGGTTTAGAGCTTGCCTGTATAAGCTAAGGACCCCAGTTCCAGGCTCCATTCCCCAGGACCCACATTAGCCAGATACACAAGGGGGCACACACATCTGGAGTTCGTTTAGTGGTTGGGGATCCTTTCTCTTTCTCTCTCTCCGTCTGCCTCTTTCTTTCTCTGTCTGTGGCTGTCAATAAATAAATAAAAATAAACAACACATTTTGAAGAGGGAGTTAGGGTGGAAAGGTGGTACGGCTGTTATATGCTACCTGCACAGGTGTGAGGGCCTGAAGGTGCCCGATACTGCCAGAGTTGGAATGTCAGAGCCCACACGAGCAGTCGGCAAGGCCATGCATGCCTGTGACCTCCATCGTGTATGGGAGCAGAGACCTGGGGATCATGAGACCTTGAGAAAGGACAGCAAGTCCAAGTGCACAAACGTGCAGCCACCACCATGCACCCAAGCACAAACAATCCTTGTTCAGTGGATGCAGAACGGTGGAGAGGGACAAGAAAAGGTAATGAAAGGGCACTTTGAGGAAAGTACTACGTAGTTTGTACATGTACAAAATTGTCCAAAAAAAAAAAAAGAAACAGAAATGGATGGACGGACAAAATAGCCACAGTGTTGAAGGTTTTTGTGAACAACCTCAGGGAGCCAAAATACCATGATGAATTCTCTGCTAGAAACAAAATTCTACAAGTCAGTGAGTTTTTGCAGAGTGTTTTGGAGAGGACTGTCATTCGAGTGACAGCCCCAGTGTGAGGAGGAGGATTTCCCAGGTAGGAGCTCAGTACCTTAACATACGGGTGAGAGAGGAGTGGAGATTACTGTTCCTTATTGTAGTTCCATATTCATGCACATTGGGGTATTTCTAACATTGTCCGTAGGCTTTTGACCACACGGTTCTGTGAGCTGTTAGTTACATTTGTATTTTCCAGGACGGCTTCACGCCACTCACAGCTGCTATGGTGAAGGACAATGTGCAGGTAGCGGCGATCCTGCTCACGAAAGAGAACGTGAATGCCAGCGACGACTCCAAGAGGTAGGCTTCATGCTCTCTGGATGTGTGGAGGGCTGTCTGTCTGTCTGTCTGTCTTTGTGGGATGTGGTACATGTATGTTTATGTGCCCACACCATGCCCCATGCACTGGCCGCTGCTCTTCCACCCATTCTTATTCATTTGTTTATATTTTCTTTATTTGACAGAGAGAAAGAGGGAGGGAGAAAAAGTGAGGGAAAGAGAGAGAATGAATGGGTGCACCAGGGTCTCCAGCCCCTGCAAATGAACTCCAGATGCATGCAGGACCTTGTGCTTCTGGCTAACATAGGTCTTGGGGAATCAAACCTGGATCCTTTGGTTTTGCAGGCAAATACCTTAATCAGTAAACCATCCCTCCACACCTTAAAAACAATTTTTTTGCTTATTTTTATTTCTTTATTTGAGAGTGACAAACCGAGAGAGAAAGAAGCAATTAGAGACAGAGAGAGAGAAAGAGGGAGAGAATGGGTGTAACAGGGCACCCAGCCAAGGTAAATGAACTCCAGATGTGTGCGCCCCCTTGTGCATGTAGCCAACGTGGTTCCTGGAGAGTCGAGCCTCGAACCAGGGTCTTTACCTTTCACAGAGAAGCGCTTAAGCACCAAGCCATCTCTCCAGCCCGAGCCTTTTTTAAAAAAACATATATATATTTTCATTTATTTATTTGACAGAGAGAAAAAGGAAGACAGAGAGAGAGAGTGAGGTAGAGAGAGAAGGGTCACCCATTCTTATTTGAACCACAGTCTCTCACTGGTCACTAAGCTTTCCATCTTTACATGAACACCTGTGACACCAAGTCTCGGCTCCCCACAGGGCTGGGGTGACAGAGGGGCTTGGCCATGGCCGGCTGTTTATGTGAGCCCAGAGGAGCAAACTTGAGTAGGTTCTCAGGCCTGCTCTGGTCTTCGTGCTCACACAAAAAGTGTTCTTAACTGCTGAGCCACCTCTCCGGCCCTCATTTATCCTTTAAAAACAACAACAACAACGAAAACCCCTACTGGTGTTTTCGACTGGTAACAAATGCTCATGTCAGAAATACTGAATCAGGGCTGGAGAGATGGCTTAAAGGATAAGCGCTTGCCTGTGAAGCCTAAGGACCCCGGTTCGAGGCTCTGTTCCCCAGGTCCCACGTTAGCCAGATGCACAAGGGGGCGCATGCGTCTGGAGATCCTTTGCAGAGGCTGGAAGCCCTGGATCGCCCATTCTCTCTCTCTCCCTCTATCTGTCTCTCTCTCTGTGTCTGTCGAACTCAAGTAAATAAATAAAAAATTTTTAAAAAAAGCATTACTGAATAATAGTCAGAAGATTAAATGACGCACACAGAGATTTGGCGAAAGACACTGAACTGAAGAACAGATACAGACATAGTTCAATTCTTTAGGTTCAGTAGAAAAAAGTAGTGTATACCAGGGCTCATGTCTCATTTTAATACTGGTTCTAATTTGTAGTAAATTTTATTAGTCATTTATGATCCTAACTAAAGCAGTTCCATGTCAATGTAATTTTGAAACATAGAATTTTTACTAAATTTTAAATGTACAATGAAATTCTTTATCATTTTATAGAATTTCTTGCTCTGCTTCTAATATATTTTTCCTTTGGATTGCTATGTTAAGCAGAAATACTTTTGAAAATCATTTAACCTCACTGATACCTATGGGCTTGAAACTTAATTTTTTGTTGTTGTTTGGTTTTTTGAGGTAGGGTCTCACTTTAGCTCAGGCTGACCTAGAATTCACTATGTAGTCTCAGGTTGGCCTTGAACTCACAGTGATTCTCGTACCTCTGCCTCCCGAGGGCTGAGATTAAAGGCATGTGCCACCACTCCTGGCTCGGATCCTTTTTCTTTAAAGAAGATATCTCAAGCGAATGAAAAAAGGAAATCTTAAAATTTATTTTTAAATGTTTATATATTTACTTATTTGAGAGGGAGTGAAAGAGAGAGAGTGAAAGAGAGAAAGAAAACATGGATTGTCCAGGGTTTCCAGGCACTGCAGACGAACTCCAGATGCACAGGCCTTGTTGTGCATATAGCTGAAGTGGGTAAGAGGAATCTAACCTTACTTTCTTAGTGTCCTTAGGCATCATAGGCAAGTGTGGTAACCACTAGGCTATTTATCCATGTCTTAAATTTATTTTTCTTTCATTTATTTGAGAGAAGAAGAAAGGGAGATAAACGTAGAAGACAGAGAATTAGAGGCAATTTTCTCTATACTCTGCAAACGAAGTGCATTTGCATGCACCATTATGTGCATTTGGCTTCCATGGGTACTGGGGAATTGAACTTGGGTCCTTAGGCTTTGCAGGTAAGCCATTTAGCTGCCAAGCCATCTGTCCAATCCAATGAGAACTCTTATTTTACTATGAGACCAGATTTACTTTAGATCTTTCTGTCGTAGGAGTTTTGTTTTCCTGAGATGACCCAAATACACGTCTTTTCCCCAATAGGCCATAGGTCACAGAGCAAAGGATGACTGTCAAAACCATCTTAGGGGTACCAAGTGAGTTTACCGGGGTTCTTTACAGAGAAGAATGAGGGATCGTCCAGGCAATAAATGACTCAAAGGCTGCCACATCATGCAAAGCCCACCACAGCTTTCATGCCACCTCGCAACAGGTGTGCCTCTAGAGCCCACTGCACAGTGTGAAGACAGCTCGGCTGCTCAGAGAGTCGTGAGCGCATTGGACCATTGCAGGCAGCTCGGTCAGAGAGTCCAGCACACTGCACCACTTGCTGCAAGCCCAGGAGTCAGTTTCAAGTAGTTGTTTTACCTTTAAAATATTTTTTATTTTATTTATTCGTTTTGGTTTTTCGAGGTGAGATCTCACTCTGGTCCAGGTTGACCTGGAATTAACTATGTAGTCTCAGGGTGGCCTCGAACTGATGGCACTCCTCCTACCTCTGCCTCCTGAGTTCTGAGTTTAAAGGAGTTCGCCAACCACCCAGCTTATTTTATTTTTTTAGAGAGAGCGTGAGAAAGAGATAGAGAGAGTTGGAGCACAGGGCCTCAGCTGCTGCAACTGAACTCCAGACACTTGCACCAGCTATTGGGCACGTGCAACCTCACGCTTGTCTCACTGATTGTGTGTCTGGCATACCTGGGATCTGGAGAGCAGAACGTGGCTGTAGGCAAGCGCCTTCGTTAATGGCTAAGCCATCTCTCCAGCCTTGTTTCCTCTTTATTTAGCTTTAGGGTGTGGTCTTGCAACCCTTTCCCAGACTTGCTGAGTTCCTGAGTCTCTGAATATTTGTTTCTTCCCCTCCACCCCCAGGAAGGAATGTTTCACTTTGTCATTAACAAAACCTTGAGGGAGTTGCATGACCTTCAGGTTTCAGGTCTCCCAGTCTGGACTTCCTGAATCAGAGCTTCCCTTCTCTCCTCTGGAGAGATTTTTTGAGGCCATTCAAACAGACTGGCAGTTTTCAAGAGTGAGATAGATAATTGGCACACCAGGGCCTCTGGTCACTGTCATCAAATTCCAGACATGCGCCACCTCATCTGTCTAGCTTCTGTGGGATCTGCGACTCAAACATAGGTCCTTAGGCTTTGCAGGCAAGTACTTCCACCAGTAAGCCACTCTCTCCAACCTGCATGTTGATGTTAAAATTATTTATACAGAAATTAAATCAGGAGCTAGCACATGGTGATTTGGCCCATTAACTGCAACTACTATAATATTTACTACATGTTTCTCTATTTAAAAGTAATTATAATATTTCTATAGTTTTTCCTTTTTGGCCTTCCGCCAGTTATGAATTGTAAAATAGTGCTAGGTAGGGAAGAAATCTTTACTTAAATATTTACCAACTTGGGGTCCAATATCAGCATAGTGATTGCCTCTTATATAAAAGTTGCTGTTGGCAAGAGAACTGACTGGCTTAGACGTTACGGCATATTCCTGCAAAGCCAAAGGAGCGAGGTTCGACTCCCCAGGACCCATGTTAGCCATGTGCACATGGGGCATTCATATCTGGAGTTCATTTGCAGTGGTAGAGACCCTAGTATGTGCATTCTTTCTCTCTCTCTCTCTCTCTCTCTCTTTCTCCCTCTTCCCTCTCTCCCTCATTCTCTATCAAATAAATAAAAGTAAAATATTATTAAAAGTTTCCAGACATTGTGGTACATGCATTTAATCCCAGCAATTGGCAGGCAGAGGCAGGAGGGTGGCTTTGAGTTCAAGGCCACCCTGAGACTACATAGTGAATTCCAGGTCACCCTGAGCTAGAGCAAGACCCCACATTGGTAAACTAAAAATAAATAAATAAATAAATAAAGAAGTTATAAACGTTGAAAACTACTTAGTTTTCCCAAGTAGATAAGAGGCCATTCACTAATTTGTCCATTTTAGCCTTGAAAAGAATATGATTACTCTACAATAGGAGGTGTATGTCTGTCCTCAGGTGTTACTAATCAATTTAATACGCACAGACAAGAGATTAAGCTGGTGAAATCTATTGGAATACTAGTTTATACACTTTAATGACTGTGCTATTTGAGAACCTCCCATTTCCATGCCATAATACGTAAATCAAAAATATGATTCTTGAGGATGATGGTTTGGAAGACAGTTCTGGACATACTCTGTGTTACTACATTTTAACAAACAGCCTTGACAAGTAAGTGTTTATATGAAATGATCACTAATGTTTATTGGATTTTTTAAAGTTTTTTAAAAATTTATTTCATTTATTTGAGAAAGAGAGAGAGCGAGGAAAAATGGGCACACTCTGCCTTCAGCTGATGTAAACAAATTCCAGATGCATGCGGCACATTGTGCATCCGGCTTACGTAAGTCCTTTAGATTCATAGGCAAACACCTTAACCACTAAACCATCTCTCCAAAACTATTGGATGCTGTTTCAATTGTTACAACTATATTATACTTGAATATCCAGTGAAATTTCATAGTCTAGTTCAGGAAGTTGGAATGAGTGTAAGCTAGCTGATTTATCAGTCAGAAACGTAGCAAAATACTAGATTAAGTTGATGTAGCAATGGGTACAGAATTCTGTATTTTAGGACCTTCCCTTGGCAATCCTGGGCAGTGAACCCAAAAACTCATATGTGGTCCATATGTGTTATACCACAAAGATGCACTCCCAGGAGTTTTAATCCAAGGAATTTTTAAGAGCCCTGTCCTTAGAGACACAGCGTTATAGGTACTGAGGTTGCAACCCAGTTCTTTAGGCTTGGCAGGTGGGCCCATTAAAAGCTGAACGATCTCACCAACCCTGAAGTTGGGTTTGTAATGAGGCCATATTTAAAGAAGGAGTTAGGGCTTGGAGAGATGGCTTAGTAGTTAAGCGCTTGCCTGTGAAGCCTAAGGACCCCAGTTCGAGGGTCAATTCCCAAGGACCGATGTTAGCCACATGCACAAGGGTTGCGCAGAGGGCTGGAGTTCGTGTACAGTGGGTGGAGGTCCATTCTCTTTCTCTCTCTCTGTCTACCTCTATTTTTCTCTATCTGTTGCTGTCAAATAAATAAATAAAAGTAAACAAAATCATTTAGAGAAAGTTAGGCTGGAAATGTGGTACTGCTGATAAATATGCTACCTACCCAATTATGAGGGCCTGAAGGTGCCTGATACTGCCAGAGTTGGAATGTCAGAGCCCACAGGAGCAGACGGCATGGCCATGCATGCCTGTGACCTCCATCCTGTATGTGAGCAGAGACCTGAGAATCATGAGACCTTGAGAAAGGTCAGAAAGGCCAAGTACACAAACGTGCAGCCACCAGCATGCACACAAGCACAAACAATCCTTTTTTGGTGGAGGAAGAACGGGGGAGAGCGACATGACAAGGCAATGAAAGGGCACTTTGAGAAAAGTACTATGTAGTATGCACTGTACAAAATTGTCCAAAAAGAAACAAACAAAAATGGATGAGCAGACCCAATAGCCCAGTATTCAAGTTTCAAGTGTATTTATTGGTCATATATGATCCTAACTAAAACAGTTCCATGTCAGTGTAATTATGAAAACATAGAATTTTTATTAAGGTTTCAATTCACAATGAAATTCTAAACTGTTTTATAGACTTTCCTGCTCTGCTTCGTATATATTTTCCCCTTATATTTCTAACTTAATCAGAAATTTGAGAATCACGTGCCTCGCTGATGCCCATGTGCTTGGAAATGATTTGTTTTTTTCTTTTGGTTTTTCCAGGTAGGGTCACAGTTTAGCTCAGGCTGACCTGGAATTCACTCTGTAGTGTCAGTGTGGCCTCAAACTCACAGTGATTCTCCTAACTCTGCCTCCCAAGGGCTGGGATTAAAGGTATGTGCCAGCATACCTGGCTTGGATCCTTTCTCTTTAAAGAAAATATCTCAAGTAATGAAAAAGGGAATTTTTTTTTAAATTTATTTTTAAGTATTTATATATTTACTTTTTTGAGAGGGAGGGAAAGAGAGAGAGTCAGAGAAGAAGAAGAAGAAAAGGAGGAGGAGAGGTGAGAGAATGGATTCTCCAGGGTCTCTAGCCACTGCAGAGGAACTCCAGGTGCAAAGGCCATGTTCTGCATATAGCTTAAGTGGTAAGAGGATGGGACTTGTGTTCTTAGGCGTTGTAGGCAAGTGTGTTGACCACTAAACCAGTTATCCTGTTCTTAAATTTATTTTATTTTATTTATTTGAGAGGAAGAGAGAGAGAAACAGAGAAGAGAGAGAATTAGAGGCATTTTTCTCTATGCTCTGTAAACGAACTCCATTTGCATGCCCCATCATGTGCATTTGGCTTACATGGTTAATGGGGAATTGAACTTGGGTCCTTAAGCTTTGCAAGCAAACAATGTAGCTGCCAAGCCATCTGTCCAAGCCAATGAGAATTCTTATTTTCCCATAAGACTAGGTTTACTTTCGATCTTTCTTTCGTAGGAGTTTTGTTTCCCTGAGATGACCCAAATACACGTCTTTTCCCTGATTGGCCACAGATGATAGAACAAAGGATGACTGCCAAAAACATCTTAGGGGTAACCAGTGAGTTTACTGGGGTTCTTTACAGAGAAAATGAGGGCTTGTACAAGCAATAAATGACTCAAAGGCTGCCACCTCATGAAAGAGCCCACCACAGCCTTCATGCCACCTCACAACAGGTGTGCCTCTAGAGCCCACTGCACAGTCTGCAGGCAGCTCGGCTGCTCAGAGAGTCCTGAGTACATTGGACCACTTGCAGGCAGCTCAATCAGAGAGTCCCAGCACACTGCACCACATGCTCCCAGTCCAAGAGTCAGTATCAAGCAGTTGTTTTACTTTTAAGATATATTTTATTTTATTTATTTATTTTGGTTTTTTGAGGTAAGGTCTCTCTCTGGTTCAGGTTGACCTGGAATTAACTATGTGGTCTCAGGGTGGCCTCGAACTCATGGCAATCCTGCAGATTTTGCCTGCAGGGTGCTGGGATTAAAGGCGTGTGCTACCACGCCCTGCTTATTTTATGTTTTTAGAGAATGTGAGAGAGACAGAGACACACAGAGTTGGAGCACAGGCCCTCAGCTACTGCAATGGAACTCCAGTCACTTGCACCACATAGTGGTCACGTGCAGCCTTGCACTTGACTCACCATTGTGTGTCTGGCATACCTGGGATCTGGAGAGCACAACATGGCTGTAGGCAAGTGCCTTAACCGCTCAGCCATTTCTCCAGCCCTGTTTCCACTTCATTTAGCTTTAGAGGGTGGTCTTGCAACCCTTTCCCAGACTTTCTGACATCCTGTCTCTGAAAGATAATTTATTCCGCCCACCCCCAGGAAGGAATGTTTCACTTTGTCATTAACAAAACCTTGAGGGAGCTGCATGACCTTCAGGTTTCTGGTCTCCCAGTCTGGACTTCCTGAATCACAGCCTCCCTTCTCTCCTCTGGAGAAAATTTCAATCCTGAGGACTGTGTTGAACAATAGCTTTACAACTGGGAAAGTTTGGTGAAATTGGGAACATTCTTCAACACTAAACATATTTCATTATATGTGACTCAGAGCATTTATTTTTTAAAGTATTTATTTATTAGAGAGAGAGAGCAAGGATGGGCTCACCAGGGCATCTAGCCACTGCAAATGAACTCCAGATGCATGTGCCATCTTGTGTATCTGGCTTATGTAGGACCTGGATCCTTAGGCTTTGTAGCCATGTGCCTTAACTGGTAAGCTGTCTCTCCAGCCCTCAGGGTATATTTTTGCAGGTTGAATTTATTGAGGCCATCCAAACAGACTGGCAGTTTTTAAAGAGAGAGATAGATAATTGGCAGGCCAGGGCCTCGGGCCACTGTCATCAAACTCCAGGCGTTTGCCACCTTATGTGTCTGGCTTAGGTGGGATCTTGGGAGTCAAACATGGGTCCTTCGGCTTTGCGGGCAAGAATTTCAACCACTAAGGCAATCTCTCCAGGCCGCATGTTGATTTTAAAATTATTTATATAGAAATTCATTCAGGAGCTAGCACATGATTAGTCCCATTAACTACAACTACTCTAATATTTACTATATATTTCTATATTTCCATATATTTGATAGTGGCTGACAGAGAAAGAGGCAGTTAGAGAGAGAGAGAAAGAGAGAGAGAATGGGTGCAACAGGGCATCAAGCCACAGTAAACAAACTCCAGATGCATGTGCCCTCTTGTGCATGTAGTTAACGTGGGTCTTGGGTAATCAAGTCTTAAACCAGGATCTTTAGGCTTCACAGGCAAGTGCTTAAGTGCCAAGGCATCTCTCCAGCCCGAGCATTTTTTAAAAAACAATTATTTTTATTTATTTATTTGACAGAGAGAAAGAGGGAAAGAGAGAGAGAGAGAGAGAGAAGGGATGACCCACTCTTATTTTAAACACAATCTCTACTGGTCACTAAGGTTGCCATCTTTACATGAACCCCTGTGACACCATGTATCGGCTCCCCACTGAACTGGGGTGACAGAGGCGCTTGGCCATGCCCGGCTGTTTATGTGAGCCCAGAAGAGCAAACTTGAGTAGGTTTTAGGCCTGCTGTGTTCCTCGTGCTTACACAGAAATTGTTCTTAACTGCTCAGCCACCTATCCAGCCCTCATTTATCCTTTAAAACAACAACAACAACAACAAAAACCTCTCTTGGTATGTTCGAGTGGTAACAAATACGTATATCAGAACTTAGTCAATAGTTAGAAGATTAACTGACGCACAGAGATATACGGTGAAAGACACTGAACTGAAGAACAGATACAGACATACATCATGTCTCATTTTAATACTGATTGTAATTTGTAGTAAATTTTTGGTCACTTATGGTCCTAACTAAATCAGTTGCATGTAAGTGTAACTATGAAACATAGAATTTGTACTAAATTTTAAATGTACTATGAAATCCTTAATCATTTTATAAAATCTGTTGCTCTGCTTCTTATATATTTTTCCTTTGGATTGCTATGTTAAGCAGAAATTCTTTTGAAACTGACTTTACTTCACTGATACCCCTGTGCTTGAAACTTTTTTTTTTTTTTTTTTTTTTTTGGTTTTTCGAGTTAGGGTCTCACTTTAGCTCATGCTGACCTACAATTCAATACATAGTGTCAGGTTGGCCTCGAACTCACAGTGATGTTCCAACCTCTGCCTCCCGAGGGCTGGGATTAAAGGCATGTGCTACCATGCCTGGCCTGGATCCTTTTTCTTTAAAGAAGATATCTCAAGGGAATGAAGAAAGGAAATCTTAAAATGTATTTTTAAATGTTTACATATTACTTATTTGAGAGAGTGTGAGAGATAGAGAGAGAGAAAGAGAGAATGGATTCTCTAGGGTTTCCGGGCACTGCAGACGAACTCCAGATGCACAGGTCATGTTGTGCATATATCTTAAGTGGGTAAGGGGAATCGCACCTTAGTTCTTTGGTTTCCTTAGGCATCATAGGCAAGTGTGTTAACTACTAAGCTATTTATCCATCTCTTAAATTTATTTTTCTTTCATTTCTTTGAGAAAGAAAGGAAGGGAGAGATACAAAGAAGACAGAATTGGAGGCAATTTTCTCTATGCTCTGCAAACGAACTCTATTTGCGTGCACCATCATGTGCATTTGCCATACATGGTTAATGGGGAATTGAACTTGGGTACTTAACCTTTTGGAGGCATGCAATTTAGCTGCCAAGCCATCTGTACAATCCAATGAGAATTCTTATTTTCCTGTGAGACTAGGTTTACTTTAGATCTTTCTGTCTCAGGAGTTCTGTTTCCCTGAGATGACCCAAATATATGTCTTTTCCCCAGGTAGGCCCTAGATGACAGAGCAAAGGATGATTGCCAAAAACAAGTTAGGGGTAACCAGTGAGTTTACTGGGGTTCTTCACAGAGAAGAATGAGGGATTGTACAAGCAATAATGAATGAAAGGCTGACACTTCACACAAAAGCCCACCACAGCACTCATACCACCTCACAAAAGGTGTACCTCTGGAGGTCACTGCACAAGCTTGGGTGCTCAGAGAGTCCTGAGTGCATTGGAACACTTGCAGGCAGCTCAATCAGAGAGTCCCAGCACACTGCACCACTTGCTCCAAGCCCAAGAGTCAGTTTCAAGCAGTTGTTATACCTTTAAAACATTTTTTAATTCTATTTTCCTATTTTGATTTTTCAAGGTAAAGTCACACTCTGGTTCACGTTGACCTGGAATTAATTATTTAGTCTCAGGGTGGCCTTGAACTCATGGCAATCCTCCTGACTCTGCCTCCAGAGTGCTGGGATTAAAGGCATGTGCCACCATGCCCTGCTTATTTTATGCGTTTAAAGAATGTGAGAGAGACAGAGACACAGAGAGAGAGTTGGAGCACAGGCCCTGAGCCGCTGCAATGGAACTCCAGACACTTGCACCACATAGTGGGCACGTGCAACCTTGCACTTGACTCACTATTGTGTGTCTGGCATACCTGGGATCTGGAGAGCAGAACATGGCTTTTTGCAAGCTCCATAACCACTCAAACATCTCTCCAGCCCTGTTTTCCCCTTCATTTAGCTTTAGGGTATGGTCTTGCAACCCTTTCCCAGACTTGCTGACATCCTAAGTCTCTGAAAATTAATTTATTCTGCCCACCCCCCAGGAAGAAATGTTTCTCTTTGTCATTTACAAAACCTTGAGGGAGCTGCATGACCTTCAGGTCAGGTCTCCCAGTCTGGACTTCCTGAATCAGAGCCTTACTTCTCTCCTCTGGAGAAAATTTCAATCCTGAGCACTGTGTTGAACAATAGCTTTACAACTGGCAAAGTTTGGTGAAATTGGGAACATTCCTCAGCACTAAACATATTTTATTATATGAGGCTCAGAGTATATATTTTTTTATATTATTTATCTATTATATATAGGGAGAGTGAGGATGGGCACACCAGGGCATCTAGACACTGCAAATGAACTCCAGATGGATGTGCTACCTTGTGTTTCTGGCTTTTGTAGGACCTGGAGAATTGAACCTGGATCCTTAGGCTTCGCAGCCATGTGCCTTAACTGCTAATCTGTCTCTCTAGCCCTGAGAGTATATTTTTGCAGGTTGAATTTATTGAGGCCATCCAAACAGACTGTCAGTTTTTAAAGAGCGAGACAGATAATTGGCACGCCACGGCCTCCGGCCACTGCCATCAAACCCCACCATGTGCCACCTTATGTGTCTGGCTTATGTGGGATCTGGGGAGTCAAGCATGGGTCCCTAGGCTTTACAGGCAAGTTCTTCCACAGCTAAGCCAATCTCTCCAGCTTGCATGTTGATTTCAAAATGATTTATATAGAAATTCAATCAGGAGCTACCACATGGTTATTCGTCCCTTTAACTGCAACTACTCTAATATTTACTATATGTTTCTATATTTCTAGGTAATTCTCAAATTTATTTAGTTTTTCCCTTTTGACCTTTAGCCAGTTATGAGTTGGAAAACAGTGCATTCCAGTAGGGAAGAAATCTTCACTTAATATTTACCATTTTGAGGTCACACCTCAGCATAGTGATTGTCCCTTATATAAAAGTTGCTGTGGGCTAGAGGACCCACGTTAGCCAGATGCACAAGGGGCACTCACAGCAGGAGGTCAGTTGAAGTGGTTGGAGGCCCATTCTCTCTCTCTCTGTCTCTCTATCTTCTTTCCTTCCTTCCTCCTTTTTCCTCTGTCAAATAAATAAAAAAATATATTACTAAACGTTTCTGGGCATGGTGGTGCATGCCTTTAATCCCAGCACTTGGGAGACAGAGGTAGGAGGGTTGCTTTGAGTTTAAGGCCACCGGAGACTGCAGAGGAAATTCCAGGTCAGCCTGAGTTAGGGCAAGACCCTACATTGGAAAAATAAAATAAAAAATTATATATATACATATATATGGGAAATATACTTAGTTTTCCCAAGTGGATAAGAGGCCATTTCCTAATTTGTCCATTTTAGCCTAGAAAATATTATGAATACTCTACAATAGGATGTGTATGTCTGTCCTTAGGTGTTACTAGTAAATTTAATAACACAGACAAGAGATTAAGCTGGTGAAATATATTTGAACACTAGTTTATACACTTTAATGTCTCTGCTCTTTTAGAACTGTTCTCTTCCATGCCATAATACGTCAATCAAAAAATATGATCCACCTTCTTCTTGAGCACGGTCGTGTCATGATGGTTTGGTAGACAGTTCTGGACATACTCTGCATTACTACATTTTCACAGACAGCCTTGACAAGTAAGTGCTTACATTGAAATGATAGGTAATATTTATTGGATTTTTAAAAGTTTTTTTTTTTTTAACATTTATTTCATGTATTTGAGAAAGAGAGGGAGAGAGAAAATGGGCACACTATGCCTTCAGCTGCTGTAAACAAATTCTAGAAGCATGCGGCACTTTGTGCATCCGGCTTACGTTAGTCCTTTGGCTTCATAGGCAAACACCTTAACCACGAAACCATCACTCCAACCCTATTGCATGCCTTTTCAATTGTTACACCTATATTGTCCTTGAATATCCAGTGAAATTTCATAGTCTAATTCAGGAAGTTGGAATGAGTGTAAGCTAGCCGACGTATCAGTCAGAAACTTAGCAAAATGCTAGATTAAGTTCATGTAGCAATGAATAGAGAATTCTGTATTTTAGGACCTTTCCGTGGCAATCCTGGTTATTGAACCCAGAAACTCGTGTATTATCCATATGTGTTATACCACAAAGATGCACTCCCAGAAGTTTTAATCCAAGGATTTTTTAAGACCCCTGTCCTTAGAGACCACAGCATTATAGGTAGTGGGGATCAAACCCAGGTCTTTGGGCTTTGCAGGTGGCCCATTAACTGCTGAACCATCTCTCCAACGCAGAAGTTGGGCTTTTTGTGAGGCCATATTTAGAGAAGGAGTTAAGGCCTGGACAGATGGGTTAGTGGTTAAGTGCTTCCTTGTGAAGCCTAAGGACCCCAGTTTGAGACTCAATTCCCCAAGACCCAACACACGTCATCCAGATGCAAATGGGGGTGCACACGTCAGTTTGTTTACTGTGGTTGGAAGTCCATTCTCTTTCTCTCTCTCTGTCTGCCTCTTTCTTTCTCTTTCTGTTGCTCTCAAATAAATCAATAAAAATAAAAAAATTTAAAGATGGTGTTAGGCGGCAAAGGTGGTGCCGCTGTTAAATATGTTAAGTGCACAGGTGTGAGGGCCTGAAGGGGCCAATACTGCCCGAGTTGGAATGTCAGATCTCACAGGAGCAGTGGGCAAGGCCATGCATGCCTGTGACCTCCATCCTGTATGGGAGCAGAGACCTGAGAATCATGAGACCTTGAGAAAGGACAGCAAGGCCAAGTGCACAAACGTGCAGCCACCACCATGCACACAAGCACAAACAATCCTTTTTCAGTGGAAGCAGAACGGGGGAGATGGACAAGCAAAGGTAATGAAAGGGCGCTTTGAGGAAAGTACTATGTACCATGCACATGTTCAAAATTGTTCAAAAAGAAAAAAAGAAACAAGAATGTATGGGCAGACAAAATAGCCACAGTGTTCAAGATTTATGTGAAAAACCTCAAGGAGCCAAAATGCCACAATGAATTCTCAGGTAGAAACAACATTCTGCAAATCAGTGAGTTTTTGCGGCGTTTTGGAGAGGACTGTAGTTGGCTTGACAGCCCCAGGGAGGGGAGGAGGATTTCGCTGGGAGGAGCAGAATACATGAATGTGCAGCTGAGAGAGGTCAGAGATCACTGTTCCTTCTCCTTGTTCCACATTCACGTGTATAGGGCCTTTTCTAACATTTTCCAAAGGCTTGAGTCACGCGTGGTCCGGTGATCTGTTAGTTACTTTTGCATTTTCCCAGGACGGCTAAAAGCCACTCACAGCTGCTGTGTGGTGAAGGACAGTGTGCAGGTACCGGCGATCCTGCTCACGAAGGTGAACGTGAATGCCAGCGATGAGTGCAAGAGGTAGGCTTCATGCTCTCTGAGTGTGCATGGATGTGTGGAGGGCTGTCTGTCTGTCTTTGTGGGATGTGGTGGATGCATGTTTATGTGTCCACACAGTGCCCCATGAACTGGCCAGTGCTCCTGCATCCATTCTTTTTTATTTATTGATTTTTGATTTATTAGACAGAGAGAAAGAGGTAGAGAGAGAAAGAGAGGAAAAGAGAGCGAGATAGAGAGAGAGAGAGAATATGAATGGCTGTGCCAGGGTCTCCATCCACTGCAAATGCAATCTAGATGCATGCATGATCTTGTGCATCTGGCAAACAGAAGTCCTGTGGAATTGAACCTGGATTCTTTGGTTTTGCCGGCAAATGCCTTAACCACTAAGCAATCCCTCCAGCCTCATTTAAATTTTTTTTACTATATTTTTATTTATTTATTTGAGAGTGACAGACAGAGATAGAAAGAGGCAGTAAGAGAGTGAGAGAATGAAAGAAAGAATGTGTTCAACAGAGTGACCAGCCACTGCAAATGATTTCC
This sequence comes from Jaculus jaculus, assembly GCF_020740685.1. Lineage (NCBI taxonomy): Eukaryota > Metazoa > Chordata > Mammalia > Rodentia > Dipodidae > Jaculus > Jaculus jaculus. The sequence continues at coordinate 15,068,993 of NC_059115.1, read as the reverse complement.
AGATATGTGTGTCCCCCTGTGCATCTGGCTAACGTGGCTCCTGGAGACTGGAACCTCGAACCAGGGTACTTAGGCTTCACAGGGAAGCACTTAATTGCTAAGCCATCTCTGCAGCCCAAGCCTTTTTTTAAAATAACGTATTTTTTTTAATTATTTATTTATTTATTTGAGAGTGACAGACACAGAGAGAAAGACAGATAGAGGGAGAGAGAATCGGCACGCCAGGGCTTCCAGCCTCTGCAAACGAACTCCAGACGCATGTGCCCCCTTGTGCATCTGGCTAACATGGGACCTGAGGAAAGGAGCCTCGAACCTGGGTCCTTAGGCTTCACAGGCAAGCCCTTAACCGCTAAGCCATCTCTCCAGCCCTAAAATAACATATTTTTATTTATTTAATTGACAGCGAGAATGAGGGAGACAGGAAGAGAGAGAAGGAGAGAGAGGGAAGGGGTCACCCAATCTTATTTGAACCACAGTCTCTCACTGATCGCTAAGCTTGCCATCTTTACATGAACCCCTGTGACACCATAGAATCTTACTGGTACACACTCACCTAATACCCATCCGATTTTTCAAAGTATTTTTTTGTTTTGTTTTATTTTCTATATAGTGGGAAGAGAGAGAGGCAGGGTGGGATACAATACACACCAGGACCTCTAGCAACTGCAAAACAACTCCAGACACAGGCAGCACCTTGGCCATCTGGCTTATGAGGGTTCTGGAGAATCAAACCAGGATCTTTGGGTGTCATGGGCAAGCACCTTAACTGCTGAGGCATTTCTCCAGACCCCATCCTCCTTTTTTTTTTCATTTTGTTTGTTTCATGTAAGACAGGATCTTGCTAAGTTACCACACAGACATTGAACTCACTGCTGGGCTGGGGAAATGGCTTAGCTATCAGAGCACTTGCCAGGAAAGCAAAGGGCTGAAGTTCAAATCCAAATCACCCATTAAAGCCACATATCCAAGGTGGCACATGCATCTGGAGTTTGTTTGTACTGGGTGGAGCCCCTGGTATGCCCATTCTCTCTATCTCTTTTCCTCTTCTCTGCCTCTTTATCCCTTACATAATTAAAAATGAAATGTAAAAAAATTATATTAACACAAACGAGTAATAAGAAGCAGACTGGTAAGTTTTTAAATTTTTGTTTATTTTTATTTATTAATTTGAGAGCAACAGACACAGAGAGAGAGAGAAACAGGTAGAGAGAGAAAGAGAGAGAATGGGTGCACCAGGGCCTCCAGCCACTGCACATGAACTCCGGATGCATGCACCACCTTGTACATCTGGCTTATGTGGGCCCTGGGGATCAAGCCTGAAACCGGGATCCTAAGGCTTCATAGGCAAGTGCTTAACCGCTAAGCCATCACCATCATCCAACCCTTGTGGCCATTACTGGGGGTGCAAATCTTATCAAATTTATCATGCACAAATTCTATGTAAGGAAAGCACATATGTCTCAGTTCTTGGAAATTATGAGGATCTGTTTTTAAATTATTTCTTTGCAAGGAGAAGAGCCAGAGAGATAGAGAAAGAGGGAGATACAGAGACAATGTGTGTGTCAGGTCCTCTAGCTGCTGCAATCAAACTCCAGACGCATGTCCCACCTTCTGCACACAGTTTTTTTTTTGTGGGTACTGGGGAATTGAGCCTGGGTCCTTAGGCTTCACAGCCAAGTACCTTAACTAAGGAGACATCTGTCTTTTACGTACTGTTTTTTGTTGTTGTTGTTGTTGTTGGTATTTTTGAATTTCATTATTTATTCGGGTCATTTGTGAAGTGTAGATTTTTTTTTTCACAAAATTTCCTAGAAGATTAGTAGCATAGGCTCAAAACATTTTATTTTTATACAAAAACACTTCGGAGTGTCAAGTGAAGCTTTAGAAAGATACTTTAGGAAAGGATAAGAAAAAGCAAAAAAAAAAATCAGACTTGATCTCTACAGACAGAATGTTTATTGACAGAAACTGGGAGGGGAGTCAGCTTTTTCTCGGCATGAAGGTGGAGCACTGACCAGTCTGGGGTGCAAGCTTAAGGACCCAGGTTCCATTCCCTGGTAACCCGGTAAACCAGATGCACAGAGTGGCATATGCATATGCAGTTTCCTTGCAGTGGCTGAAGACCCTGGCATGCCAATTCTCATGTTTTCTCTAATAAATTTATTTTTTGCTTTTTTATATTTTGGATTTTCAAAGTAGGCTCTCTTTCTAACCCAGGCTGACCTGGAATTCACATGTAATCTCAGGCTCCTGTCAACCTCACAGGGATCCTCCTGACTGCTGAGATTAAAGGTTTGTACCACCATGCCTTGATTCTATCCCCAGTAAATAAATTAATAAAATAAATAAAGTAGGAAGGTAGCTCAGCAGTTAAGCGCCTGCCAGCCTTGGTTTGATTCCCCAGAACCCACACAAAGCCACATGCACAAAGTGGCACGTGTGTCTGGAGGTTGTAGCTGCAAGAGGCCCTGATGCTCCCCATTCCCTCTCCCTCAAATAAATGAAACAATACCGAGCAGGAGGGGGGAGTCTGGGGCAGACGTGGAGGGGGGCGGGGTGCGCTCTGGGGGAGCGGGGCGCTGTGGGCGGGGCGGACGGGGAGGCGGGGCTCATCAGCTCTCCCTCTGCAGCACAGGACATCGCGCTCCCTCGCTTTTTCTCCTCTCACCGGGTCCACCGGGTCCTTCTGTTCAGCGTCTCCCGACTCCAGTGACCACGGAGGCTGCAGGGGAGGCAGGTCCGAGGTGAGCCCCGCGGGTCCTGCCCCACCCCGTCCCCGGGACCCGCGAGGCCTCCGCGCAGCGCTGGGCGGCGTCCCGGGCTGTGGAAGGTCCGCGCACCGCGCTCTCGCTGGGCGCCGCCACCTCCGAGGTCCGCGGGGTTGTCCAGCGGGGCAGCGGGCGTCAGGGCGGCGGCGGACATGCGCAGTGGCTCCGCGGACATGGGCCGGTCACGGGCGCGACGGCGGATGGAGGCGGAGGTCAGTGGACAGCTGGGCCGGGAAAGCGTGGGGACGCGGAGATGGGCGCAGAGCTCACAGGCTTCTCCAGTGAGGCGGCCTCGGCCTCGGCCTCAGGGTGGACAGCACTTGGGCCTCGGCCTCGCGTGGGGCAGGGTCTGCGCTGCGCCCGCTTGGCCCATCTTCCACGGGAGGATCTGGATGTCCATGAGAGGAAAGTCAGGGACCGCTGACCACTGCAGGCCCACCTCTGACCTCCATGGTCCATCCCTGGCACCTGGGTCAGGCCCCGAGGTGGCCTTGGGTGGGAAGGGTTGAGGGGTCGGCTCAGGACCGCGGCTTCCTTCTCCCAGAGCATCGCACTTGCTCCTTCCCTGCTGGCTGCAGATGATCCCGCTCCTCGCCCCGGGCGCCCTGCTGCTTCCCGCGGGCCTGGGGGAGGCAGGGCCCATGCGTGGGATCACCCGGAGCAGCGTGGGATGGCTGCACCTGCCCAGTCCACCAAGGTACCTGAGAGGAAGAGTCAGAGAGAGAGACAGAGAGAGAGAAAATGAAATTGAATGGGCAAACCAGGGCCTCCAGCCCCTGCAGGGAACTCCAGACACATGTGCCTCCTGTGCATCTGGGTAATTGAACTGGGGTCATGAGGCTTGTCTTAACTGTTCAGCCATATCCCCAACCCTGTTACACAATTTCTGATGAAAATTGACAATTCAGGCAAAGTGGGAAATCGTAAACTAGATCAGAGAACCGTTCTCATTTTTAGCCTAACCATTCCAGTTGTTTTCATACTAAAAGGGAAATTACATACTTATTATTAGTAGTTTAGTATTTCCCATTTTAAAAGCTAGACTATTGTGTCATATATATATGTGTGTGTTTATGTATCATTGTATATACAATAGTAGCTATAGCAATGAGGTTGAAAATAAATCTTAAATTAAATTTGTGGTTGATTGATAGTGTTTATAGAATTATTAAATAGGTTTATGATTCACAGACTGACTTAGAATTTGTACTACATAGGTGAGCCATGCTTATTGTAAAAGCTAATCCATGCATTAGCTATTAATTGTTAATTTTCTATCCCCAATTTTCTATCACCTTACTAAAAACTGATTTTTGTTTGAACATGAGTATAAGAAAGAGAAAATTTCAAAACAGAGTGGAATGTTAATGAAGGATAAAAATTTCTTCTAGAGCTATTACAGAGCATTCACAGAATCTCTTCAGTATGTGGTTGAAATATAACCTCTAAGTTATGTGAAGGAAAAGAATATATTTTAAAGATTTTATTTATTTTTATTCATTTATTAGAGATAAAGGGAGGGAGTGTGAGAGAGAGAGAGGGGAAGAATCAGCATGCCAGGGCCTCTAACCATGGCAAAGGAACACCAGGCACATGCGCCACAATGTGCATCTTGTTTATATGGGATCTGGAGACTCGAACCTGTGTCCTTAGGCTTCACAGGCAAGTGCTTTACCACTAAGCCATCTCTGCAACCCCAGAATATATTTTAAAAGCTTTTTAAATTTTATTTATTTATGAGGGAGAAAGAGAGAGAGAAAGAGGCAGAGATAGACAGACAGAGAGAGAGAGGGAGAGAGGGAATGGGTGTGGGTGTGCCAGGGACTGTAGGCACTGCAAATGAAACCCAGAGCATGTGGGCTTATGTGGGTCCTGGGGAATAAAACCTTGGTCTTTTGACTCTATTTGCAAATGCCCTAACAACAAAGCCAGCCATCTCTTCTGCTGAGGAGATCCCGAATATATATTCTTTTATTTTTCAAAATGCAAGTATATAAATTATATATGGTCTCTACCTTCAAAACATATCCAAACTCCTACCCTGTAAAACCTAAAGTCTAGGTACCATCCTTTCTCATCTCTTCTATTTCAGTAGCCTTTCAACTGTCCATTCTATTTTCTTTGGCCAGATACAGTTTTTTGTTTGTTTGTTTGTTTTTGTTTCTGGGCAGAACAGCCAAAATATGTTGGAATCTCACCTCTACTGTTCCAACTTCTGTCGTTCTAATATTCAATTGTATCACTCAGTTCTTGCCTCCTAATCCCATTGATTGAATGAAAAAACTTTATATATATCCTCCATGATTCCCGGTATATGTCTACCTCAAAAACCTTGAAGTGTCATGTGATGGTTTAAATCAGACGTCCTCCATCAAAGCAGGCATTTTCCCATGCTTGGTTTCCAGCTGATGGCAACATGGAGGGAACCTTGCTGGAGGAAGCATGTTGGTGGGAGGGGAGCGGGCTGAGGAGCATTCTACCCAGTACCCCTCCCCAGCTTAGTTTCTTGTTGTGGTTTTCCACTTGCTGTGGCAAAAATGACGTCCAACTTCTGCTTTCCCTGCCATTATGAAGCTTCCTATAGAGACTGTAAGCCTAAATACATGTTTTTCTACCAACAGCTGCTTTTTGTCGAGTGTTCTGACCCAAGAGAGAACACAATACGTCATCCTAACATGTGCCATTCTAAAGTAGACTCATGGGAAAGAAGGGGCCACTAAGGCCACAGCCTGTACCATGGAGAAGTTCTTGCTTCCTTGGAGCACTTCAAATGTAGACAAGCCTTGTTACCTGCCAGGGAACAAGCCTGTTGAAAACTTCCACAAAGCAGCAAGCCAGGGGAACTTAGACCAGGTACATAGTTTGCTCACAATGAAGAACAAACTAATTAGCCAATCGGACAAGAACAAGAGGTAAGAGGGTCCACAGGTGTGACTCCCAGGACGGGGCGGTGGGCAGCAGGGCCTAAAGGGAGAGAAGTGCCTCCCTCCTGGGCTTGGCTCACTGGAGGGGAGAGAAGGGGGCCCAGAGAGCTGCTTTCACAGAGGATGCTGGGTCTTCTTCCCACCATAGGCTTCAGCACCTGGTGCTGCACACCCTGGAGGGGTCTGGACACCAGGCTTTTATAAGAGAGTCGAAACAAACATGAACCCTTAGCTGGTTTCCAAATTCTCTTATAGTCTCCCCCCCACCCCTCCCACGCCCTGTTTGTACCAGTTATCACACCAAATTTGAGAGAGACTCTTATCAATTACATAGTGGGGTTTCTGTACTTACTCATTTCAGCCTGTCCTCCCTTGGGCTTAATGCTTCTTGTAGATCAAAGTGAGGATTCTTTGTTTACAGTTATTTTATTAGCCAACCCACTTTATCTATAATTCTTTTGAGAAATATAATTTACTGAAATTCCATTGTGTTAGCTAGAACTGCCACAGGCGTAGTGACCTTTTACCAGGGAAATGCTGAATGTATGATGACCCTTCATTTTGTTTTGGTTATTAAGAAAAATGTTTCAATTCATATGAATTATAGTTGTATACATCATGAGTTCTAAGTGGCATCTCCAGACCATAGGGGTTCCCGTGTGTTTTCGTGGGCATTTTAAAACAAGCATGGGTGTGCTGGCCCACAATCCCACTACTTGGAGATTGGAGTGAAGGATATAGCAGAATTAAGGTCTCCATAGCTGTCTCAGATTAAAACTGAAAGGAACATCTCACAGTTGTTAAAATACAAAACTCTTAAATCATATCTCTACATTGTGAATAATTTTATTATTACTCATGTAAAATGTGCCTGCGCTGGACGTGGTGGCACACGCCCTTAATCCCTGCACTCAGGAGGTAGAGGTAGGAGGATCACCGTGAGTTCGAGGTGACCATGAGCCTCCATGGTGAATTCCAGTTCAGCCTGGTCTAGGGTGATACTCTACCTCAAGAAGCCAAAAATATATATAATATATATGTTTGTTAGTAGTAGTGAGTATAATATGTAATGAAGAGTGAGCTGCCATGTGCTAGGAACAGTTCTCATGACGCCCCATATATTCCCACTGAAGCGTCCCCATGGTTTTCTGTAACATAGCTACAATTTTCAATCCCCGATTTATGGATGGGGGAACTGAGCTGTCGAGTTCACAGCTAAACTAAGAAGAAGCGAGTGTTAACTAACAGAGGTGAAAGGATTCCAGTGTCGTCCGAACTAAACCTCCACATCATGTTCCTTGAGTTCAGCTTTGTTGGCCAGGGCAGGGACACAGCTCAGTGGCAGATGCCTGCTGGTACGTGCTGCAGCCTCATCTGAACTAAACAAATGAGCCTATATATATGTCAGTCCACATATAAATGTCATACTATTTCTACAGTGTAATATCAATTCTGTGATCCTCAATCTTTACAGTTACCTGGATGGTTGTTTTGGTGTGATACTCTATCTTATTTTTCAAACCTGTCTCCTTTCCACAGAACCACACTGCACTATGCATTTAATTAGGGCCACCCAGAAGTGGCATCTCCTTCTAAAGAGGAAGTGTGAGATCAATGCATGTGATACTGACAGATGCACACCTCTGATTAAGGGAAAGACTAGCCCACACTCTCAGCGTGAAGTGGACATGGCCTAGACGTTTAGAGCAACTGGTGTGGTGGTTCAGGCTTGTAATCCTAGCCTACTGGAACCTCAACAGTACGATTGTGAATCAAAAAACCTGGACTCCTTAGAAAATCTGATTTCATCCTAAGATGTAGACTCTGTGCCTGAAATGTCTTTTTGAAAAATGATACAGTATGGGCTAGAGAGATGGCTTAATGGTTAAGCGTTTGCCTGTGAAGCCTAAGGACCCCGGTTTGAGGCTCGATTCCCCAGGACCCATTTTATCCAGATGTACAAGGGGCCTCACGCATCTGAGGTTCCTTTGCAGTGGCTGAAACCCTGTCATGTCCATTCTCTCTCTCTCTCTCTGTGTCACTCTGAAATAAATAAATGAATAAATAAATAAGTAAAACATTTTTAAATCATATAATAAGATGAATTTATGGCACTTACACATATCTATTGTCACTGTTCAATAAATAAATAAATAAATAACACAAGTTTTTATTATCACAGAATTAACATGGAGTTATTTTTTATAATTATGGAAAATGGTAATAAATTTTTTTTAAAAATCCCAGAATAAGATGAATATATGGCAATTACGCATAGCCATTGGGAGAAACTTGTAGACAGCTTTTCTGGAATTCCTTGAATTGATAATGTATTCTGTTGGTACAATCCCCACAGGCCTCACAGCAGCAGCATGAAGCCTGTGTGAAGATCTTACTGCAGTTTCGTGCTAATCCCAAGGCCGCCGATGCCAAGAAGAACACGGCCCTTCACTGTGCCATCTACAACGATGACCTGCAATGGTGACCACTTTGCTGGAATACCATGCAGATCCTGAAGTCAAAGCGAAGGTAAGCATGACCAACCTCACTTACAAAGTACTTGAAGAACATTTCTTCCAGCAGTAGCATGTGTCACTCCATTTTCCACATGGAGAAGTTCAGTCATTCCTTGATTATAAAGTTTCAAATGGGGGCTTGAGGGATGGCTCAGCAGTTAAGAACTTTGCCTGCAAAGGCAAAGGAACCAGGTTTGATACAACAGTACTCATGTTATCCAGATGCACAAGTGGGCGCACTTGTCTGGAGTTCATTTGCAGTGGCTGGAGGCCATGGCATGCCCATTCATTCTCCCTCTCTCCCCCCTCCCTCTTTCTCTGTTAAATAAAAAAAAAAAAGTTTCAAATGTAGCCAGGTGTGGTGGCACCTGTATTTAATCGTAGCACTCGGGAGGCAGAGGTAGGAGGATTGCCATGAGTTCAGGGCCGCTATTAAGTTTACATACTAAATTCTAGGTCAGCCTTGGTAATTGTGGGACCCTAACTCAATTTCCCACACCCCCCCCCAAAAATGTATCAAAGGTGTAAAATAGACAAAGGAATTTTTACAGGGAGCTGGGTACAAATATATTGTGTGCATATATGCAAAATATTAGAGAAAACAATGGATAAGTTAAAGGTAAATATATAAATATATTTTTTCCAAATATGTTTCAAAATAAAACTAAAAATTTGCTGTATTTTTCCAAAGTTTATTTTCAGTTAGTTAAATCAAGACAGAAAACAGAATTTTCCCTGAAATCAGCCTGGAGCTGAAAATCCAAACAAAACCAAAGTATTTCATGATAAGTTTATGTCTTGTTGGTGCTGATGAGTGATGTGAAAATGCTTTAGCTCTCTCAGCTGAGGCTAAATCAGGCAGAATGGAAAATGTGCAGAAAATTGTATGCTAAATTGGAAACTAGATAATTGAACAATAGCACAAAAAGGTTTCATTTTTTAAATAAATGATCATAGAAAAATAATTTGTTTAAATGGGAACATAGTAAGTCTGAGGTTAAGAAAAACAATTGGCAGCGCATGGTGGCACACGCCTTTTATCCCAGCACTCGGGAAGCAGAAGTAGGACGATCACCATGAGTTTGAGGCCACCCTGAGATGCCATAGTGAATTCTGGGTCAGTTGTGCTAGAGTGAGACCATACCTCGAACCCCCACCCCAGAAAATTAATAAACAAAGAAAGGAAAGAATGGATGGGGGAGGGAGAGAAGGAAAAAGGAAGAAAGAAGGAAGGAAGGAAGGAAGGAAGGAAGGAAATTTTTGAGTTTTAAACACAACCATATTTAGGACTTTGAGGCAAACTTTGAAGTGCTTATGTGGAAAACAGGGAGAATCAAATAATTTCTTGACACATGGCCCTCTCCTGTCAGAAAGAACCATTTACATGGGTTGGAGAGATGGCTTAGTAGTTAAGCGCTTTCCTGTGAAGCCAAAGGATTCCGGTTGAAGGCTTGGCTCCCCAGGACCTATGTTAGCCAGATGCACAATGGGGCGCATGCATGTGCAGTTCCTTTGCAGTGACTGGAGGTCCTGGCGTGCCTATTCTCTCTCCCTCTCTCTCTCTCTCCCTCTTTCTCCATCTTTCGCTGTCAAATAAATTTAAAAAAAAAAACCATTTACATATGAGTTTAAATTCTGCTGCCAAATCTACATGTCTCAATGTAGGTGGATGAATTGGTACTTTTTTCGTTGAATTATTTATGCATTTTGAGAGAGACAGAGTGGAAAGAGACAGACAGAGAAAATGTGCTCACCAGAGGATCAAGCCATTGGAAATGAATTTAAGACACATGCACCTACTTGTGCATATGGCTTATGTGGATACTGGAGACAAAACCTGGGTCCTTGGGCTCCACAGGCACACACCTTAACCGCTAGTGCATCTCTCCAGCCCATGCTTTTTGTGTAATGAACTGAAGTTCTACTTTCAATTTCCAAGGCCCTATATGCCCCTACTCAGCAAAATAAATGAAATTTACAACCAGTGGCTTTGCGTTTGGGGCAAATGATATAAGAAACTGGATATGTGAATAAGTGATGAGACTGAAATTCAGTTTCTCTGCTTCTTTGTTTCTCAGTTAGATCATGCAATACAACGTCCAGGGGAAAGTTCTGAAAATTTATGTCCTTACTCCTCGGAAGTGTTTCATTCTGACACAACTCCTCATTAAAAACTATTTGTTTAGTTGGGCATAGGTGGTGCATGCCTTTATTCTTAGCACTCAGGAGGCAGAGGCAGGAGATCACTGTGAGTTCAAGACCAGCCTGGGATTATAGAGTGAGATCTAGGTCAGCCTGGGTAGAGTGAGTTATCACACACAAACACACGCACGCACACACGCACACACACACACACACACACACGTCATTTATTCATTCATTTTGTAAAATGTAGCATGTGAATTCAATGATCACAAAAATTAAAACTGCTATAGTGGTGCATTCCTTGAAATCCCAGCATTCTGCAGGTAGATACAAGAGTATCATGAGTTTAAGGTTTGTGTCTGACACATAGAAAGAGTGAGGCTAGCCTGTGCTATATTGCTACATAAGTCCCCATTTAAATATATGCTTGTTTATATTTCTGGAAGAACTGTAGATTGATCAAATAATACTTATTTCAATCCTTCCTATCCAATAATACCTATAACCTGTCCTTCTTCCTATACCTCTATATTTTGGAAAGTAAAGCGTGTTCACTGAGGAGATGGCTTAGCTTTTAAGGTGCTTTCCTGGGAAGCCTAAGGACCCCAAATTGATCCTCAAACCTTTAATCCCAGCACTTGGAAAGCAGAGGTAGGAGGATCCCCTTGAGTTCAAAGCCACCCTGGAAATTCAGAGTGAATTCCAGGTAAGCCTTGGATAGAGTGAGACCCTACATCGAAAAACCAGAAAAAAAAAAATAAATAAAAGTAGTTTTTCCCATATTTACTGGCTTGCAGTGTAATACTCTTTTTCATCCCACTATCACTCATCCACTATCATTGAAAAGGTCTTGAGCAATTTTATAACAGGTAGTCTTGTATTAAAAAGAAGTTGGGCTTTCATTTATATTTTTTACCTGTTATTATTTATGTATTTGAGAGCAGGAGGAAGACAAAGAATGAAAAGATAAAGAACGGGTGTACCATGGCCTCCAACACTGCAAACAAAGTCCAGACACATATGCCAGCTCGTGCATCTGGCTTTATATAGGTACTGGGGATCAAACCCCGGGCTTTAGGCTTTGCAGGTGGGCCCTTTAATTGCTGAACCATCTCTGCAATCCACTTACTGAGCTTTAAATGAGGCCATATTTAAAGAAGGAGTCAGGGCCTGGAGAGATGGCTTAGTGGTTAATGGCTTGCCTGTGTAGCCTAAGGACCCCAGTTCGAGGCTCCATTCCCCAGGACCCATATTAGCCAGATACACAAGAGGGCACACATATCTGGAGTTCGTTTACAATGGTTGGAGGTCCACTCTCTAATTCTCTCTCTCTCTGCCTCTTTGTTCTCCGTCTGTGGCTCTCAAATAAATAAATAAAAATAAACAAAAAAAATTAAAGAGGGAGTTAGGCTGGAAAGGTGGTACAGCTGTTAAATATGCTACCTGCACAGGTATGAGGGCCTGAAGGGGCCCGATACTGCCCGAGTTGTAATGCCAGAGCCCACATGAGCAGTCAAGGGCATGCATGCCTGTGACCTCCATCCTGTATGTGAGCAGAGACCTGGGAATCATCAGACCTTGAGAAAGGACAGCAAGGCCAAGTGCACAAACGTGCAGCCACCACCATGCACACAAGCACAAACAGTTCTTTCTCAGTGGATGCGGAACAGGGGAGAGGGACAAGCAAAGGTAATGAAAGGGCACTTTGAGGAAAGTACTCCGTAGTATGTACATGTACAAAATTTTCCAAAAAAAGAGAAACAGAAATGGATGGTCATTCAAAATAGGCACTGTGTTGAAGGTTTTTGTGAAAAACCTCATGGAGCCAAAATACCATGATGAATTGTGTGCTAGAAACAGAATTCTGCAAGTCAGTGAGGTTTTGCAGTGTGTTTTGGAGAGGACTGTCATTCGAGTGACAGCCCCAGAGGGGAGGAGGATTTCCCAGGGAGGAGCCCAGTACCTTAGCATGTGGGTGAGAGAGGAGTGGAGATTACTGTTCCTTCTCCTCTTTCCATATTCACTCGCCTAGGGGCTTTTCTAACATTTTCCGCAGACTTGAGACACATGTGGTTCTGTGAGCTGGTAGTTACTTTTGTGTTTTCCTAGGACGGCTTCATGCCACCCATAGCTGCTGTGGTGAAGGACAATGTGCAGGTAGCGGCGATCCTGCTCACGAAGGCGAAGTTGAATGCCAGCGCAAGTGGAAGAGGTAGGCTTCATGCTCTCTGAGTGTGTGTGGATGTGTTGAGGGCTGTCTGTCTGTCTATCTGTCTTTGTGGAAATTGGTGCATGTATGTTTATGTGCCCACAGAGTGCCTCATGCTCTGGCGCTGCTCTTCCACCCATTCTTATTGATTTATTTATATTTTCTTTATTTGACACACAGAAAGACAGAGGGAGAGAAAATGAGGGAAAAGAGAGAGAGAGGATGAATGGGTACACCAGGGTCTCCAGCCCCTGCAAATGAACTCCTGATGCATGCAGGACCTTGTGCATGTGGCTAACGAAGGTCCTGGGGAATTGAACCTGGATCCTTTGGTTTTGCGGGCAAATGCCTTAATCACCAAACCAGCCCTCCACACATATAAAAATTTTTTGTGTATTTTTATTTATTTATGTGAGAATGACAGAGAGAGAAAGAGGCAGTTGGAGAGAGAGAAAGAGAGAGAGAGAATGGGTGCAACAGGGCATCCAGCCAAGGTAAACGAAATCCGGATGTGTGTGCCCACTTGTGCATGTAGCTAACGTGGGTCCTGGAGAATCGAGCCTCGAGCCAGGGTCGTGAGGCTTCACAGGCAAGTTCATAAGCGCTGCCATCTCTATAGCCGGAGGCTTTTTAAAAACACAATTATTTTTATGTTTTTTATTTGACAGAGAGACAGAGAGAGATAGAAGGGGTCGCCCATTCTTATTTGAACCACAGTCTCTCACTGGTCACTAAGCTTGCCATCTTTACATGAACACCTGTGACACAAGTGTCGGCTCCCCACAGGACTGGGGTGACAGAGGGGCTTGGCCATGGCCGGCTGTTTACGGGAGCACAGAGGAGCAAACTTGAGTAGGTTCTCAGGCCTGCTCTGGTCCTCGCGCTTACACCGAAAGTGTTCGTACTGCTGAGCAATCTCTCCAGTGCTCATTTATCCTTTAAAACAACAACAACAAAACTTTCCTGGTGTTTTCAAGTGGTAACAAATGCTCTTGTCAGAAATACTAAGTCAAAACTCAGAAGATTAACTGATGCACACAGACATACGGTGAAAGTCACTGAACTGAAGAACAGATACAGATATAGAACAATTCTTCAGGTTCAGTATGAAATAGTAGCGTATTCCATGGTCAGGTCTCATTTTCTTACTGATTGTAATTTGTAGTGGCTTTTATTATTCAATTATGATCCTAACTAAATCAGTTTAATGTCAGTGTAACTTTAAAACATAAAATTTTTACTAAATTTTAAATGTACAATGAAGTTCTTAATCATTTTGTAGAATTTCTTCCTCTGCTTCTTATATATTTTTCCTTTGGATGGCTATGATGAGCAGAAATTCTTTTGAAAATCTCTTTACCTCACCGCTACCCATGTACTTGAAATTTATTTTTCTTTAGTTTAGTTTTTCGAGGTAAGGTCTCACTTTAGCTCACTAGAATTCACTACGTAGTCTCAGGTTGGCCTCAACCTCACAGTGATTCTCCTACCTCTGCCTCAAGAGGGCTGGGACTAAAGGCATGTGTCACCACGCCTGGCTTGGATCCTTTTTCTTTAAAGAAGATATCTCAAGTGAATGAAAAAAGGGAATCTTAAAATTTATTTTTAAATGTTTATATATTTACTTATTTGAGAGAGAGAGAGTGAAAGAGAGAATGGATACTCCACGGTTTCCAGGCCCTGCAGCCGAACTCCAGATGCACAGGCCATATTGTGCATATAGCTTAAGTGGGTAAGGGGAATCGAACCTTCGTTCCTTAGTGTCCTTAGGCATCACAGGAAAGTGTGTTAACCACGAAGCTATTTATCCATCTCTTAAATTTATTTTTATTTCATTTCTTTTAGAGAGAAAGAAAGGGAGAGAAGCAGCAAAGACAGAGAATTGGAGGCCATTTTCACTATGCTCTGCAAATGAACTCCATTTACATGCACCATCATGTGCATTTGGCTTACATGGGTACTGGGGAATTGAACTTGGATCCTTAACCTTTGCAGGCAAGCAGTTTAGCCGCCAAGCCATCTGTCCAATCCAATGAGAATTCCTATTTTCCCATAAGTCTAGTTTTACTTTAGATCTTCCTTTCGTGGGAGTTTTGTTTCCCTGAGATGACCCAAGTACACATCTTTTCCCCTGATAGGGCCATAGATGACAGAGCAAAGGATGACTGCCAAAAACATCTTAGGGGTAACCAGTGAGTTTATCGGGGTTCTTCACAGAGAAGAATGAGGGATTCTTTGTAAAAGCAATAAATGACTCAAAGGCTGCCACATCACGCAAAAGCCCACCACAGCCTACATGCCACCTCACAAAAGGTGTGCCTCTAGAGGCCACTGCACAAGCTCGGCTGCTCAGAGAGTCTGAGCGCATTGGACCACTTGCAGGCAGCTCAGTCAGAGAGTCCCAGCACACTGCACCACTTACTGCAAGCCCAAGAGTCAGTTTCAAGCAGTTGTTTTACCTTTAAAGCATTTCTTGTTTTATTTACTTATTTTGATTTTTCGAGGTAAGGTCTCACTCTGGTTCAGGTTGACCTGGAATTAACTACGTAGTCTCAGGTTGGCCTTGAACTCATGGCAGTCCTCCTCACTCTGCCTCCAGAATGCTGGGATTAAAGGCGTGTGCCACCACGCCCTGCTTATTTTATGTTTTTAGAGAATGTGAGAGAGACAGAGTCACAGAGAGAGAGTTGCAGCAGAGTCACAGAGAGAGAGTTGCAGCACAGGCCCTCAGCCGCTGCAATGGAACTCCAGACACTTGCACCACATAGTGGGCACGTACAGCCTTGCACTTGAGTCACCATTGTGAGTCTGGCATACCTGGGATCTAGAGCAGAACATGGCTGTATGCAAGTGCCTTAACCACTCAGCCATCTCTCCAGCCCTGTTTTCCCCTTCATTTAGCTTTAGGGTGTGGTCTTGCAAGCCTTTCCCAGACTTGATGACATCCTAAGTCTCTGAAAGTTACTTTATTCTGCCCACCCCCCAGGAAGGAATGTTTCACTTTTTCATTTACAAAACCTTGAGGGACCTGCATGACCTTCAGGTTTCAGGTCTCCCAGTCTGGACTTTCTGAATCACAGCCTCCCTTCTCTCCTCTGGAGAAAATTTCAATCCTGAGGAATGTGTTGAACAATAGCTTTACAACTGGCAAAGTTTGGTGCAATTGGGAACATTCCTCAACACTAAACATATTTTAATATATGGGACTTAGAGTATATATTTTTTATATTATTTATTTATTAGAGGGAGAGCAAGGATGGGCACACCAGGGCATCTAGCCACTGCAACTGAAATTCAGATGCATGTGCCACCTTGTGCATCTGTCTTATGTAGGACCTGGAGAATTGAACCTGGATCCTTAGGCTTCGCAGCCATGTGCATTAACTGCTAAGCTGTCTCTCCAGCCCTCTGGGTATATTTTTTCAGGTTGAATTTATTGAGGCAAGCCAAACAGACTGGCAGTTTTTCAAGAGTCAGATACATAATTGGCAGGCCAGGGCCTCCGGCCACTGTCATCAAACTCCAGGCATTTGCCACCTTATGTGTCTGGCTTATATGGGATCTGGGGAGTCCCATATAAGCCAGACACATAAGGGTCCTTAGGCTTTGCAGGCAAGTACTTCAACCACTAAGGCAATCTCCCGAGGTGGCATGTTGATTTTAAAATTATTTATATAGAAATTCAATCAGGATCTAGCACATGGTGATTAGTCCCATTAACTGCAACTACCAGTGAGTTTAATGGGGTTCTTTTCACAGAAAAATGAGCGATTGCTTGTAGAAGCAATAAATGACTCAAAGGCTGGCACATCACAGAAAAGGCCACCACAGCCTTCTTGCCGCCTCACAAAAAGCATGCCTCTAGAGCCCACTGCACAATCTGCAGGCAGCTCGGCTGCTTGGAGAGTCCTGAGCGCATTGGGCCACTTGCAGGCAGCTCAATCAGAGAGTCCCCACACACTGGAAGCCCAAGAGGCAGTTTCAAGCTGTTGTTTTACCTTTAAAATATTATATTTTATTTTAGAGGGAGAGAGAGGCAGAGAGAGTTGGCGCACAGTCCCTAAACCGCTGCAATGGAACTCCAGTCACTTGGACCACCTAGTGGGCATGTGCAGCCTTGCTCTGGTCTCACCATTGTGTGTTGGGCACACCTGGGATCTGGAGAGCAGAACATGGCTGTAGACAAGCGCATTAATGGGTAAGCCATCTCTCCAGCCATGTATCCCCTTTATTTATCTTTAGGGTGTGGTCTTGCAGTCCTTTCAGAGACTTGCTGACTTCCTAAGTCTCTAAAAGTTTCTTTCTTCCCCTCCGCCCCCAGGAAGGACCGTTTCACCATGTCATTAACAAAACCTTGAGGGAGTTGCATGACCTTCAGTGTTCAGGTCTCACAGAACTGGCTTCCTGAATCAGAGCCTCCCTTCTCTCCTCAGGAGAGAATTTCAATCCTGAAGAATCTGCTGAACAACATCTTTCCAAATGGCAAGTTTTGGATGAAATGGGGAACATATCTCAACACCAGATATATTTTATGATATGAGACTCAGAGTATATTCTTTTTTTAAAAAAATATACTTATTTATTAGAGAGAGAGAGAGCAAGGATGGGCACACCAGGGCATCTAGCCACTGCAAATGAACTCCAGATGCCTGTGCCACCTTGTGCACTTTGCTTATATAGGACCTGGAGAATTGAACCTGGATCCTTAGGTTTTACAGGCATGTGCCTTCACTGTTAAGCTGTGTCTGCAGCCATCAAGGTATATTCTTGCCGGCTAATTTTTTTGGGGGGCCTGCCAAACATACTGGCAGTTTTTAAATAGCTTGATAGATAATGAGCTCGCCAGGGCCTCTGGCCACTGTCATCAAACTGCAGGCCTGCGCCACCTTATATGTCTGGCTTATGTGGGATCTGGGGAGTCAAACATGGGTCCTTAGTCTTTACAGTCAAGTATTTCAACCACTAAGCCAGTCTGTCCAGCGTGCATGTTGATTTTAAAATTATTTATATAGAAATTCAATCAGGAGCAAGTATATGGTGATTAGTCACATTAACTGTAACTAATATTTACTGTATGTTTCTAATTGATTCTTAAATTGATTTAGTCTTTCATTTTTGACCTTTTGCTAGTTATGAGTTGTAAAATACTGCATTAGGGTACGGAAGAAATCTTCATTTATATATTTAGCAACTTGTGGTCAAACCTCAGCATAGTGATTGCCCCTTATGAACAAGTTGCTGTGGGTAGAGGACTGGCTTAGCGGTTAAGACATTTGCCTGCAAAGCCAAAGGAGCCAGGTTTGGTTGTCCAGGAGCCACGTCAGCCAGATGCTCAAGGGTCGCTCACATCTGGAGTTCATTTGCAGTCTTAGAGGCCTGGTATGCCCATTCTCTCTCTATGTCTCTCTCTCACTCAATCTCTCAAGCTCCCTTCCTTACTTCCTCCCTCTTTCTCTCTCAAATACATAAAAATAAAATATTATTAAAAGTTGCCAGATATTAACCTGGGATTTTTTTTATAATCATGGAAAATATTAATAAAAATTACAAAAATAACTTGCCAGACATGATGGTGCATGCCTTTAATCCCAGCACTTGGGCGACAGAGGCAGGAGGGTTGCTTTGAGTTTAAGGCCACCCTGAGACTACATAGTGAATTCCAGGTCAGCCTGACCCAGAGAAAGACCCTACATTGGAAAACTAAAATATATATATATATATATAAAAGTGGGAAATCTTCTTAGTTTTCCCAAGTGGACAAGAGGCCATTTACTAATTTGTCCATTTTAGACTTGAAAATAATATGAATACTCTACAATAGGATGTGCATGTCTGTCCTTAGGTGTTATGAGTCATTCAATATAGACAAGAGATATAAGCTGGTGAAATATATTGGAATACTAGTTTATACACTTTTATGTCTCTGCTATTTTAGAACTGCTCTCTTCCATGCTTTAATACATCAATCAAAAAATATGAGCTTTTCTTGAGCATGGTGGTGATGTTGGTTTGATAGACACTTCTGGACATACTCTGCATTACTACATTTTAATGGACAGCCTTGACAAGTACGTGCTTACATTGAAATGATAGGTAATGTTTATTGGATTTTTTAACGTTTTTAAAAATTTGTTTTATGTATTTGAGCAAGAGAGGGGAAAGGGGAAAGAAAGAGTGTGAGGGAGTGAATGGGCACACTATAATATCAGCTGCTGTAAACGAACTCCAGATGCATGCAGCACCACGTACATCTGGTTTACGTGTGTCCTTTGGCTTCGTAGGCAAACTCCTTAACCACCAATCCATCGCTCCAAACCCATTGGATGCTTTTTGAATTGTTACAACTATATTATACCTCAATATCCACTGAAAGTTCAGTAAGTTGGAATGAGTTTAAGCTAGCTGATGTATCTGTCAGAAACCAAGTAAAATGCTAGATAAAGTTAATGTAGCTGTGGGTACAGAATTCTGTATTTTAGGACCTTTCTTTTGCGATCCTGGGCAGTGAACCCAGAAACTCATATATGATACATACGTGTTATATTACAAATATGTAGTCCCAGGACTTTCAATCCAAGGACTTTTAAGGCCCTTGTCCTTACAGACCACAACATTTAATACCAATAAGGCATAGTGTCATGTGACTGAGTTTTCTAGTTATCTGATTGGGTCTTAAGTTGTCCAATTTAGCAGATACCATGTTTACTCTCTCCTGGTTACTCATTCTTAAATGAGTTAACCCTAAGTTTTTGTTTTTTTTTTTAAGTCAGTTATGTACACAGTGTTTAATCAGCCATGTTGGTACCATTGTTAGAATCCTCCCTGTCCTCTCTCCTCTACATGGAGCCTCCAAATTGGGGAATGAGGGTCGTGCACTCTGGGGGTAGCCATCAGTTATGGGTAATAGGCAGTGTCTCTGTGCACAATAGTCCAACATGTGGCTCTAACAAACTTCCTGTCTGTCTTCGCAAATTTGCTGAGCCATGATGGGTTTGTTTTAGGTCTTCAGAGCCTCTGTGACTATCTGGTTTGGTAGTTGTTAGGCATCTTTTGCTTCTATCTCCTTCACCCTTGTGTTGATACCATGTTCACTAAGAAAGCAGCACTCTTTTAAAAAATTTTTTAAAATTTATTTATTTGAGAGTGACAGACACAGAGAGAAAGACAGATAGAGGAGAGAGAGAGAATGGGCGTGTCAGAGCTTCCAGCCCCTGCAAACGAACTCCAGACATGTGCGTCCCCTTGTGCATCTGGCTAACGTGGGATCTGTGGAACCGAGTGTCGAACCAGGGTCCTTAGGCTTCACTGGCAAGCGCTTAACCGCTAAGCCATCTCTCCAGCCCAGAAAGCAGCACTTTTGCTCATTTCCCCAATTCCTCTCTAGTTTTAGCTGGGGCCTTGACTGGAAATAACTTATTGGGCTGTCTGAAGACAACATCCTTTCCAGCTCCTTAGCTGCTCACACCTCCACGTCTGGGTCCCCATGCTTCCAGAGAGAGGAGGGACACTTCTCTGTCACGATTTTTCTGGACTTTGGATATCTTTGAGAGCACATGGCTTAATGGAGACATCCTTGTTCTCCTATTTGTCTCCAGGCCCCCTGTTCATGCTCCCAGATAGGCTCGCGGACAACAAGCTTTATCCGCTCTCCCCTCCTCTGTTCTCCAACCCTTCCTCCCCCTGTGTCCCTGCCATGTTTCTTTTGAGGGAAGCCCACAAACTAGCCTTTTATTGTGCAAGAGAGAGCATGAGAGAGAATCGGTATGCCAGGGCCTCCAGCCACTGCAATTGTAGACCAGACACGTGTGTCCCCTTGTGTACGTGTGACCTTGCACGCTTGCATCAATGTGTGTTTAGATTATGTGGGACCTGGAGAATTGAACATGGGTCCTTAGGCTTAAGAGGTAAGTGCCTTAACTGCTAAGCCATCTCTCCAGACCATCCTGATATTTTGAATACAAATGTAACTGTTTATAAATCATTCTTCTTGATTTGGCTTATCCAATTCTGTGGTTAACTCTGGATCCATATTCCGGGTCTGGAGTCCAAAGACTATTTCCGAACTGCCAAATCTCCGTGATACCATGTTCCCACGGGTTAACAATTTCATGCTGATTTTATAGCTATACGACAAAAGAAAGTCATGTCATAAATCAAGGCACTTTTCAGATACATTGGCTGACCAGGAGGTGTGCATGTTACAGCCAAGGGTGGGTGGTGGGAGGTCTGCTCTATAGGGCTTCAGATGCTCTCTGATGACATTCTTAGTCCTTGGGTTGGTGGAAGTCGGTGACCTGCTAATCAACATCCTGATAGCCACAAGGATGTTAGATCAGACACAGACGTGGGCAATAAATGGCTAATTGGCTAAAGTTTGCCAAGGTAACATGGCCCTGATCCTGCCACATTCCAGCCCCCTATGATCACAGGAGTGGTTATCTGTCCACCCAGGAGAAAGTAGGTGCAGCAGATGTGGCGCTGTTCTGGAACTTGAGTTCACAAATGTGGTTGTCAAATGCTTTTGTATCAGCATGAAGGTAGTAACTTTCTCTTATGGTGCTCTACACACAGGTATATGGAAATGCATCATGAATGTGTTGAAAAAAATGCATTGCAATTCCCCCCAAGAGCAACAAAGGTAAGAATTCATTTTAGTCTCTGAAGGTTTAAATCCTTTTCTTCCGACTAAGATATATTTAAAATTATATTACAGGTTTCTTCTAATGTCACATTACGTTAAGTTAGACTCGTTCACAAAATGGACGCTTTAGATTTTATATTAAATTCACTGCATTTATTAACTGGATATCGCATGGGTTTATGTCAGTAAGTGTGATCTGTGCTACTCAAACAAGTTAAAAGATCCAATCATTTTTTGTTGGTTGCTTCTTCAGTAGGTAATGAATACCGTCTTTCTCCAATGTTGCAATGCTTTGATTGGGTCACTGTGCTCTTCCTCCTTACTGTGAGCTTTAGCTCTGTGCAGCTTCCAAGAACAGCATCTGAGATGATAACTCAGTAGGTTCAGTCAGTATATTTTCTAAAAATTGGTCACAGTGGTCTGCTGGGTCCAGGCAGGGTAGTGTCCTCCCTCTCCAAGCCTGCCAGCCTCCCCTTGAAGGGAGCCACAGAACTCAGCCCTGGCCAGCACATGTCCTGGAAGGGGAAGTGGACTTGGGGGGGGGGTCGTCAGGGTCCTTCTCTCCTGTGCTCTCAGAATGTGCAGGTTTCTAATGCCATCGCTTAAAACAACTGCAGCGTCAGGGATGCAGGTCGGAGCTCAAGTGGCCTGCCTGCTTTTGCACAGAATGTGTTTCAAGAGCCGTAGACAAGCAGAGCCTGCGCCCTGGATAAGGCAGCAGAAAAGAGGCTCTGTCATCCAGTGCGGCAGGACAGAGGCGGAGGTGCTGACAGACTGACTATGGCTTCCAGCCTGGGTCATATTCAGTGTGCCTCCAGCCTCACCTGGACCCTGTTATGCACCTGACCATGCCTGAACGAGTGAGTTGACAGACCTAAGGAGAGCCCGAGTAATCTACGGATTTCCTTGGTAAAGAAGAAATCAGCTGCAATCTGTGTAAGAAAAAATGGGTGTTGGCATTCAAGGCAAAGTGTCATTTAGAATTTTACCCCCATCGTGCTGTGGAACATTGAACTCACCGTCTGTGCCATCCTGGTTAATGTCGCTGTGTGTAACAGCTGACTCTCCCTGTCCTTCTCCTTGCACTTGAAATATGCAGAGGAGAAGGAAGAGTTCTTAATGACTAATTGACAACCACGGTGGTCACTCATCTGCACTCTAGAGCAGTGTCCAGTCATGAATGTAAAGAAATCCGTACTTTCATGGCACCCTACGTCCTATAGTTTTGACGTATATTATTTGTCTATTTTCCACTATATTATTTCATATTGACTCACGATGTATTTTGTCTTTGTCTTTAGAAGAAGGCAGCAATGCGGAGAAGTCTTCACTGAGGTAGGATTTTATTGATTTAGGTGGTTCAAGTCAAGTAATTTGGGGATATAGTGAAACGAAATGAATCCCTGAGGAGGGTCTGGGCATGATGCCTCGTGATGTTGTGCTGAACATTGGCTCTTTCATACCGTCAGC
Organism: Jaculus jaculus; assembly: GCF_020740685.1. Lineage (NCBI taxonomy): Eukaryota > Metazoa > Chordata > Mammalia > Rodentia > Dipodidae > Jaculus > Jaculus jaculus. Next base: position 15,046,320 of record NC_059115.1, on the reverse strand, counting down.
GCAGCAGGTCTGAAAGCACTTTGCCATTTATTTTTGTAAATTTATTATTTATTTTTATATTTTGGTTCTCCGAGGTAGGGTCTCACTCTAGCTCAGACTGACCTGGAATTCACTATGGAGTCTCAGGTTAGCCTCGAACTCACGGCGATCCTCCCACCTCTGCCTCCTGAGTGCTGAGATTAAAGGAGTGCGCCAGCACCCTGGGCCCTTTGGCCATTTTTGAACCTATCTTTCCTAATTAAGCAACGCCCATTTCAGGGGTAGTTTATTGTACATTTAGCATGACCTGACTGTCAGCATGCCTTATTCGCCAGTGCCTTCCCTCTCCCTCTTTCTCTCTCTGTCTGTCTCTGTCTTTCCTTGCATGTATGCATGAGTGTTGTCTGCATTCGTGTGTGAAGACATGTATTAGGATGCCCGTGTGTGCAGATGGAGACCAGGGGTTGACATTAAGTGCCTTCCTTGATACTTTTTCTCCTTCTTTATTGAGATAGGATCTCCACTGAACCCAGCGCTCATTAATTCATCTATTCTATTCTAACCCGCCATCTTTCTCCAGGGATCTCTTGAGTGTTTACCTCCCAAGTTCTGGGTCTACAGGCAGGCAGCCACACCTGGATCACATACAGGGCTGCCCAGGATCTGAACTTGGGTCACACCCTAATATGGCAAGTGTGCACCTCAGGTGGTTAAAAAGCCAAAGAGTGGGCCTCACCAGACACTGAGTCTGTAGGTGCCTGAATGTTGCTTGACCTTGAATGTTTTAGCCTCCAGAACTGTTGCAAACAAACGTCTATTGTTCTTAACATCCTCACGTCTGTTCCAAAACACAGAGAAGACCCTGTCAGCCCTGAGGCTGCATGAGAGGAATCTGTACACATTTTATGAACAGTCTTTTATCTCCCATGACCTTCCCATATATTTGCCTTCTACACTTTGCTGCCTATAGACATTTAAAACCTTTTTATTTATTTTTGTTTGTTTTTCAAAGTGCTCTTTCACTTTAGCCCAGGCTGACCTGAAATTCAGTATGTCGTCTTAGGGTGCCCTCGAACTCTCAGTGATCTTCCTAACTCTGCCTCCCAAGGGCAGGGATCAAAGGCTGGGACACCATACCCACCTTGAAAGCCTTTTGCTTATTGTGTTGGTTTCTATTGACAATAGTATAAGAGGAACCTCTAAGCTGTCTAGTCAGGAGTCATTCTATACTTGGTTTCTCTCATGCATATATCATGTACACAGGCTGATAAACTTCCATTTTGCTCTTGTAAATCTGTTGCTTTCTAGAGAACATAGGAGAGTATAATGGGAAAAACATTTTTTCTTTTCCTGCAGTTTAAGCCTGGTCGTTATCCTCCCCACACCTATGTAGCCGTCCCCACGTCTTTCAGTTTCTTGCCTGAAGACCGTCTGCCCAGTAGGTCTTACCCACCTCCGTGATTCCACTAACCCTCCAGGCTCTTGCATTCACACATGTCCTCCCCACAGCACGCAGCACCAAGCCCACCATGGACTTGACTTACTTCTTCCACTTGTTACTACCATGCATCTTACCTGCAATAGGCAAGCTGCTTTGTTTGGGATAATAATGTGAATTGAAGCCCCCAGGTGATAGACTGCCTACGTTCAAAATACTATAAAGCTGATTGACTAGCTAGACCTGACTGTGGAGAGTTGTAGCCCTGTAGATTCAGGAGCAAATTATGTTTTCCTGTCTTTAGTTCTGCGTCTCTCTCTCTCTCTCTCTCCTTCCTTGCTCGCTCTCGCTCCTTTTTTTTTCACAGTAGGGTTTCACTCCAGCCCAGGCTGATCTATATATCTATATGTCATCTACATCATCTACGTGCACTGGGGATATGGGAATGCCCTTTAGGTGCGGCCTCAGATTTTCTGCCAAGCTAAAACTGTCCTAAAATCAAATCTGCGGAAAATAAGAACAAAAGGAATGGGAGGTATTTTCTTTGGTGTCGCCACTAGTATGTTGCAAGTACTGTGGCCAATAACACCCTCCTCCATGCTCGTGCAGCAACCCCAATCCAACTCCAAGGGAAACACACACACACACACACACACATTTGTCATGAGAGGTGATGGGGGACTACCTGGGCAGTACAGGTGAAAGGGGAGGGTCAGGAGGACAAGAACAGGTAATGGGGGCTGATTATGAAGATTGGGAATAGCCAGGCATGGCTGCGCACATCTTTAATCTCAGTACTCGGGATGCAGAGGTAGGAGGAGCACCGTGAGTTCGATGCCTGAGAGTACACAGTGAATTCCAGGACAGCCTGAGGTAGAGTGAGACCTTACCAAAAAAAAAAAAAAAAAAAGATTGGGAAAAAATTTTAAAATATGAAAGAAAAAAATGAAGGAGAACCATCCTGCAGAAGCCTAGAGCGCCGAGATGTCTCCTTTCCTGTCCCCACGTGCTCTAGGGTTCACTGTGGGCTGACCAATTCTGCTGTTTCCTGTACTGGCACCTATAGTGCCCTGCAGTGGCTGTGTTCATGTGGTTGGTGATGAATTCCGCCTCCTTCTGAAATGCCAGTTTCTTCTCTGCCACTCTGTGCGTCGAGTTTTCACTCACGTGCCACAGCTGGTACAGGAAGGATTCCTCCACACAAGAGCCTCACAGACACATTCCAGGGAACCACTGGACTTGGAGCAGCAGATGTGGTAGGAATAGGAAAGTCTCCTGAATGACAACAGAGTCCAGACTCAGGTGTTCATCACGCTGAAACCCTTTCATTCCTTCAATGTTGGGGTCACAGATTAAAGAGAAGTGAATCTGTAATTATTTTCTATTAAAAATAGTTCTATTGCATACAATAAACCTACTATTTGATATGGAGGCTTACTAGATAGCCTCAAACTCATGACCTTCCTGCCTCTGCCTCCCAAATGCTCCAATTCCAGGGAAGCACTACTATCTCAGGCTTCATTCATGGGATTTTTAGTATCAGTGCAGTGACAATAATTTATCATGTGCAGTTAGATAGATAAGATTTTTTTTCTCAAGCAGAGAGAGACCCAGTTGGAGGGAGAGAGAAAATGAGCACGTTCCAAACAAACTCCAGACACCTGCACCACTTTGGACTTTTGGCTTTCCATGGGTACTAGCGAGACAAACCCAGGCCTTCAGGCTTTGTGAGCAAGCACCTTTCACCACTGAGCCGTCTCTCCAGCCCCAGTCGTCCCCTCAGCAGGTCTGCATGGAAGGGTGTGTTGGAGTTAGAAGGCTGCAGGAGGGCAGGGAGATGGCTCAGTGGATGAAACACGTACAGTTCTAGCACGACACCCTGAGTGTGGAGCCCAGCACCCACTTCAGTGCCAGGTGTGGTGGCACACGCCTGGAACCCCAGCGCTGGGGGCAGAGACGGGAGGATCCTTGGGCTCATCGAGCAGCCAGTCCAGCAGAACCTGTGAACTCCATGTCCAGTGAGGTGGAGGGCTGGGAAGATCACTTTGCCGTAAATGTGCTTGTGATGCCAGCATGAGGGCCTGAGAGGGCATGGTTCACCCTGAGTCCAATCACCTCGTAAACAGCTAGGCATGGCCACACTCACCTGTGGACCCAGGGCCGTGGAGAGAAGAGGGAGGAGAGTTGCTGGGGCTCACTGGTCAGCCAGCCTGAGTGAAAATGTCAGTTTGGGTTCAGGGGGAGATTCTGTCTCAAGAAAACATGCAGATCAGGAAAGAGCAGGACATTCTGTGTTCTCCTCAGGCCCCTCCATGCACATGGCACAAACATCTGTACACACATATGCATACAACACACACATCATGTACCGCACCCACAACATATGCAGAAAGATGAAGTGGAAGGCTGGAGGGATGGCTGAGCAGTTAAGGCACTTGTCTGCAAAGCCTAAGGACCCAGGTTCAATTCCCCAGTACCCACAGATGCGCAAGGTGGTGCATTGATCTTTGTTTGCATTGGCTGCAAGCCCTGGCACACCCCCTTCTGTTCTCTCTTTCTCTCTTTCATCTGCCTCTTTCTTTCTCTCTAATAAAAAATAAAGAAAAGAAAAGAATGAAGTGGAGAGCAACTGAAGACACCTAACATTGACCTGTGACCTCTCCAGGCACACACACTTGCACAAAACACCCACAAACACACACGTATTCTCACACGCATGGCAACATGCATACACACAGGCAGGCATAACCATGAGTGACAGGATGTCACATGACCTGAGAGGCCAGAGCAGCTGACCCTCATGGTCTACGTGGGGTATACGGGCCACTGGAACCCCATATGTCATATATAGGTGCCCCCATGGGGAGGTGGTTCCGGAAGGAAGTCATGTGGAGTAGTGTATGGATCATTCTAACATTGTTTAGACATAAAACCATGACCATTGCTATATTCTGTGTATATGTAATTATTTTGCAAATATGTTATTTATTTATTTATATGTTTATTTGCAAGCAGAGAGAGAGTCAGGTCCTACAGCCACTGCAAACTCCAGACGTGTGTGTCACTCTGTGCATCTCCCTGTATGTGGATGATCAGGAATCAAAGCAGGTCATTAGGCTCTGCAGGCAAGGGGCTTGACCACTGAAACTCCAGTCCAGTATTTGGTATTTTAAATTTTAATTATTGATTTATTTCAGGGAGTGAGGGGGGTGAGTATGGGTGAGCCATGGTCTCTAGCCACTGAAAAGGGACTTCAAAGGCATTTACCACCATGTACGTCATTATGTGGGTACTGGGGAATCGAATCTGTGTCCTTAGGCTTCGCAGGCAAGTGCCTTAACCACTAAGCAATCTCTCCAACTCTTGTTTTGATTTTTTTTAAATAATTATTTATTTGAGAGCAATAGAGAGACAGAGAGACAGAGAGAAAGAATGCCCCGGGGCCTCCTGCCACTGGAAACAAACTCCAGACACATATGCCTCCTTGTCATCTGGCTAACGTGGGCACTGGGGATTTGAGCCTCGAACCAGGGCCCTTAGACTTCACAGGCAAGCGCTTACCTACTAAGCCATCTCTCCAGCCCTCTTGTTTTGATGTAATTTTTACTTTTGAGACACCATCTCATGTAGCTCAGGGTGGTCCTGAACTTATTAGTTAGCTAAGAATGGCCTTGAACACTTGATCCTCTAGCCTTAGCCTCCTGAGTGCTGGGACCACAAGCATGTGGCACTATGGCAGACGTATATCACCTTCTTCCTGCTGATAAACTTCTGAGGTGTAGATTGATCAGAGTTCTAGATGATTCTATGTCTGACAAGGTGCGTTGTGTATTGTATTAGGGATCTGCCTGCATCTTATTTTGCTCCCCGCTGTCTTGGGGCACTACCTCTTTAAGACACTGGTGGTCCAGACCTCAGTTCTAGAACCTGGTGCTACAGTTGTTGCCAGGCGAGGTCCCGTCAACAGACCTTACTCTCAGGTCAGTGTGGAAACATGTTTCTGCACTTTCGAGTGTCTTGGTGAGATTGGCTGAGTGCTGTCTCTCAGTGGACACAGCTTCGACAGAAACCCCCACCCCCAACACCCTGATTTTACCTTCTGAGTAAGTTGTGGGTTTGAGATACTATGTTTGCTGGTCGGCTTGCTCTCTTAAAGACCTTTTCTTAAGTCTCCCCTTCTGAGGGTCTAGATTCTCAGAGGCGCCACATCCAATACCAAGGACACAGGCCGCCGCCTGCCCCTCCCCCAGGTCCCAGAGGGCTGCAGCACCTTTTTCCATTCACAGAAGGCCACAGGAAGTTCTCTGGTCATAGACCTCATTTTGGGCGGGTTGGGAATTAACCATACTGAACCACTTCAGGCTGCTGTCTGCATTGGGGAAAGGAAGGAAGAAACAAAGTGAAAGTTCCTCTTGGTTTAGGCCTGTCCAGCTGGCACTGCCCAATCTGAAGAACACCTGAAGTGGCTCTGATGGCCTCCTTCATCCCTGCCTGGCCCCTTGTAATGCCTGGGAGTTCCCTAAGCTCTGTTCTCTACGTGTAACCCACTCAGCTAACACCCCATGAGGGCGGGTTCCAGAAATCCAGGGTTCTAGTGAAGTTGGGGAGAGGAGGTGTGTGCAGGCTGGGATTTCTGGGTCCAGACTCCTGAGCCCAGAGGTGGGTAAGCCCTGCTCCCCACACGCTTATATCTATCCGTCGTCTCTCTGTGTCATTGATCTATTCACCTACTGATTTATTCCTTAAATATTTAGAGGGCAGATTCTCATTCCAGCTCAGGTGACCTGGATCTCACCCTGTAGCCCCAGACTGGCCTCAAACTCACCTCCATCCTTCTACCTGTTTCCTACCTGTTTCCTGGCATTAAGACTTGTGACCGCACACCCAGTCGTTTAGGGTGTTTGAGACAGTCTTTCACAGCCTAGGCTGGCCTCCAACTTCTACAGTGTGCAGCTGAGAATCATTTTGAATGGCCGATCTTTCTGTTAACTTCTCTTGAGGGAAGAGCACTCTCTGCAGCCCTATTTTTGTTCTGTTTTTAAAAATAGGCTTATTTATTTAAAAGAGAGAGAGAGAAAATGGCCGCACTAGGGCTTCATGCCACATGAACCAACTGTAAAAGCATATGCACATGGATTAAGGTGCTTACCAAGAAACGGATCTGTAATTGCAGGTTTTGCAAAGAAGCATCTTTAACCATTGAGCAACCTCGAAGGCCATTTCTTGAGTCTCACTCTAACTCAGGCTGACTTTGTATTTACTTTGTAGTTTAGTCTGGATTCAAACTCAAAGACCCTCCTACCTCCTACCCTACCTGAGTGCTGGGATTCAAGGTGTGTGCCTCAATGCCCAGACTAGAGTTTCAGAATGTCTCATTATAATGCGTAAGACCTCACCTTCCACTGGCAACATCTGGGAGCCGACACTTAGAAGTTCAGGGAAAGGGTCCCCCACCACTTGCCTGTGCCTCAGTCTCCCCACCATGATCAGAGTGGCTGGGTGTTGGTTGCCCCTCTTAAGTGACTGCAGTGCCCCAACTTCGACTGTCCCATGCTCAATGGGACTCAGTTTTCTGCATGGGTCTTTCCCGCCCCTGCAGGCTGGGCGCCTCCACCATGATGCGCAAGGTGATGCCCAGCATCAGCGAAGATATCCAGTGTGGCTCGCCCCTGTGCCCAGACGAGGCAGGCGGGGAGCAGGAGCTCCTCAAGGAGATGATGTTCCCCGAAATGAAGAGCATGCTGGAGACACTGCACGAGACCCGGGATGGTCTGGCCACTGCGCAACTGCAGCTGTGCAAGCTGGGCCAGGAGAAGGTCTTCCTGCAGCAGCAGCTCAGCCTGGCGCTGCCCCAGGTGGGGGCGGGGCCCGAGGGGCGGGGCTGGAAGAGCTTGGGAAGGGAGGAGGTGGTTGCTTTCTGTTGGTGGGCGGGGCTGAGTGCAAAAATGGGCGGGGCTTATGGAATGCTGGGCTGAGCTACAAGAGAAGCCCGGGCTGGTCTGATGGAAGGGGGCGGGGCAGCTCAGGAGGCGGGTCCTAACACGCAAGGAGGGCACTTGGGTAGGAGACAATTGGGGAAATGGAAGTGGCTTCATACAGGCGGTGGAGCCTAGGAATGAGGAGCAAAGCGTGAAAGGACACAGTGGTGACATTTGCTCCCTATGAGGGACCTGTTTTCAAACTCTCGGGAGCATGGTTTGAGCTGCTAGAGACAGGGCACATGACCTGTGTGGACAGGGCCTGATTCACTAGACAGTTGATTCCTAGATAACAGGGACTGATGGCAAGTTGGGGCCTGATTGACACAGGGGACAGAATTTACCCTGAGTGGAGGGGCTTCCTGGAGGGTAGCCTGGGACAAGAGGAGGTAGAGAAATAAGGCAGAGCGGTGCAACCTACCAAGGAGTATCTGGTGCCTGGAGGGGGCAATAGGGCCAGGACTTGCTCACGGGGCTGGCAAGAGAGGAAAGCCAGACAGAGACTTGGTTGGCAAGTTGGACCAGACTTGCGCAGGTGAGGAACCAGATCGGCGAGGTAGTGGCAGAGCCATGGGAGGATGGTCAGGGCTGGAGATTTGCACAGGGGGCAAGCTGGCATGATCCTCATGGTAGAAGTGTCTCCCAGCAGTGAGAGCAGGAACCATATTTGCAAGGTCCTGATAGGAGGGTGGAGCCTGAGTAAGGGGAGGAGGGTGCATGACAGGACCAGGTCTGCCTGTTATGAGGGGTGGGGCTTAGCCATAGGGATGGAACAGGCAATCTCCCAGAAGGGACATGGGGAAAATATTGAGCTAGGGTCCTAATGCTGTACATCTCTGCACAGGAGTTTGAGCCCCTGACCAAGGAATTGATATTGTGTCGGCAGCATTTGCTGGAGAGGGAGGAAGAGATTGCAGAGCTGAAGGCTGAGCGGAACAATATGAGGGTGAGGGCTTTGGGTGGTGAGCACTTTTTTACACTGAGAACTATTTTAAGCCCCTCTTTTTGGCTTTTTTGTTTTGAACCTGGGTCTCATTCTGCAGCTGTTGCAGTCCGCTTCGCAATGCTGGTAGAAATCACCCAACCAAGAGTAGCTTCTGGGAAAAAGAGGTTTATTTTGCCTTACATGCTCAAGGGGAAGCTTCACGATGGCAGGGGAAAACGATGACATGAGCAGAGGGTGGACATCACCCCCTGGCCAACATAAGATGGACCATAGCAACAGGAGAGTGTGCCAAACACTGGCATGGGGAAACTGGGTATAAAGCCCATAAACCCGCCCCCAACAATACACTCCCTCCAGGAGGCAATAATTCCCAAATCTCCATCAGCTGGGAACCTAGCATTCAGATGACCTAAGTTTATGGGGGACACCTGACTCAAACCAGCGCATTCCGCCCCTGGCCCCCATAAACTGATATCCATACATGATGTAAAATATAATGCATTCAGTCTGACTTTAAAAGTCCCCATAGTTTTTAATCAATCTCAATGATGTTCATACATCCCCATAGTTCAAGATCTTTTAACTGAGCCATAATAACCAAAATATAACCTCAAAAAACCCATAATGGCACAGAATAAGTATTCACACTGCAAAACATGACATTGGGCATAGCAAAGAAACATTCAACCAATACAAGATTTAAAACAACCAGGGCAAACATCAAACTCTGTAGCTTCAAGACCAGCAACTATAGCCAGTGACAAGTCTTCAAGTCCGATAATTCTAACCAGCCACAAGTCTCTGGCATTCCAATTCCGGCCCTCCAGCTAGGCTACTCACAGTCCTGGGAAACTTCATCGGGGCCGGCACCTCCTCGGCAGCCATCTCATGGTCCCGGCATCTCCACTGGGTCTCCACTGCAAGCCACGGTTCATGCTCATGTCTCCATGGGGTCTCTATGCAGGCAACCAACAAAAGTGCTTCACACTACCCATGGCCATTTCCAAAACACAAGATTGTGTTGCAAACTCAATGACCCTCTTTCCAGCATTTCTTATACTCCACGATACCAGGTAGGGTGCCAATTTGTTAATCCAGGGGGGAATAAAGCAGACTTTGAAGAACAGGACAATCCTTGAGCACTCAGGCCCCTTCAAAAGAGTTGACATTCTTTTTGTTGCCCCAGCGCAGGTCAGCTAGCCCAGTCTCAAAGGTTGTAATCTCTCAGTTGCAGCTGAATTGGCAGTAGTTCACCCAAAGATTTTTCTTTCTGTGCCATATCCCTCTGCACACACCAGTTCATTTCTACGCAAAGCAACCCTGCACAACTTCTCAGGACATGGGCATAAGAGGAAGCTTCTCACACAAACTGCTAGCCCAGTCCAGGCACAGCTCTTTCTCACCCTCATAAGCCAAACCTCCCAGTCCATAGTTCTTACTGCATTCAGGTCTTAGAGCTCAGACCAGAATAGTCCATTAAGCTGTACTTACAGCACTGCAAGACATCTCTTAGGCCAAGGTTTCAACTCCTTCCACATTCCTCTTGAAAATCAGCTACAAAAGGCTGAAGCCACGTAGTGAGGTGTTTAGCAGCAACCCCACTCCTTGGTACCACTTTACTGTTGCAGTCCGGTTCGTATTGCTGGTAGAAATCACCCAACCAAGAGTAGCTTCTGGGAAAAAGAGGTTTATTTTGCCTTACATGCTCAAGGGGAAGCTTCACGATGGCAGGGGAAAACGATGACATGAGCAGAGGGTGGACATCACCCCCTGGCCAACATAAGATGGACCATAGCAACAGGAGAGTGTGCCAAACACTGGCATGGGGAAACTGGCTATAAAGCCCATAAGCCCGCCCCCAACAATACACTCCCTCCAGGAGGCATTAATTCCCAAATCTCCATCAGCTGGGAACCTAGCATTCAGAACACCTAAGTTTATGGGGGACACCTGAATCAAACCACCACAGCAGCCTATGCTGACCTTGAAGTCAAGTATCTGGAATTTAAAACAAGTGCTACCATGTCTATTAACTCAATGATGTTGTGATGTTCTTAGTGTAACATGTACTTATGGACTCCGGGATTTGTGAATGCGCAAGTTGTTTAATGGTGAATGGTGAAACTAATTTCCATGGCCCTCAGTGACTCAACCCTGAGGACGTGGATCTGAATGACTGTTGCAGATGTTTGTTTTGCCCTGTCACCATACCAACTCATCAACCCAGCTCCCCACTATGGGTTCTGTGCCTCTTCTCCCTCCAGACCCTTGCCAAAGACCCGGCTCCGGTCGAGGACACCAATGGGCGCATAGCAGAGCTGCAGGAGGCCCTGGAGGGACAACAAGCAGAAGTGTGTGAGCTGCGGAGGCGCCAGGCATGCCTGCTCGGGCAGATGGGCCAGCTGGAGCAGGAGCTGGCCACTGCTCACCACCAGCTGAATGTGACCAAAGAAGCCAACTGCAAGCTGCAGGAAGAGCTCAAGCAGGTGAGGCTGGAGCATCTGCAGGGCTGCTCTCTGACTTCTCCCCATCTTTCCCTCTCCTTTGACCCAGAGGAGAAGAGCTCATAAGCTCCTGAATGATGTGGAAACTTAAGCAATCCCCAAGCTGTGTGGATTCGCTTCTCTGAAGTTCAGTTTACTCACTTATAAAATGTGATTCTTTATTTATTGATTTGAGAGAGAAAGAGTACAAGAGTCATGATGAGAGAGAGAGAATTGGAGTGCTAAGGCCTCAAGCCTGTGCAAAGGAACTCCAGATGCAAGTGCCACCTTATACATCTGGCTTTATTTGAATACTGGGAATTCAAATGAGGGTCCTTTGGCCTTGCAGGAAGGCACCTTAACTGCTAAGTCATTTCTGCTGCCCTTAATTATTTTAAAAATAAGTTGAGGGCTGGAGAGATGGCTTAGCGGTTAAGCGCTTGCCTGTGAAGCCTAAGGACTCCGGTTCGAGGCTGGGTTCCCCGGGTCCCACGTTAGCCAGATGCACAAGGGGGCGCACGTGTCTGGAGTTCATTTGCAGGGGCTGGAAGCCCTGGCGCGCCCATTCTCTCTCTCCCTCTATCTGTCTTTCTCTCTGTGCCTGTCGCTCTCAAATAAATAAATATTATTTTAAAAATAAGTTGAGGTGGGCTTGGTGGCGCACACCTTTACCCCCAACACTTGAGAAACAGATGTAGGATCACCACCATGAGTTTGAGGCCACCTTGAAACCACACAGTGAATTCTACGTCAGCCTGGGATACAGTGAGACCTTCCTTCACAAAAACAATGTAAATAAGATGAAATAAAGTTAATTGAACAAGGGCCATATTGCTTTGCAACCAAATATATTTAATTGCCAAGTCATCTCTGCAGCCCATAAAGTCAGATTTATGACAGCCTACATGGTCTTCAGTACATGATTAATATGTCACTGCAGGTACATTCTCCCCTTTTCCCACCACAGGCACATTCTCTATCTAAATTGAACTTATGTCTCAGTGTGTATGGGTGTGTGTTAGGGTGTAGTACTGAGCATGGAACACAGGCCTTCACACACTCAAGGCCCAACCTCTGCAATGAGCCACACCCCATGTTTCTGACTGCAACCCAGGATGCTCTAGTGCTGAGCCACTTCCCCAGCTCTGAACTGGAGGATGCTAGGCAAGTTTTATAGCCATGCCCCAGTACTCTTAAAGTTTTGTTTTATTTTGTTTGTTGAGGTAAGGCGTAACTCTAACCCGGGCTGACCTGGACCTGCCTGTGCAACCCCAGCCTGGTCTTGAACTCACTTTTATCTCCTGAAATGAGCCTCCAGAGTGCTGAGAATAAAGGTGTTTGCCACCACACTCAGCTCCTCTTTACCTTTTATTTTGAGACAAGGTCTGACTAAATTGCCCAGTGTGGCTTTGAACGCACCCTAGAGCAGAAGCTAGTGTGCATCTTCAATCTTCCTGTCTCAGGCTTGTGAGAAGCTGCATGTCAGACCTCTGCTATCATGCCTGGATAATTTTTAAAATTCATTTATTAATTAGCGTGGAGAGAGAAAATGAGAATGGGCTGGCCAATGGCTTTGGCATATTTGTGCATATGAGTTTATGTGGTAACTGGAGAATGAAACCAGGACCATCAGGCTTTGAAAGCAAGCCTCTTTAAGGGCTGAGGCATCTCGGAAATCCATGCCTGGATCCTTGAAGGCATTGAATGGCAAAATAGAATGATCTCTTTTTGTTCTTCCATCTGGATGACTTTTGGACCTGTTGGTGGGAATCTGTGGCCCACTCCCAGGCTTCTCACACTGGTTCCATGTTGTCCCATCTCCCATCAGACCCTGGGGTTCCCTTGTGGGTTCTAAACCTGTGCTCAACTAGTGACTCTACAGGGAGCTGCTGTGCAGATGGGAGGGAGCTTTGTTTCCCAGAAGACACTGCGCCATGTGCTCTAGGCTTGAGTTGTGGCAGAAGTGTGGCTGGACTCTTCAAGTCCTAGTGATGTTTGAACTGTTTTTATTTGTAATTGGGTCTGTGTGTGTATGCACTCTGTCCTGGTAATTGAATCGCTCTGGCTTCAGCTCCTATGTGCTGGGATTACAGGCATGCACCACCATAATGCCTTGTGCCTTCATCCAAAATTGTGTTAAAGCCACAATACTCAGGAAGGCAAGGATTTCTTTTTCCAAAAAAACACAGAGGGTTTCTTGCCTGGGGTTGTCAGGCTTGGCTAGCCTAGGTCACACTGGGAATAATGGTCCACCTAGACCAAGGAGTCCTGGCACTGGCAGGTGAGGTCCTGCTTGGAGGAAAGGGCAGAGTCTGGACCTTTGTGGCCCTTATGCCAAAGCCCTTCTACTCCCCTTTCTCTTGCTCTCCCAGAGTGAAGAGCAGAGGCGTGAGCTGGTGGAATTGATGGATGATTCTAAGGTGAAACGGCAGCTGATGCTGCAGAAGGCAGAGCCCGTGCCTGAGGTTGAGGCTCAGCTGGCACAGGGAGCAGAGGCTCTGCACAAGGTGAGGGGCGGGACCTGCACATCAGGGGCGGGGCATCGAGGGAGGCAACCAAGGGCCTGAGCTGATCCTGGTGGTGGTAGGTGGAGGTCTTGGGTCCAGTCTACTTAGTGGACAGTGTCAGGGAAACTTTGAGGAGCTGCTTGTGCAGCTGGAGGGACAATTGGAGAAGAACCAAGATCTGGAGCCATTGAGAGGGTCTAAGGTGTATGGCTGAGCAAAGGAGTTTGTGGGGTGGGAGGTTATATGAGGAAGGTTAGATGAATTGGGAAGCAGGTAGTTTAGTTGAAGGGTGCGTTAAGGATGGGCTTCAAGAGTGGTGATGCCTGCAAGGCTTAGATGGAGGGACAGGAGAAGAACAGGGAGCTTATATGCGGTGGGGGTCAGAGAATTGGCTGAAATGTGAATTGAATCTTCAGTTCTCTTCTCATCACTTCAGCCTTTGGCCCATCTCTGGGGCCAGGACTAATAGGGGCATGATTGGGCAAGGTGGGCAATAAGCGCAGGTCCATTTGGCAGGAGAAGGAAGAGGCAGAGAAGGCTGGGGTAAGAGTCCTATCCCCTCTACTAGTCTGTCTCCTCTTCTCAACTGCACCTCCATCCTTCTCCTCTGCCTGTTCATCTTCTGATATCCTCCCATGAGTGTAAGCACCCAAACAGGGGATCAAATGGAGACTCCGAGCATGGGCAAGGCTAAGCAAAGAAGAGATTTGGGCTGGGTCCAGTGAAATAGGAATCAGGACTGGACAGCTGCATGGGTGCTGGCATGTTTGGGGAAGAGTCAGGGAAGGAATTGAGAAAAATGCACATGTCCCCTGAAGTGGTGGTGCACACCTGTAATCGCAGCACTCTGGAGTCAGACGTAGGAGGATCACTATGAGATCCAGGCCAACCGAGCTCCCCACTCTGGATTCTGTGCCTCTTCTCTCTCCAGACCCTTGCCAAAGTCCTGGGTCTTGTCGAGAACAACATTGGGCACATGGCACAGCTGCAGGAGGCCCTGGAGTTGCAGGGAGTGGAAATGCGCCAGCTGCGGGAGCACCGGGCATCCCTGCTCGGGCAGATGAACCAGCTGGAGCAGGATCTGGCCACTGCTCAGCACCAGCTGAATGATACCAATGAAGCCAACTGGAAGCTGCAGCAAGAGCTTAAGAAGGTGAGACTGGAGCCCCTGCAGGGCTGCCCACTGTCCCCCTGCCCAGGTTTCCCAGCTCTTGGCCCAGAGGAGATGAGCTCATGAGCTCCTGAATGATGTGGAGCCTCGATGCAGTGCCCAAGTTGTTTGGATTCTCTTCTCTGAAGTTCAGTTTGCTCACTTGTCAAATGTAAGGTCCGGCCTCGGGGAAAGAGCATAGTTAGGGTCTTTGTGGCCCTTATGCCCAAGCCCTTCTATGCCCCTGTCTCTTCCTCTCCCAGAGTGAAGAGAAGAGGCATGAGTTGGTGGAATTGCTGGAAGAGTCTAACGTGAAACGGCAAGTGATGCTGCAGAAGGCAGAGCCCGTGCCTGAAGTTGAGGCTCAGCTGGCACAGGGAGCAGAGGCTCTGCACAAGGTGAGTGGCGGGGCCTGCCTGTCAGGGGCGGGGCCTCGAGACAGGCAAAACAGGAGTGTGAGGTGGTCCTGGTGAGGTTAGTTAGAGGTGTTGGGTCCAGTACACAGAGTGAGCAGTGTCAGGAGAACCTTGAGGAGCTGCTTGGGCTGCTGGAGGCACAGTTGGAGAAGAACCAAGAGCTGCAGCCATTGAGAGGGTCTGAGGTGTGTGGCTGAGCCAAGGAGTTTGTTGGGAGGGAGGTAACATGAGGGAGGTTAGATGAATTGTAGGCAGGGAGTTTAGTTGCAGGGGGGTCAGGGAAGGGTTTCAATGAGGGGTGGTACCTGCAAGCTTATATGGAGGGCAGGTGAAGAAAAGGGAGCTTAGATGAGGTGGGGGTCGGGAATTGGCTGAAGTGTGTATTGAATCTTGAGTGGTCTTAACATCACTTGAATCTTTGGCCAGCTCTGGGGCCTGGACTGATGGCGGCATGGGTGGACAAGGTGGGCAATAAAGGCAGGATCATTTGGCTGGGGAAGCAGGAGGCAAAGGAGGCTGGGATAATAGTCCATATCTCCCCAACTAGTTTGTCTCCTCTTAACTCCTCCTCCATCATCCTACCCTATCTTTTTATATTCTGATTTCCTCCCATGATTATGAGCACCCAAAAAGGGGGGTCAAATGGAGACTCCAAGCATTGGCAGGACCAGATAAAGAGGAGATATGGGCTTGTTCCAGTGAAATGGAATCAGGAATGGATAGCTACATGCGTGCTAGCACGTATTGGGAACATTCGGGGAAGGAATTAAATGCACATATCACCTGGAGTGGTGGTGTAATCGCTGCACTCTGGAGGCAGACATAGGAGGATCACTGTGAGATCTACGGCAACCCAGCTCCTCACTCTGGGTTCTGTGCCTCCTCTCCCACCAGACCCTTGATAAAGTCCTGGAAATTGTCGAGGACACCAATGCACGTATGGCACAGCAGCAGGAGTCCCTGGATTGTCAGCAAGAAGCAATGAGCCAGCTGTGGGAGCACCAGGCATTCCTGTTCAGGCACATGGATCAGCTGGAGAAGGATCGGGCCACTGCTAACCACCAGCTGTATGAGACTAACAAAGCCAACTGGAAGCTGCAGCAAGACCTCAAGGAGGTGAGGCTGGAGCCCCTGCAGGGCGGCCTGCTGACCCCCTGCCCAGGTGTCCCTCTCCTTTGGCCCAGAGGTGATCACCTCATAAACTCCTGAATGATGTGCAACTTCGATGCAATCCCGAAGCTGTGTGGATTCACTTTTCTGAACTTCAGTTTACCCAAGAGACAGAGAGAACCAGAAGCTTGGAGAGAGAGAGATTTGGAGTGCTAAGGCTCTGCCAAGGAACTCCAGATCCATGTGCCACCTTGTACATCTGGCTTTATTTGACTAGTTGGAAACCAAATGAGGGTCCTTCGGCCTTGAAAGAAGGCACCTTAACAGCTCAGCCATCTCCCTGCCCTTAGTTATTTTAAAAATAAGTTGAGCAAGGCTTGATGGTGCACGCCTTTAACCACAACAATTGAGAAACAGATGTAGGATCACCACCGTAAGTTTGAGGCCACCCAGAAACTGCAGTGAAAACCAGGTCAACCTGGGGTACACTGAGACCTTCCTTCACAAAAACAAAGTAAATAAAATTAAGTAAAATAAAGTTAATTGAACAAGGGCACTATACCTTTGCAACCAAATATGTTTAATTGCCAAGTCATCTCTGCACCCATAAAATCAGATTTATGACCGGCTACATGGCCCTCAGTACTTGATTTATATGTCACTGCAGGTACATTCTCCTCTTTCCCCACCACAGGCCCATTCTCTATCTAAATTGAACGCATGTGTAAGTGTGTATGTATTTTTGTTTTGGGGGTGTAGTACTGGGCATGGAACCCAGGCCTATAAACTCTAGGCCCATGCTCTGCAATGAGCCACACCGCCAGCTCCTCACTGCCACGAATGACGCTCTACTGCTGAGCCACTCTTCCAGGTTTCAACTGGAGGAGGGTACGCACCTTTTATAGCTATACCCCAGTCCTGTTAAAGTTTTGTTTTGTTTGTCGAGATAAGCTGTAACTCTAGCCCAGGCTGACCTGGAACTCAGTTTGTACCCCCAGTCTGGTCTTGAACTCACAGTAGTCTTCTGAAGTGAGCCTCCATAGTGCTGAGAATAAAGGTGTGTGCCACCACACTCAGCTCCTCCACTTTTAATTTTTCATGTTTTTTTTGTTGTTGATGTTCACTTATTTATTTATTTGGGAATGACAAACAGAGAGAGAAAGAGGTAGAGAGAGAGAGAATGGGTGCGCCAGGGCCTCCAGCCACTACAAATGAACTCCAGATGTGTGCACCCGTTTGCGCATCTGGCTTAAGTGGGTCCTGGGATATCAAGCCTTGAACCGGGGTCCTTAGTCTTCACAGGCAAGTGCCTAACCGCTAAGCCATATCTCCACACCTCCTCTACTTTTTCTGTTGAGACAAGGTCAAACTAAATTGCCAGTCTGGCCTTGAACTCACCCTGTGGCCCAAGATAGTGTGCATATTCACTCTTCCTGTCTCAGGTTGGTGAGTTGCTGGGATGCTCGCGAGTTGCTGGGATGTCAGACCTCTGCTACCATGCCTGGATTTTTTTTTAAGTTCATTTATTAATATCCGTGCAGAGATTAAATGAGAATGGGCTGGCTAGGGCCTTTTGCATATTTGTGCATATATCTTTATGTGGGAACTGGAGAATGAAATCAGGACCATGAGGCTTTGCAAGCAAGCCTCTTTAAGTCCGACCCATCTCCCCAGCCCATGTCTGCATCCTTGCAGTGATTGAATGGCAAGATAGAATGATCTCTTATTTTTCTTCCTCCTTAATGATTTTGCCGATGGTGGGAATCTGTGGCCCCACTCTAAGACTTCTCACAGAGACTCCATGATGTCCCATCTCCCAAGAGACCCTGGGGTTCCCTTGTGGGTTCTACACCTGTGCTCAGCTAGTGTCTCTCTCGAGGGTGCTGCTGTGCAGATGCGAGGGAGCTTTGTTTTACGGCAGACACTGTGTCATGTGCTAGACTTGTGCTGTGGCCAAATTGTGGCTGGAATCTTCACATCCTTGGGATGTTTGAACCTTTTTTATTTGTTAATTGTGACTGGTTGCCTGTACGTACTGTGGCCTGGAATTTGGATCCCCGGTACTTCACCCTGTAAGTGCTGGGATTACGGGCATTCACCACCATAGTGCCTTGTACCTTCATCCAGAATTGCTTTAAAGTGGCAACACTCAGCAAGGCAAGCATTTCTTTTTCCAGAAAGCCTAGAGGGTTCCTTGCCTGGGGTTGTCAGCCTAGGCTACCCCAGGGCCTTCTGGGAATAGTGGTCCACCTAGACCAAGGAGTCCAGGTACTGACAGGTGAGGGCCTGCCTGGGGGAAAGAGCATAGTCAGGGTCTGTGTGACCCTTATGCCGAAGCCCTTCTACTCCCCTATCTTTCCCTTTCCCAGAGTGAAGAGCAGAGGCATGTGTTGCTGGAATTGCTGGAAGAGTCCAACATGAAACTGCAGGTGATGCTGCAGAAGGCAGATCCCTTTCCTGAAGTTGAGGCTCAGCTGGCACAGGGAGCAGAGCCTGTGCACAAGGTGAGGGGCGGGGTCTGCAGGTCAGGGCGGAGACTCCAGGGAGGCAACCAGGAGTCTGAGCTGATCCTGGTGAGGTTAGTTAGAGGTTTTGGGTCCAGACCACAGAGTGAGCAGTGTCAGCGGAACTTGAGGAGCTGCTTGTGAAGCTGGAGGCACAACTGGAGAAGAACCAAGAGCTGCAGCCATTCAGAGGGTCTAAGGTGTGTGGCTGAGCCAAGGAGTTTGTTGGTTGGGAGGTTTCATGAGGATGGTTAGATAAATTGTAGGCAGGGAGTTTAGTTGCAGGGGGGTCAGGGGAGGGCTTCAATGAGGGGTGGTGCCTGCAAGGCTTAGATGGAGGGACAGGTGAAGACCAGGGTGCTTACATGAGGTGTTGATCGGGGAATTGGCTGAAGTGTGTATTGAATCTTGAGTGGTCTTCACATCTCTTGAGCCTTTTTCCACCTCTGGGGTCTGGACTGAGAAGGTCATGAGTGGACAGGGTGGGCAATAAAGGCAGGTTTATTTGCCTTTGGATGGAGGAGGCCGAGGAGGCTGGGATAAGAGTCCATGTCTCCTCAACTAGTCTGTCTCCTCTTCTGAACTGCATCTCCATCATTCTCCCCTACCTGTTTATCTTCTGATATCCTCCCATGATTGTGAGCTCCCAAGGAGGGGGATCAAATGGAGAGTCTGAGCATGGGTAGGCCCAGGCAAAGATGAGAATTGGTCTGGGTCCAGTGAAATGGGAGACAGGGTTGGACAGCTACATGGGTGCTGGCATGAATTGGGAAGATTCGGGGAAGGAATTATGAAATGCACATATCACCTGGATCGGTGGCGCACACCTGTATTCGCAGACTCTGGAGTCAGAGGTAGGAGGATCATTCTGAAATCCAGGCCAAACTGAGACTACGTAGTAAGTTCCAGGTCAGCCTGGGCTAGTGAGAGAACCTACCTCAATAAACAGAAGAAAAGGCCGCACACCTTTAATCCCAGCTCTTGGGAGGCAGAGGTAGGAAGACTGCCATGTGTACGAGGCCACTCTCAGTCTCCATAGTGAATTCCAGGCAAGCCAGAGCTAGAGTGAGACCCTACCTTGAAAAAAAAAAAAAAACAGAAGAAAAATGAGTTTTGGCTGAAGAGATGTCTCTGAGTTAAATGCATTTGCATGCAAAGCCTATGGACTTGGGTTTGATTCCTCAGTGCCCTGGTAAGGCTGGAGGCACAAGGTGGCGCGTAGTGCATGCATCTGGAGCTCACTGGCAGTGGCCAGAAGCCTTCTCTTTCTTTCTCTGTCTCCTGTCCCTCGTTGTATATGCATTTCCTTGCAAATAAATATATGAAATATTTTTAAAAGAAAGAAAGGCAAGTGGTGGGTGGGGAGAAAGGCAGACAACTGTTAAGAATCTGGCTGGGGGGCTGGAGTGATGGCTTGGTGGTTAAGCGCTTGACTGTGAATCCTAAGGACCCCGGTTCAAGGCTTGATTCCTCAGGACCCACGTTAGCCAGATGCACAAGGGGACACACATGCATGAAGTTTGTTTGCAGTGGCTGCAGGCCCTGGCAGGCCATTCTGTGTCTAACATTTTCTCTCTGTGCCTGCCGCTCTCAAATGAATAAAAATAAAAATTTTCTTACAAATAGGAAAAAAAGAATGTGGCTGGGACCAGGCATGGTGGTGCACGCCTATAATCCCACCATTCAAGAGGACGTGGTAGGAGGATCACTATGAATTCGAGGCCACCCTAAGAATACATGGTGAATTCTAGGTCAATCTAGGGTATAGCAATGCCCAACCTCAAAGTACCAAAACAAACACATACACACAAAAAAAACAGTGTGTCTGGGCAGTACCTCAGTGGTAGAGCACTTGGCTCTCATGTGTGTTTAGTCTTTGGTTGATGCAAAGCAGCACGCAGCCTTACTATATTGCTGTAACCTGGCTTTACCATTCACAGGACTGAAACTCCTTGAATTTTCTGGGACAATATGCCCTACTCCTGCACCACAAGCAGAGCCACACCCAAGGGCTTCTCCAGCCCCAGGGCTCTACAGTCATTGCCTTATGGCCCTGGCTTCTTCTAAATATTTCAATTAGTACTCAAAACCAGAAACAACCCAATGTTTCATAGTAGACACCATTAAGGGGAGTCTCCATTATAAGCCTATAAGTGAATTCTGCATGTGTGCATCTCTCTCCAGAATCCTGTCCCCAAGGAGGAAGCTGGGTATCCACCACCCTTAACAGTAGACACCCCACCAACCACTCTCTACTGTGCTCATCATGATGGAAAGACCCAGGCCTTGACATGGGTGGAAGACACCCTGGAAGATGCGGGACCCTCCCATGAAAGGTCAGCAGGGGTGAAGGTTGAGAATATGGAGGGTGACCTGGGAGGGGGTGAGGACATGTAGGGACAATGGTATCCCAGAATTTGCCCTTTCTCTACTTGCTCCCCCAGGAAGGGAACCCCAGATGCCCTCCACAAGGATGGTAAGAAGAAGGGCATGAAAACTTACCTAAGGAAACTCTTTGGAAAGAAAAAGAAGGGGAAGATGGGACTTCCAGGGCAGGACAGCTCTTCTTTGGGTGAGAAATTCCTCTTCTCCTCCCAATGTCCCTCCTTTCCCTCCATCCCTCCCTTTTTCCCATATTAATTGTACATTCATCCCATTTTTCTTTCATTTTGAAATTGAGACCCTTTTGTCTCATAGTCTTCAGTGCGTGGAAACCAGATGTATGCTACCATTCCTGGCTATAAATTCAACCTTTTTTGTTTTTCTAATATTTATTCGCTTGTGTGCAGATATGTGCATGTTTGTGTGTCAGAGCACCAGGTCCTCTTGGCCTCTGCAAATGAACACCACCCGCTTGTGCCACATCTTCCCTTTTGTAGTTGTTGTTTGTTTGAGGTAGGGTCTCACTCTGGCCCAGGCTGACCTGGAACTGCCTCTGTATCTTTAGGCTGGCCTCAAATTCATGGTGATCTGTGGAGAACTCTGTCTCCCCAGTGCAGGGACCAAAGACGTGCACAAGCACACTTTGTTAATTTTTTGCCTTTTTGCCTCTGGTTTTGGAGGCAGCTTGGGAACGGAACCTGGCTCAGCAGGCTTTGCAATCAAGTGACTAATGGTGAGCCTTCTTCTCTGCCACTCCTGTTTCTTTGCTTTTCCCAGTACTGTGGATTGGATTCAGCGTTTGCTGTGAATTAGGCAGGTGCTCAATCCACCCCTCCCTGTGGATTCCAGTCCAGCACTCTACCCATGAGTGACATCTCTAGTCCTCTTTACACTTTTGGCTGTTCATGTGGTTTCTAAGTTACCGTGGATGGACTTGAACTCAACATGGTGCCCAGGATGGCCTGGATGACCTTGAGCTTCGGGAGCTCCTGCCCCTGTGTCGTGAGGAGCTGAGATGGCAGACCTGTCCCTCCCGTTCCCTTATGTCTTTCGTTTGTTGTCAGAAAGGGTTTTACTTCGTAGTTGAGTGGCTTGAGCTTCTCGCAATCCTCCTGCATCACATTTATTTTATTTATGATTTTGCTTATTTATTGCTAAGAAACGACAAAGAAAGAGAATGGGCATTCCAGGGTATCTTGCTACTGCAAGTGAACTTCAGATGCATGCATTCTTGGTGCAGGTGGTTTTAACATGGCTACTGGGCAAATGAACCCAGGCCATCAGGCGTTGCAGGTCATTGAGCCACATCTGCAGTCCACCCCATCTTGCCACACATTTATCTGTGTGGTTTTTGTTTGTTTGTTTGTTTTGTTTTGTTTTTTCAGTACTAGGACACAGAGAAAAGAGAGAGCGAGAGAGAGCGGTAGGTGAGCAAGTCCAGGTGGTGACGTAGGGAGGGACTGAAGTCCAAGTCCAGGGGAGGAAGCCTGGGGTTGAGGCCAGGGTGACGAAAACCATGAGACTCCGACCCTGCGGTGCTCCCTGTCACAGCTACCCATGAGGTGGAGGCTCTTGGTCTACCAGGCTCTGTGTCGTCCTGAGCCAAAGAGCGAGTTTAGAGGAGCCTGGAAAACTCAGTGAGACACTGCCTCAAGATAAAAAAACAAATCTGGGGAGGTGGCTCACCTGGTAAATTTCACATCCATACACTAAAGTAAAAGCAGGGGCAAGAAAGCTGGTTGAACCAAATCGGTGAGCTCCAGGGGCAGGAAGGTCCCGTCTCTAAATATACGGTGGAGTGGGAATGAGGAAGACAGCCTACGTTGATCCCTGGTTTCCAGGTGCCCACACCTGCACACACACCAGGGCTGGGCAGCTTGCTACCGGGCAGAGCTCCTCTCCAGGACCCAGTGAGGACTAGTGCCATGGCTCAGCGGGTGACTGCTCGCTTGCCAGTACCGAGTGTAAAAATAAAATAAAATATGACAATTAGAAATTCCTAGCAGGCATGTTGGTGCACACCTTTAATCCTAGCACTTGAAATGCGGAAATAGGAGGATCACTGTGAGTCCGAGGCCAGTTTCAGTGAATTCCAGTCCAGCCTGGGCTAGAGTTAGATCCTACCTTAAAAAAAAAAAAAAAAAAAAAAGCCCGGGAATGGGAGAGTCAGCAGTTAAGGCCCTTGCCTTCAAAGCCTAAGAACTTGGGTTCAGTCCCCAGTCTCATGTAAAGCGAGATGCACAAGGTGGCACATGTGTCAGACGCACAAGATGGTGCAGGTGTCTGGAGCTCCTTTCCATAGGCCAGAGGCGCTGGTGCACACAGTCTCTCTCTCCTCTCCCACCCTCCCTCAAACAGTATTACTTTTTAACTCCTAGGTAAATACAAATATATATATATATATATTGGTTTTTCGGGGTAGGGTTTCACTGTAGCTGAGGCTGACCTGGAATTTACCATGTCTTCTCACGGTGCCCCAAACTCAAGGCTTTCCTCCTTCCTCTGCCTGCCATATGCTGGGATTAAAGGTGTGTGCCACCATGTCTTGCTTAAAAAAAAATAATAATAAAAATACTGAAGACATGGCTCAGTGATAAAGGTGCCTGCTTACAAGGCCTAATGACCCAGGTTCTATTCCCCAGTACCCACATAAAGATAGATGCACAGTTTTGCATTCATCTGGAGTTTGCAGCTGGTATAATGCCTTGGCACACTCATCTTTCTTGCTCTCTCTTTCTCTCCACTTGTAAATAAATGAAAAATATAAAATTGCTAAGGAAGTCAGGTGTGGTTCCCCCAAAACCTCCCCAAAATCCGAAGGAGTCAGACAGCCTGGCACATGCCTTTAATCATCTACTCCCAGCACTTGGGAGACAAAGGTATTAGATTGAAGTGAGTTCAAGTCCAGCCTGGAGCTACAGAATGCAATGCAGGTCAACCTGGGCCACATTGAGACACTACCACCCAATAAAAAACAAACTAAAAGCAAACATTCCTAGGTAAGTCATAGGGTGGGTTTTAGGCTGAACAACTGCTGCTTTCCTTCCAGGGCCAATTTCAGGCCAATCCCGGGCTGATGAAGAGTCAGGCCGGACCTGTGAATTTTATATTGCCTATCCAGGTGAGGATTGTGCCTGGAGACCCAGGGGATGTGGGGTGTCATGCTGGATAGTTCCCTTCCATAAACTGCTGGGCCTGTGTGCAGGTGACCTCAGGGTACTGAAGAACTCCCCGGGCTGGGGCGACTCTCCATCCTGCCCCAGCACCACTGCGGGGAACAGAGCCCAGGGCTCTCCTGAGGATTGAACCACCTGCCCACCGGCGGAGGGCGTGTCCCCTCCTCCCAGGAGGACTTTCCTGGACCTGCCACCAGAGGTGGACTCCTGGGAACTTGGCAGAAGAAGAGATGAAGAAATCCCTCCCCAAACTTCTACCTCCCTTTTCTCTATTGTAATTTATTGATCACTTTTAGGAAGGAGGCGCTGGGAGCCCAGGTGGACTCCAGGCAGCCAGCCTTCTCCCTGTGCCTCTCAGCCCCGCCCCGCCCCATCCCCAGGCCTGTCCCTGGGGTCATTGTCACTTGGGACCCCTGTCCCTCTCCGTGTGCCCGGGTCTCCAACCACGGTGACCCTGTCTGTGCCCAGCACTGACCTCCTGGTCCAACCTTGGATCCAGGGTTTGGGTGGAAAAAAATACCCTCTTTCCACTCTACAGCTGAACAACGTGATGTGGGGAGGGTGGGCGGCAGGGATCCTGCGCACCCCGACTCTCAGTTGGCTTTGACATTACTACTACAGCTACCACTGATAAAGAACTTTTTCAAAAAGCTGCGTTGACTGGCTTTCGTGGTCAAGACCAAAACTCTCCTCCCCACTCGTTCCTCAGGGCCACCAGCTAAGTCCAGTCGCCACCCCCTTCCTCCATCCCGTGAAGATGGACCCCTGGTCTGACTCTGAGGTTTCGGGGAGGGGGCCAATTCTTCAGGGAGGTAATCATGGCTCGTGGTAAGGTGTCTAAGGGCCAGGGAGGAAATTGCTTTGCAGGCAAGTGTCTTAACCACTGAATCATCTTTTTTGAAGCACATAGTATGATGGAAACTTTGCAAATGAGATGTGTGGACAGCTGAAAGTTTAGGAAAACACAATCAGTTTGTCAGAGAATAGGGAAATGAAATAAGTATGAAAACTGAATTCCACTATACATCCATTAGGAATTATTTTAAAAAATTGAATGTTTCTAGAGCACCTTGGATGAGGTAACAAATTCATAGTTGTTGTCTTTTATTGTTGGGGGTATGTTATATAGGGTAACCAATTTAGAAACAGTCTGGAAGTTTCATTTAAAATTCAATGTGCAGCTGCCATATTTTCTAGTCTTTTCTATATTGTCTTAGAAATTTGTGGCTATGTATGCTTTCATGCAAACGTACATAGTCTATTGATAGTATCCCCTAACTGGAAGTAATCTAAATATCCATCCAGATGTAAGTGAGGCCTGGAGAGATGTCCCAATGTTTGGGGTGCTTGCCTGCAAAGCCTAAAGTCCCAGGTTCGATTCCCCAGTACCCGTGAAAAGCCGTATACATATGGTGGTACATGCGTCTGGAGTTCCATTACAGTGGCTGGAGGCCCTGTCACAGCCATTCTATCACTCTTCATTTCAAATACATTTATAAAAATAAAAATATTTAAACAGCTGGCCTGGAGAAATGGCTTAGTGGGTAGGGCAATGGCTGTGAAGCCTAAAATCCCAGGTTTGATTCTCCATGTTCCACATAGGCCAGATGAACATCTTGACACATGCATCTGAAGTTTGTTTGCAATGGGTAGAGGCCCTGGTGCGCACATTCTCCCTCTTTATCTTTCTCTCGCTCATAAGTAAATAAAAATTAAAATAATTTTTAAAAAATTTAATAATTTGTAGATGGATAGAATTTCTGCATCATAGAGATTATTGTAATTATACAGCTCCTGCTCAAGACATACAAAGGGTGTGGTGGTGGCATACACCTTTAACCCTGGCACTCACTAGGGAGGCAGTTATAGGAGGATCACTGTGAGTTCAATATCAGCCTGAGCTAGAGTGAGATCCTAACTTGAAAAACCAAATAAATACATAAATAAAAAGGCAGAGAGGAGTTAAATGACAGGTGAAGGATGTATGGTTAGGGAGATTGATAGATCATTGGTAGATAGATGAGAGATAGATGGATGGATGGATGGATAGATAGATGGATATAGATGGGTGGATGGATGGATAGACAGATAGATAGATGATAGATAGATAGATAGATAGATAGATAGATAGATAGATAGATAGGAACGCACACATACAGTCAGTGGATCTCTCCTTAGCCTGGTAGCTTACCAACTCAGCTAGACTAGCTAGTCAGGAATTATCAGACACTCCTCTCCAATATCACCTCCAGCCAGGTCTCCATCTTCTGGCATCAGGATGACAGACGTGTGCCTCCACATCTGGCCTTTTTATGTGGGTACTGGGGATTTGAAGTCAGCTCCTCACATGTGGGAGGCAACCACTCCATCAGCCATCTCTCCAAGCCATTACCATCCTGTAGTCCACGTGGCCATTACTGGGTGTGCAAATCTTACTGAATTTATCATGCTCAAATTCCATGTGAGAAAAGCAAGTATGTCTTATTCTTGGAAATTATGTGGATATTTTTGTTAAATTATTTATTTGCAAGGAGACAGAAACAGAGATAGAGAGAGAAAGAGATACAGAGACAATGGGTGTGTCAGGTTCTCTAGCTGCTGCAATCAAACTCCAGACACATGTCCCAGCTTCTGCATTCAGTTTTACTATGGTACTGGGGAATTGAACCTGAGTACTTAGACTTCACAGGCAAGTGCCTTACTAATGAGCAATCTGTCTTTCCCCTAATGATTTTTTTATTGGTATTTTTGAATTTCATCGTTCATTCGGGTCACTTGTTAAGTGTAGATTTTTTCCCCAAAATGTCATAGAAGATTTGGTAGCATAGGGTAGAAACATTTCACTTTTATACATAAACTCTGTAAAGTGTCTCGTGAAGCTTTAGAAAGATACTGTACGGAAAGTGTAAGAAAAAGCAAAAGACAACATCAGACTTGATCTCTACAGACAGTCTGTTTATTGAGAGAAACAGCAAACAGCGAGGGGCCTCAGCTTGCCCACGGGATGAAGGCTGAAGCACTGGCAAGGCTGGGGTGCAAGCTTATAAGGGGATCTTAAGAAAACCAGACTATACCAGCTTCAGGTCTAAGGGAAGTAGACAAGGAAACCTAGGTATCAGAATAAACGTTTCTAGCAAAATTGTCCATGGAGGATAACCCACCGGACGGTTTCTGCTACCTCACGGTTTTCTGAGCTGATGAAGGGTTAGCTTATCATCAGGGAGAGGACAGGCCTGCCAAGGCCATGCTGCTAAAGGTTTTACTGCTTGTTGGTCTTAGGGACAGTTATTAACTCTTTAGTTCCCTCTAGTCCCCAGGGAGATCTAAGGAAATGTTGAGGTTCTGACAATAATGTTTCCCATGGGTCTAACACTCACAGGCTCTTAATCGACCACCTTCTCATCTCATGGAAATGTCTGCGGGAGAGAATGTCGATGGGAGATACAGAAATATAAAATGAACGAAAATAACATGTAATGTCTATAATAGCTACCAAGAACATTCATGGATATCTGGTATCTATTTTCCTTCCAAATATTCAGAAGTAGCAGTATTGATTTTTCACCTATCGCCCAGTAGGGGGAGAGAGAGATAAAGCAGCTCCTGGCCTATGCTCTGCATAAATTAGTTGAAATATTCTCTCCCCATTAGGGTAATCAATTAAATTCATATATTTTTAAAACAGCATTTTATTTTCTATGTATTTATTTGAGGGAGAAAGAGAAAAACAGGCAAATAGAGACAGCGAGAGATGGGCACTGCAGGGCCACCAGACACTGCAAATGAGTTGGAGACACATGAACCACCTTGTGCTTCAGGTTTTCATGGATCATGGGGAATCGAACCTGGGTCCTTTGGCAGTTGAATTAAATTCATATATTTAAGACCCATTGTTCCCATTTTTTTATGATGATCTTTAAATCTAGTGTGAAATGTTTTCCTCAATACCAATTATTATTAATCACAATGGGGCTCCATAAGTCCGGCTGGCTCCAAAGATCAGAAAACATTTAGTTGCTTTAACAACATGGGTAGCTATGTAAACGTCTTGAGCAGTTATTGATATTCACAAAAATAAACCCCATAAGGGACATTATCAAAGGAGGGAAGGAGAATGGCGTTATCTCAACAGAGGCATGTGTGTCAACAAGTATAACTTTTAACAGATGGGCACATTATTTAATATTTCATAAAAGAAAATAACTAAATGCCTTGAAACTTAAAGGTCTTCAAGCCATGTTACCTACAAGATAGAATCTAAACTGTTGTGGGCTTACTTTTTAATCCCCCATAGGCTCACGCGTGTGAGCACTGTTTGTCCAGCAGGGGGCGATGTGTGGGAAGGCGGTGGGACCTTTAGGAGGCTGAGCCTGTCTGGAGGAAGAGCATCACTGGTGAGCTGGCCTTGAGGGTTGATTGACACACCCCACTTGCTGTTCCCCTCTGTTTCCTCCTGGACTGGATGAAAAGAGAAAGCCACCTGAGCACCAGCAGGAAGCCCAGTGTGGGAAGGTGTTGGGACCTTTAGGAGGTGCAGCCTGGCTGGAGGAAGTGTGTCACTGGGAGTATGGGGGGGGCGGTTGGGGTTGATTTTTCACACACCACTTTGTTTCCCCTCTGCTTCCTCCTGGACTGAGTATGGGGTTTGGGGGAGGGAGGAATGTAAAATCAATGAAAATAAAATATATCAAAGTGATCAAACAGATATAATCAGTGCTTAGAGGAAAAATTATGGCTGCAAAAGCCCATATCAGGATAAAAGAAAAGCCAGGTATGGTTTTGCATGCCTATAATCCTAGTTGAGATAGGAGAATTGTATGTTTGAGGTCTACTTGTCTACATATTAAGACCCTGTCTCAAAAGCTGATGGAGGGCTGCAGAGATGGCTCTACTATTAAGGCACTTGCCTGCACAGCTTAAGGACCCAAGTTCGATTCCCTGGTACCCCCGTAAAGCCTGATGCACAGAGTGGCACATGCATATGGAATTTGTTTGCAGTGGCTGTGGCCCTGGCATGCCCCTTCTTATGCTCTCTCTAATAATTTATTTTGTACTTTTTTATTTTTTGGATTTTTAAAATAGGGTCTCATTCTAACCCAGGCTGACCTGGAATTCACTGTGTAGTCTCAGGCTCATCTCAACCTCACAGGGATCCTCCTGACTGCTGGGATTGAAGGTTTGAACCATCATGCCTTGATTCTATCCCCAGTAAATAAATTAATAAAATAAATAAAGGAGGAAGGTGGCTCAGCAGTTAAGCGCCTGCCAGCCTTGGTTTGATTCCCCAGGACCCACACAAAGACAGATGCACCAAGTGGCACTTGTGTCTGGAGGCTGGAGCTGCAAGAGGCCCTGATGCTCCCCCATTCCCTCTCCCTCACATAAATGACACAATACCGAGCAGGAGGGGGGAGTCTGGGGCAGACGTGGAGGAGGGCGGGGTGCGCTCTGGGGGAGCGGGGCGCTGTGGGCGGGGCGGACGGGGAGGCGGGGCTCATCAGCTCTCCCTCTGCAGCACAGGACATCGCGCTCCCTCGCTTGTTCTCCTCTCACCGGGTCCTTCTGCTCAGCGTCTCCCCGACTCCAGTGACCACGGAGGCTGCAGGGGAGGCAGGTCCGAGGTGAGCCCCGCGGGTCCTGCCCCACCCCGTCCCCGGGACCCGCGAGGCCTCCGCGCAGCGCTGGGCGGCGTCCCGGGCTGTGGAAGGTCCGCGCACCGCGCTCTCGCTGGGCGCCGCCACCTCCGAGGTCCGCGGGGTTGTCCAGCGGGGCAGCGGCGTCAGGGCGGCGGCGGACATGCGCAGTGGCTCCGCGGACACGGACCGGTCACGGGCGCGACGGCGGATGGAGGCGGAGGTCAGTGGACAGCTGGGCCGGGAAAGCGTGGGGACGCGGAGACGGGCGCAGAGCTCACAGGCTTCTCCAGCGTGGCGGCCTCGGCCTCGGCCTCAGGGTGGACAGCACTTGGGCCTCGGCCTCGCGTGGGGCCGAGTCTGCGCTGGGCCCGGGCGGCCCATCTTCCGAGGGAGGAGCTGGGTGTCCATCTGAAGAAAGTCAGGGACCGCTGACCACTGCTGGCCCAGCCCTGACCTCCATGGTCCATCCCTGGCACCTGGGTCAGGCCCCGAGGTGGCCTTGGGTGGGAAGGGTTGAGGGGTCGGCTCAGGACCGCGGCTTCCTTCTCCCAGAGCATCGCACTTGCTCCTGCCCTGCTGGCTGAAGATGATCCCGCTCCTCGCCCCGGGCGCCCTGCTGCTTCCCGAGGGCCTGGGGGAGGCAGGGCCCATGCTTGGGATCACCCAGAGCAGCGTGGGATGGGTGCACCTGCCCAGTCCACCAAGGCACCTGAGAGGAAGCGTCAGAGACAGAGAGAGACAGGGAGAGAGAAAATGAAATTGAATGGGCAAACCAGGGCCTCCAGCCCCTACAAGGGAACTCCAGACACATGTGCCTCCTGTGCATCGGGGCAATTGAACTGGGGTCATGAGGCTTGTCTTAACTGTTCAGCCATATCCCCATCCCTATTACACAATTTTTGGTGAAAATTGACACTTCAGGCAAAGGGGGAAATGGTAAACTAGATCAGAGAACAGTTCTCATTGTTAGCCTAACCATTCCAATTGTTTTCATCCTAAAAGGGAAATCAC
This sequence comes from Jaculus jaculus, assembly GCF_020740685.1. NCBI lineage: Eukaryota > Metazoa > Chordata > Mammalia > Rodentia > Dipodidae > Jaculus > Jaculus jaculus. The sequence continues at coordinate 15,015,604 of NC_059115.1, read as the reverse complement.
ATAGTTATTATTAGTAGTTTAGTATTTCCCATTTTAAAAGATAGACTATTGTGTCATATATATGTGTGTGTTTATGTATCATTGTATATACAATAATAGCTATAGCACTGAGGTTGAAAATAAATCTTAAATTAAATTTGTGGTTGATTGATAGTGTTTGTAGAATTATTAAATAGGTTTATGATTCACAGACTGACTTAGAATTTGTACAACATAGGTGAGCAATGCTTATTGTGAAAGCTAATCCATGCTTTACCTATTAATTCTTAACTTTCTATCTCCAATTTTCTATCACCTTACTAAAACTTGATTTTTGTTTGAACATAAGTATAAGACAGAGAAAATTTCAAAACAGAGTGGCATGTTAATGAAGAATAATAAATTACTTCTAGAACTATTACAAAGCATTAATAGAATCTCTTCAGTATGTGGTTGAAATATGACTGCTCAGTTATGTGAAGGAACAGAATATATTTTAAAAATTTATTTATTTTTATTCATTTATTAGAGATAAAGGGAGGGAGTGAGAGAGAGAGAGGGGAAGAATGAGCATGCCAGGGCCTCTATCCACGGCAAAGGAACACCAGACACATGCGCCACAATGTGCATCTTTCTTATATGGCACCTGCAGAATCGAACCTGTGTCCTTAGGCTTCACAGGCAAGCGCTTAACCGCTAAGCCATCTCTCCAGCCCTATTTTTACTTTTGAGACAGCATCTCATGTAGCTCAGGGTGGTCCTGAACTTATTAGTTAGCTAAGAATGGCCTTGAACACTTGATCCTCTAGCCTTAGCCTCCTGAGTGCTGGGACCACAATCATGTGGCACTGTGCCTTACGTGTATATTTAAAGGAGCTTGCTTGCAAAGCCCACTGGTGGTTTTGAGCGGAAGTGACATCGCAGCTGGGAAAGCATGGCAGGCAGCAGCCTGGGTGCCATCACCACATAGCCGGGAAGGGAGGGTCTGAGTGGGCTAGCTCTGGACATGCAGTGGGCTGGAATAATAAGCCTCAAAGTCCCCCCCAAATGACACACCTCCTCCACCAAGACTCCACCTCCCAAAGGCCCTACAACTTCCCAAAATTGCCACCAGCTGGCAAACATTCAAAACACATGAGGCTATGGGAAGCATTTCAACTAAACCACCATAGACAGTCTTATAGAAATAGAATTAGTCAGGCTAGAGTAATGGCTTAGTGGATAAAGAGCTTGCCTGCAGAGCCTAAGGACCTATGTTCCATTGCTCAGGACCCACATAAGCCAGATGCACATGGTGGCACATGTGTCTGAAGTTCGTCTGCAGTGGCTAGAAGCCCTGGTGTGCCCATTCACTCCTGCTCTCTGTCTCTCTCACAAACAAAATTTTCGTTGTTGTTGTTTATTTTTATTTATTTCTTTGAGAGCGACAGACAGACAGAGAAAGAAGCAGATAGGTAGAGAGAGAAAATGGGCGCGCCAGGGCCTCCAGTCATTGCAAATGAACTCTAGACGCATGCACCCCCTTGTGCATCTGGCTTAATGTGGGTCCTGAGGAATCGAGCCTCGAACTGGGGTCCGTAGGCTTCACAGGCAAAAGCTTAACAACTAAGCCATCTCTCCAGCCCAAATAGTTTTTTTTTTTTTTAATGTAATTAGTCAGTGAAACTACCAAATGAGGCAAAAGAACAAGACATAATCTCTCCATAACCACTTCCTACTCTGAGACTCATCATTTGACTCACCTTTGGCCTTGGGCTTTCATACTGTAAGTATGATGCCTTTGAATACCTGAGCTCGCTCAGGAGGGGGTCTGAGTAGGACGCATTGTAGCAAGTGGATAGGGAAATGAGTCCCCCACACCAGAGCTATGGGCGTGGGATGGAACCGTGCAAGGCCAACAGTCATTCATTGACCTCCTTCATTTACGTCTCTAGACTCCAGGAACCAAGGTCACACTATGGAGAACTTGATCCTGATGGGCATGATGGGAATGGTCTTCTTGCTGCTCCTGGCGATATTTGCTGAAAACTGGTCCAGCCAGGGGACATCGTCCAAGGAAGGCTGGAAGGATGTGGCTACCCACAGCCAGAACAAACAGGAGTGTCAGACCTACTGGCTGTAGCTCAACAATTTGGCTCCCAGAGTTCCAGTGTGCAGGATGCAAAGCCCTGGGAGGCTTCTGTTCTGCAATGATGTGAATACACCTAACACTACTGAACTGTGTGTTTCAAAAAGCTAAAGAGGGCTGGAGACATGGCTCAGCGGTTAAGGTCCCTGCCTGTGAAGCCTAAGAACCTAGGTTCATTCCCCAGAACCCATGTAAACCAGATGCACGTGGTGGCACATGCGTCTGGAGTTTGTTTGCAGTGGCTAGAGGCCCTGGCATGCCCATTCTCTTTCTCTGTCTCTCTCTCTAGTAAGTAAATGAACACATAAAAATAAAATATCAAAAAGCTAAAAGAATTAAGTCACTCTCATAAAGACCGATAACATATCTTCTGTTACATGTGTAATTTAAGGAGGGGGAGGAAATAAATGTAAAGGAGGAACTGTTAGGATCATGGAAGGGAAGTGGCAGGGGTAATAGAGAGTCATAGAGGTGAATATGATCGCAGAACAGTATATCCATGTATAGAGATGCTGTAATGAAAGCCTTACTTTGTGTAATTAATATATGCTAATAAAGATGAGGAAGAAAGTATGGAGAGACGGATCAGCAGTTAAAGGTGTCTGCTTACAGAGCCTGATGGCCTGGGTTCTATTCCCCAGTACCTATATAATGCCAAATACACAAAGTGGCACATGTATCTGGAGTTTATTTGCAGTGGCAGGAGGCCCTGGAATGCCATTCTCTCCCTCCCCCTTTTTCTCCCCTCTCTTTGCAAATAAATATTTTTTTAAATGATAAAAAAAATTCAAAGAAAGGAATTTTTATAATTTGCACCATAAAATAAATAACTAGAAACTATAGGCAGTTATTGGTTGCTTGGGAGAACATTTTCTAAGACTATTATTTAAGAGAGATAGACAAAGGCAGAGAGAGGGAAGGAGGAAGGGAGAGAGAGAGAGAGAGAGAGAATGGCCTCACTAGGGCCTCTAGCCACTGCAAAGGAACTCCAGACATGTGTACCACCTTCTGCATCTGGCTTATGTGGGTCCTGGAGAATTGAACCTGGGTCCTGCAGTTTTGCAGGTAAGCACCTTAACTGCCAGGTTATTTCTCCAGCCCCAGTGCGAGAATATTTTCTGCATTGCTATAGCCACTTGTAGGACCCACAAATTTGGGTAAATTAACCCCCACATGTGCTCATGTAGGCAACCTTAATTAAATTCAGTTCTTTATGCCACCACATACAAAGGGAAAAAAGACTTCAAATTAGAAGGTCTAGTTGGAAGAAAGGATTAGCAGAACAGGAGAGGGGACAGAAAAATCAAGGTAAGATAATGATAAGGGATAAATACCAAGATACAATATATACATGGATAAATGAAAAAAAAAAACTGGGGAGATAGATAACTTTGTTCTGATTTAAATATCACATACTGTGTACATGTGTTGAAACATCACCAGCACCCCATAGAAAAGCAATTTGTTGTTGCTGTTTTTTAAGTTTTTAAATTTGTGTGTGAGGCATGTGTTCACTTGCCGTGGTACATGTGTGGCAGACACAAGACAACCTTGAAGTGTATTTGCCCTTCTTTCTTCTTGAGAGCAGACCTCCCAGCGGAACCATCTCCCCAGCCCCTCCTTTGTTGGTTTTGAGACAGAGACTTAGGTACGGCAGCTTGGTGTCAACCTCACTATGTAGTGGAGGATGACCTTGAACTTCTGATCCTCCTGCCCACTCCTCCTAGGTGCTGAGATTACAGAGTGCACACCATACCTGGTGCTAGGTGTCAAACCTAGGGCTTCATGCATGCCAGCTAGGCAAGCCCTGTACCAACTAAGCTACATCCCCAACCCAAATATGTAACACTATTTTAACTTTTTAAAAAATTAAATTATTTTTCTTTATTTGAGAGAGAGCGAGAGAAATAGGCGGGGAAGAGGGGCAGAGAATGGGCATGCCAACGCCTCCAGCCACTGCAAACGAACTCTAAATGCATGTGCCGTCTTGTGCATCTGGTTTATGTGGGACCTGGGGAATCGAACCTGGGTCCTTTGGTTTTGTAGGCAAGCACTTTACCCACTAATCCATCTCTCCAGCCCTATTTTAACTTTTTATTGACAAGTTTTATACCTGAACACAATGTTATTTGATCATAACCCCATCCCATTACCTTCTTTTGTCCCCCTCACCCTACCTCTCTCACTGAATCCCCTTTTTTCCAATTAGTCCCTCTTCTGATTTGCTGTCTCTTTTCATGTTGCCCAGCTACATCATTCATGCCAAAATGCTGATGGGCTCAGTATTGTGCAGGTCCTGTAGAAGTAATGACTATTTTAATGTTTTTATTAATATGACAGTTTAAAATCTACTTAATTCTAAACTTTTTTTGAGCCAGGTGTGGTGGTGCACACCTTTAATCCCAGCACTCAGGAGTCAGAGGTAGGAGAATCGTTGTGAGTTCGAGGCCACCTTGAGACTACATAGTGAATTCCAGGTCAGCCTGGGCTAGAGTGAGACCCTACTTCAAAAAACAAAAACAAAGAAACAAAAAATATTTTTTTTGAGGTTAGGTCCAACAGACCGTCCTTTTTTTTTAATGTGCGCACACGTGACAGAGAGAGAACTGGTGCTCCAGGGCCTCCAGCCACTGCAATTGAACTCCAGACCCATGCACTCCGTTGTGAATATTTGTGACATTGCACACTTGTGTCACTGCAACTGGCTTACGTGGGACCTGGAGAGTTGAACATGAGTTCTTAGCCTTCACAGGCAGATTTCTTAAGTGCTAAGCCAATCTCTCCCACCTTACTTAATTTAAAATTTAAAAGTGGTGGGCTGGAGGGACATTTGCCTGCAAAGCCCAAGGACCTGGGTTCAATTCCCCAGGACGAACGTCAGCCAGGTGCACAAGGGGGCGCATGCATCTGGAGTTCATTTGTGGTGGCTGGAAGCCCTGGCATGCCCATTCTCTCTCTCCCACTTTCTCTGTCAAATAAATAAATAAATAAAATAGGTGGTTTTATGTTGTACATATTTCATGACAATTATACCTGTACTTTGTGGTTGACAGAGAGAAAGTGGACTGGTGTTGCCTAGGGCTGCTGCTGAACACATTCTAAAATTAGATTGTGGTTAAAAAACATTGCGCCACCTCTGAACATATGCTATGCCTAGTTCTTGGCACCCCAGTAACCACCAAGGAGAACCAGGCACGCATGCAAAAGCAAGGAGCTTTATTTTGGGCTTAAGCTCAGACTCTTGACTTCACCAGCACAGTGGATCCGCACAAGAACCCTGAGCAGCAGTGGGGCGGGGTTTTTATAGGGATTTGAACAAAGAAGTAGGGGAATGGTTACGTGATTGGAAGATTTAAGCAGTAACTGCACCTGTATTTTTCTGATAGGCCTAGGATGCTGGTGGGCAAAGCTCATGGGCAGGAGCCTAGGGATATTCCAAGCAGATTAGGTAACCTTTATTGTGATTGGCTATGTGTAGTTGAGGAACTTTAAGCAAACTTATGAGCAAACTTATCTATGACCACAGGAACGCGTGGTGCAGACAGTCCATTCCCTTATCAGGAGACTGACCTTGCTGGGAAGCAGCAACTTAGGGCTATTGATGCTTCTGAGGCCTATCATTGCTTCCTGAGTCCCTCACATACAGTTTAAATCACTGAACTCTGTGCATCTGGAGTTCATTTGCAGCAGCTAGAGAGCCTGGTACACCCATTCTTTCTCTCTCTCCCTCTGTCTCTCTCTCTCTCTCTTTCTCTCTCTCTTTCTCCCTCTCTCTCTCTCTCTCTCTCTCTCTCTCTCTCTCTCTCTCTCTCTCATAAGTAAAATTCAAAAACCCTGCAGAAACATAAAAAGCATACTTCAACATGACAGGGGCTATGTGTGACAAGCCTATAACCAACATTATGCTAAATGGTGAAAACCAAGAGTATTTCCTCTAAAACTCTCAAATGAGAAAAAGTATAATCAGTCTCTGTACTCTTATTAAATGTGGTGCTTGAAGTATTAGCTAGACCAATAAGAAAGAAATAAGAGTACAAGTAGGAAAGGAGGAAGTGAGATTATCTCTATTTACAGACATTGTCCTTAAAGACTTCCTCCGAAAACCTTTAAGACCTGATGCACACTTCCAGCAGAGGAACAGGATGCAAAATAAGCCACTTTTCTATGTGCCAACTAAGCTAGAGAAACTGCTCAGTGGTTAAAGGTGCTTGCTTTTCTATGTACGAAGTAAAATTAATTAAGATAGCTCAGTAGGTAAAGGTCCTTACTTGCAAAGCCTGACAGACTGGGTTCAAATGCCTAGGCACCCACCAATCTTAAACAGAAAGAGCAATGCTGGCGGTATCACAATGCTTGATCTGAAATTATCATGGTAAAAAACAAATTAAAAAAAACAAAAACAAATAACAAAAAACATCATGGTGCTGGGACACACACAGACACACACACACACACACACAAATAAATAAATAAATAAATAAATAAATAAATAAATAAATAAATAAATAAATAAAACATCTGTAGACCAAACAAATAGAATTGAGGTCCAGAAATAAATCCACACAGCTACAGGTTTTGACAAAGTTGTGAAAAACACAATGATGGATTTCCACATGTAGATGAGTGAAACTAGTTACAATGTCTCTCACCCTGCACAAAATCAAAATGGATTGAACACCTTAATGTATGTGGCATCTAAAACGCTCACACTGCTACAAGAAAGCATAGGGAAACAGTTCAAAACATGGGTATGTACAAGAACATTCTGAAAGGGACTCCAGTGACATGGGAAATAATCCCAAACTAATAAGATAACATGAAATTTAAAAGCTTCTGAGGGCTGGAAAGATGTCTCAGTGGTTAAGGCATTTCAAAGCCTAACTACCTGGATTCAGTTCCCCAGTACCCACACAAAGCCATATGCTCAAAGTGGCGCATGCATCTGGAAATCGTTTGCATCAGCTAGAGGCCCTGAAGTGTCATTCTCATTTTAATATTTTAAAATTTAATTGTGAAAGAAAGAGGAAGACAGAGAATGGACATGCCAGGGACTCTAGCCACTTCAAATGAACTCCGGATGCTTGTGCCACCTTGTGCATTTGGCTTATGTGAGTCCTGGGGAATTGAACCTGGGTCAATTAGCTTCACAGGCAAACACCCTAATTATGAAGTCATTTCTTATGCTTTTTCTCTTGTTTTAATATTTTTAATTTAATTGAAGTTTATCTCTCTGTGTGCCTCTGTGCTTATAAGTAAATAAAAATATTAGATATTTTTAAGAGCTTCTGAATAGCAAGAAAAAATGGGCTGATTAATTGAAGACTTCTCAAAAGAACAAATACAAATGCCCAATAAATACTTGAAAAGATTTTGAGCATTCTTAGCCATTAGGGAAATAGAAATTAAAACTGTTTTGAGATTCTATCTCATCCCAGAAGGAATGACTCTAATCCATATAACAAATGAAAGATCTGGAGAGATGAATCAGTGGCTAAAGACACTTGCTTGCAAAGCCTGAAGGCCTGGTTTTGATTCCTCAGGACTCACATAGAGCCAGATATATCTGGCTTTTTTTTTTTTGTATACAAAGTGGCACATGCATCTGGAGTCTGTTTGTAGTGGCAAGAAGCCCTGGTGCACCTGTTCTCTCTCTCTCTCTCTTTGTCTCTCCCTGCCTCTTTCGATCTCTCTCAAATAAATTAAAAAAAAATTGGTGCATGAGTGGGACCCTACTTCAATAAAGAAACAAACAAATAAATAAACAAATAAAAGATAAATGGTAACAAATGCTGTCCAAAATGCAGGGGAGGGGAGCCCTTATTTTTATTGTTGGTAGGAGCATAAACTTGTACAGCCACTATGGAAATCAGTGTGGAGTTTTCTCAAAAACCTGAGATTTTCCAGGCATGATAGCACAGGCCTTTAATCCCAGTACTCAGGAGGCAGAGGTAGGAGGATCGCCATGGGTTTGAGGCCACCCTGAGAGTACATAGTGAATTCCAGGTCAGCCTGTGCCAGAGTGAGACCTTACTTCACCCCCCATCCCCCCACCCCAAAACACCCTGAGATTAGCACTACCATATGACCCAGCTATTCCATCCTGGGTATTTACCCAAAGGACAAGTCAACAGCCACAGAGCTTCTTTCTTTCTTTCTTTCTTTCTTTCTTTCTTTCTTTCTTTCTTTCTTTCTTTCTTTCTCTTTTTTAAAAAAAACTTTATTTATTTATTTATTTGAGAGAGAGAGATATAGACAGAGGAAGAGGCAGAAAGAAAGAGAATGGGCACACCAGGGCCTCCAGCCACTGCAAACGAACTCCAGACACATATGCCCCCTTGTGCATCTGGCTTATGTGGGTCCTGGGGAATCGAACAGGGGTCCTGAAGCTTCACAGGCAAACACCTTAACCGATAAGCCATTTCCTCAGCCCCCATAGAGATTCTTTCACACCATGTTTATTGCTTCATGGTTTACAATATCCAGGAAATGGAACCAGCCTAAATGTCCATGAGCAGATGAATGGAAAAATAAAAATGTGATATACATGCACAATGGCATGTTATATCACCGTAAAGCAAACGAAAATCATGACATTTGTAGGAGAAATGGATGCAACTGGAAGTCATTAAGCTAAGCAAAATAAGCCAGACTCAGATATGTGGGTATGTGTATTTATATATTGTCCAGTTGGTGGGCACAGGCCTGGAATTGCAGAAACTGACTCTTGAATTTGTTTGCCCCACAGGGAGCTGGCTGCTCTTTAGAGCAGAGGCTAAAGGAAGGAAAACTAACCCTTGGGGTCATTTACCCAAGCGCAGGCTAGCTGCTTCTAGGAGCAGAGCCCCCCAAAAGAAAACTGGCCCTTGGAGTTACTTCAATCAAGAGGGAGCCCACAGCTTCTGCTCTGCTGTTTTGGCAGATGTGCCTCTGTTGACAGACACTCATTGATTTTTTTTTTACTAAAGTGCAAAAAGCAGTAATACGTGAACAATTTGAATATCACATGGCAAAAGGCAAGGAACCTTTGGACTTTGAATAATCCTTAAACATTTGTCAAAGGAAGGGATTTAGGGGTTAGTCTCTGTTGATCCCCACCCCACCCCCATTCACGAAGGCAATCCCACTAAGTCCACCCATTATCTTCAGCTGATCTGTGGCAGCTCTGTGGGCAATTCGTTACTGACCACGTTGTCTCAATGCTGTGGTCAACGCTTCTCACACATGCACGCTAGTTCTGGGCCGCTGAGGAAGAGCGTATCTTAAGATCAGTCAGCATCTCCAAACACCAAACACCGCTTGTCAGTATTGGTCATCTGTGCTATTCAGGCCAAAGGTCCACCAAGGCAGAGGAAACCCAGTCGCATTGTTCTAAGCGGGGGAATTCCATGGTTGTAAGATTAACTTCAGGGCAAGTTACAAGTCAGGTATTTAGCAGATAAAGCAGCTCACAGCAATATTCTCAGAGAAGTTATTTGTAAGTTCCACATGACATAGCCACCTAGTTCACTCCCACAATATATGAGTGCAGGTCACAAAAGTAGAAAGGAGATGATGAGGTTGGAGGAAGCAATCGCAAGGGAGGTGGGAAATTGAGAAGGTAATGGGATACATGCCAGAAGGAAGCCTGGAGAGAGGGCTCGGTGGCGAAAGGTGCTCGCTGTCAAAGCCTGATGGCCCAGGTTCAATTCCTGGGCCCCACATAAGCAAAGGTGCCAAAAATGGTGCATGCATCTGCAGTTGGTTTGCAGTGGCAAAAAGCCCTGAGATGCCCATTCTTAATCTCTCTCTCTCTCTCTCTCTCCTCACAAATAGATAATAAATAAAAAACTTATAAGAAAGCAGAATGGTGTACTAACATGGAAAGGAAGGTAAGCAACCAGAGTGGGGGAAGAGGAATGAATGAATGACACAGATGTATGAAGATCTCATGATGAAACCCATTATTTTGTATGCTAACCAAAAAAAAAAATTAATAAAATAGAATAATGGAATTTTACTGAAACAAGAGAGCAAATCTTTGAAGATTATATTAACATTCGACTCTGATGACATTGTGAAGCTTATCCAAGTGCCTTCATGCTATCCACAGGGGAGTCAAGATTAAAAATCCTTCCCCCGTGAACTTCTTTCCTGCCCTCCCTGCGAAGATTCTAGAGGTTTGGTCTATTAACCCTTGTCCTATCCAGGCTGACTCCTGTCCCCTCTGTCCTGAAGGTCTCTTTTTTAGGCTAGTTTTGAATGAAGACTGGGTTTTCAAATATGACATCTTAAATCACTTAGTGACTATTGATAACACCAGCAGTTTAGAGGAATAATGAATTATTCTATCGTGTTTAAAAATAATTTCGGAATTGCTCATGAAATTACTTCTTCTAGCTGAGAGTGGTTGCTCACACCTATAACCCCAGCACTCGGGAGGAGGCGGTAGGAGGATCACATGATCACACGTTCAAGGCCATTTTGGGCTTCAGAGTTAAGTTCAGGTCTTCCTAGGCTAGAGAAATCCTGCTTCAAAAGAAAACATTTCTTACTGTAAAAGCAGCCACAGTATAAGCAGGTGCTGTAGAAACATGTCCCAAGTTCAGCACTGCTCGCTTTTCTGATTCCTGGACATAGTTTTGTCACCAGTCCCTTTCAGTCACAAGGCTGCTGTATCTACCCAGCTTTGCATCCTTTGGCCTGGTGATCTAGTTAAGGGCTTGCCTGAAGTCACAGGTAACTCCAGACTGTGCCTACTTCTTGCTGTGGCCCATTTTTTATCTAGGAAGTAGTACTTGAGGCTGTGCGCTGTTTAAGGTGTAAGGTTCTTGAGTTTGGGTTAAACGGCTGTGCTGGGGATGAGTATATATGCTCTACCACCGAGAGACATCTAGCCCCTGCTTTGTTTTATCTTTAAAGGTTTAGAGAAACTTTATTAGCTTAAGAAAAGAAAATGGGGCTGGAGAGATGGCTTAGCGGTTAAGCGCTTGCCTGTGAAGCCTAAGGACCCCGGTACGAGGCTCGGTTCCCCAGGTCCCACGTTAGCCAGATGCACAAGGGGGCGCGCGCGTCTGGAGTTCGTTTGCAGAGGCTGGAGGCCCTGGCGCGCCCATTCTCTCTCTCTCCCTCTATCTGTCTTTCGCTCTCAAATAAATAAATAAATAAATAAATAAATAAATAAATGAAAAGAAAAGAAAATGAGGAAGTATAGAGAGCTCCCACTATGAGGGAGACGAGAAGGGGTAAAGCCCCTGCATTTTTGCAACAGAATTGATCCATAGTTTAGGCTGCTCTGGAACCCACAACCCTCTTGCCTCTCTTTCTCCAGTGTTGAAATTATTATTGTGTGCTACCACGCTTGGCATAAATTAAATTTTATGATACCATATTAGACATAGATAATATATTTATAGAACATTCAGTTTTATGATAAAAGGTTATTACGCTGGTAGGATCTGTCTGTGAATTTAATTTGTTGTACAGTATGCTGGTCATGTGATACTTTAGGAGAATGTTGAAGAGTAAAGGATACTAAAGACAGAAAATAGGTTTTTTTCCTTTCATATCTCCTTTTTGTATTGCTAACTTTTTTGAGGCAGTGTCTTACTCTAGCCCAGGCTGACCTTGAGCTCCTTCTGTAGTCTCAGGCTGACCTTGAACTCATAGAAATCTTACCATCTCTGCCTCCCAAGTACTTGACTTAAGGGTGTATGCCACCATGCCTGGTTTAGTTTTATTTTATTTTTTTTCTTTTCGGCTTTTGTTTTTGTTTTCTGGAGGTAGAGTCTCACTTTAGCCCAGGCTGCCCTGGAATTCACTATGTAGTCTCAGGGTGGCCTCGAATTTATGGTGATCCTCCTACCTCTGCCTCCTGAGTGCTGGGATTAAAACTTGCCTGGAAGTTTTAATTTTCTTAATGATATAGTAGTATGTATAATCAATCGTAAATATTACATAAAAGTTGGGCAGCATAATACTTGGTATATTATTTGTAGTATTTGAAAATTGCTTGTTTCTGTTTTGTGGTGCTAGGAACTGAACCAGGGCCTTGTGCATACTAAGCAAGTGTGGTAACCACTGAACTATATCCCTAGCTCCTGCTTAAACTTCTGAGTGTTGTTGTGTTGCACATACAAAATGGACAGGTTGCACAGTGTACATATAATATAGTTTTTTGTTTTTTTTTAATTTTTTATTTATTTATTTGAGAGCGACAGACACAGAGAGAAAGACAGAGAGAGGGAGAGAGAGAGAATGGGCGCGCCAGGGCCTCCAGCCTCTGCAGACGAACTCCAGACGCGTGCGCCCCCTTGTGCATCTGGCTAACGTGGGACCTGGGGAACCGAGCCTCGAACCGGGGTCCTTAGGCTTCACAGGCAAGCGCTTAACCGCTAAGCCATCTCTCCAGCCCTACATATAATATAGTTTTAATCTATTCTGCTTACTAAAAAAAAAAAGATTACCAATCCTATTTGATGAGATCATCAGGCCTTTTGCTCTGTGGACCACCCTCACCCCTTGCAACCCTCCCCCACAGCCACCCCCCAACGCCCTGGGCAGGACTTCCTTACAGAATTCAGAGACTGATCCAGAAAGGAGTCTCAAGCTAGGCAGATGATTACCAGAAAAACCTTTTAGTTCCTCTGTGTGGTTAAAAGTGGTACAAGAACTGTGCCCTTGCCTCAGGCTCAAAGTGTAAGGACAGCTATGAATCTTTTTTTTTAAGGGGTGTGAAATCTCCATGGTGATTGGTGCTGGGCCTCACCTGCCACATCCTGTGCTTCTGCCTGGCCTGGTGGACCCCGAAGCCACAGGATGCTCATCGTGGTCCTCACCTAAGCTATGCTGTGGACACTCACCGCCCTGCTCGGCCTTGGTGAGAGTCCTGCGTGGAAGGGAGGTGGGGCTCGGGGGTGAGAGGAAACATCGTATATCTTTCTGCTGTTTTCCAGGGCTGTGTCTGGGCCAGAGGACCAGCACCCTAAATCGTGAGTCCTTCCTTCAGGTCCCCAGAGCCTCTCTTGCCCCTGAGAATATCTGGGGACAGAGGCAAGCCCTTGGCCTTATGGGGAAGGTGCTTCGGGCTCATGACTGGGGGAGAAAAGTGGGGTGGGAAGGATTTCACTGGGAACTCCAGCTTTTGTTTCCCTTGCAGAGTCTCTCTCAAAACCCACCGTCTGGGCCAAACCGAAAAACATAATCCCAAAAGGAAAGCCGGTGGGCATCTGGTGCCAGGGCACTCTGGAGGCTTCTGAATATCAACTGTTTTTGGAGGGAAGCATTGTAGACTTGAAGAGACCACAGCCACCTGGATCAGTGAGCAAAGTCATGTTTCTCATCCCAGCCATGTCCTCGCACACTGCAGGGCGGTACAGCTGCATCTATCAGAGTGGGGAGCTGTGGTCAGAGCCCAGTGACCCCCTGGACCTGGTGGTGACAGGTAAGTGTCCCATTTTCTAGGTATAGAGCCAGGGTTGCAGGAATCATAGGAACGCCCATACTCGTGGATCCAAGATGCTCTTCCAAGCCCTCCTCAGACACTGCTCAGCTCGGCAGTTTGAGAAAGAGGTCAACCATAATCAGTTCCCAGGAGGGTCAGCTGCAAGCTCATCTGTGCTCCAGGAGCAGACACGCCTTAGATGAAATTGTCTAGGAAACAATTCTGTAATGGGTCACTGTTTGCCTGATAAGTGTCCTCAGAAGTACCTGTGATGAGGGAGGGCGGCTGGAGAGATGGCCCAGTGGTTAAGGCCCTTGCCTGCAAAAGCCTAAAACCCCAGGTTCGATTCCCCAGTACCCATCTAAAGCTAGATGCACAAAGTGGCACACATATTTGGAGTTCATTTGTAGCAGCTAGAAACCCTGACATACCCATTTTCATTTATCCTCTCCTCTTTCTCTGAAGTAAATAAATAAAATAAAAATATTTTTAGCTGGGTGTGGTGGTGCACACCTTTAATCCCAGCCCTCAGGAGGCAGAGGTAGGAGGATTGCCATGAGATCAAGGCCATCCTGAGACCACATAGTGAATTCCAGGTCCGCCTGGGCTAGAGTGAAACCCTACCTCGAAAAGCAAACAACAAAAAAAAAATTATTTACTTGTTTGAAAGACAGAGAGAGAGGGAGAGAGAATGGATTCGCCAGGGTCTCCAGCCACTGCAAACAAACTCCAGAAGCATGTGCCGCCTTGTGCATCATATGGCTTGAGTGGATCCTAGGGAATCAAACCTTGGTCCTTAGGTTTCACAGACCAATACCTTAACCGCCTATCAATTTCTCCAGCCCCAAAAGTAATTGTTTCAAAAAGAAAAACCTGTGATGAGTGAGGAAAGCAAACCTGGGCGGGAAGAGTTTGACCTGTGATGGAGTTTCACCAGCAAACTCAGCCAAGCACATGGTTCTCAGATATAATCGAGAATTGGAGGCCCCTGAAGGGCTTGTAAGAGCACAGATAGCTTTTGCACATGCATGTTCATGACAGCATTAAAGGTGGAAACAATGCAAGTGTCCCTTGGTATAAATGGACAAAGAAAAGATGATATTTCCATGCAGTGGAAAATTACACATGTTTACAAAAGAAAAAATGCTGGCAGGAGCTGTAGCATCGCTGAGCCTTGAGGCTGTCATGCTAATTGAGTCCATCAGCCCCAAGACAAATATGTTCAATTCCACTTATCTGAGGTACCCAGACTAGTCACCTTCAGAGAGGCAAAAAGTAGAATGGTGGCCGCCAGAGCCTAAGCGAACAGGTGAAGGGGAGTTGGAAAAAAAAAAAAATAGTGTATTATTTTGCTTGTTTTTGACATTAAAAGAGTTGTAGAGATGGATGGTAGAATGTTGATTGTCAAGTGTACATTTAAAGGAATGTCTCACATGGTAAGTTTTATATCATATGTACTCGGCCACAATGAAACAAAACCAATTGTTTAAACTACAAAAGGCAAGCTGGAGAGATGGCTTAGTGGTTGAGGGACTTGCCTGAAAAGCCAAAGGACCCAGGTTCAATTCCCCAGGACCCATGTAAGCAAGATGCACAAGATGGCACATGCATTTGGATTCTTTTCTTAGACGCAGGGTCTCGCTGGAGTTCAGGCTGGCCTGGAATTCACTATGTAGTCTCAGGGTGATCTCGAAAGCATGGCAATCCTCCTACCTCTGCCTCTCAAGTGCTGGGATTAAAGATGTGTGCAACCATGCCTGGCTGCATCTGGATTTTTATTGCAGCAGCTGGAGGTGGAGACGCTGGTGCATCCAATCTCTATCTGCCTTCCCACTCTTTCTTTCAAGTAAATAAATTTTTAAAAAAACTTAAAAACTACAAAAGACATGGGCTAGAGACATGGCTCAGTGAGTAAAGTGCTGCATGGGTTTGATGGCCAAAAAACATATTTAAAAAGCCAGGGGGCTAGCGAGATAGCGCAGTGGGGAAGGTGCTTGCCTGCAAAGCCTAGTAACCTGGGTTTGATTCTCCAGTACCCACGTAATACCAGATGCACAGCATGGCACATGCATTTGGAGTTCGTTCACAGTGGCTGGACTTCTAGTCTGTCTGTCTCTCTTCTTGCTCTCTCTCTCTCTTTCTCTCTGTCTCTCTCTCTCTCTCTCTGTCTGTCTCTGTTTGCAAATAAATAAATAAATAAATAATTTTTTTTCAAGGTAGGGTCTCACTCTAGCCCAGGCTAACCTGGAATTCACTATGTAGTCTCAGGGTGGCCTCGAACTCACAGCGATCCTCCTACCACTGCCTCCCGAGTGTTGGGATTAAAGGCATGTGCTACCATGCCTGGCTAAATAAATAAATTTTAAATGCCAGGTATGGTAGAATGTGCTTATAATGCCAATTCTGGGGAGATGGACTTGCTAGACAGCCATTGTACCCTACTCATCAAGTTCCAGGACAATGAGAGACCTTGTCTCAAAAACAAGTGAATGGGCAGGG
This sequence comes from Jaculus jaculus, assembly GCF_020740685.1. Taxonomy (NCBI): domain Eukaryota; kingdom Metazoa; phylum Chordata; class Mammalia; order Rodentia; family Dipodidae; genus Jaculus; species Jaculus jaculus. Next base: position 14,999,579 of record NC_059115.1, on the reverse strand, counting down.
CGTGGTGTCACAGGCCTTTAATCCCAACACTGAGGAGGTTGAGGTAGGAGCATTGATGTGAGTTTGAGGCCAGCCTGAGATTACATGTTGAATTCCTGGTCAGCCTGGGCTAGAGCAAGACCCCACCTTGAAAAACAATAAAACAAATAAACAGTGAATGGCACCTTAAGAACAACACCGGAGGTTGTCTCCTGGCCTCCACACACATGTGCACGTATGCTGTGACTATTCTGTCCCTGGGCTTCTGATTCAGAGGTTCTAGTTGGAACCAAGGCATGTGCAGTGTTCCAGATGATGCTGATGTTACAGGATCCAAGGATCAAAGTCAGAGCCCTTGGCCTGAACACAGATTCACAGTCCCAGAATGGTGAGCTGAGAGCCTCTATCCTGAAGGAGAGAGTATGGATAAACCCGTGATAAGTGAAGTCTAGGAAACACAAGAAGGGGTCCAGGTCTGAGAGGCTCATGTCTGGTCTTGGGGACAGGGAAATGGGAGACTGTGGAGGCAGGCTATAACAATGCTTCCTACCTATCAGCCCTCTTCTCTCACAGGATTATATGATACACCCAGCCTCCAGGTGTACCCAGGGCCTCAGGTAACCTTGGGGGAGAATGTGATCTTCCATTGCCACCTGAACACTGGAACCAGAACATTCTTTCTGCTCAAGGAGGGAAGATCCAACCCTGTACAGCATGGATATGGGAATAGCAAAGCAGAGTTCCCCATGGGCCCTCTGACCAGAGCCCACAGAGGGACATACAGATGTTTTGGCTCCTATAACGATTACATATGGTCTTTCCCCAGTGAGCCTGTAGTGCTTCTGGTCACAGGTGAGGACATCTTTGTTTCCCTCCTATCTTTCTTTCTTTAATTTGTATTTATTTATTTATTCATTTGAGAGAGACAGAGAGAAGCAAATAGAGAGAATGGGCATACCAGGGCCTCTTGCCACTGCAAATGAATTCCAGATGCATGTGCTACCTTGTGCATCTGGCTTATGTGGGTACTGGGGAATTGAACCTGGGTCCTTAGGCTTCACGGGCAAGTACCTTAACTGCTAAGTCATCTCTTCAGCACTGTTTCCCTCATATCTTGGAGCCCTAGGGGAATGTCTAACAGTAATGAAGAGAATAGCAAAGGGGACCCATACACTTCTTAGAGACCCATTTGGCCACCCAGAGAAAAACTATTTAAGAGGCAGAGAAAAGAGTTCAGAGAACAGGGGAGGAGGCCTTGAATCCTTAATTTTTAAGGTTACTTCCACTTCTAGGGGATGTTGAGAACAGCAGCCTTGTACCTACAGACCCTACTTCTTTTGGTGAGTCATTTCTAAATTCATGAGGAAAGGGGTGAGGAGACAGCTCAGTCAGTAAAGAACTTGTCACACAAGTGCAAGGACCTGAGTTCGATGCCTAGCTCCCATGGAAACAGCTGAGCATGGGGGCACACACCTGTACTCCCAGCCCCTGGGAGGCTGGGGATCCCTGGCGCTTCGTGACTTGCCAGGCTAACTGAATCAGCAAGCTCCAAGTACAATGAGAGACTTTCCTCAGAAAGTAAGGTGCAGATGGGCTAGAAATGGCTCAGTGGCTAAGGTGCTTGCCTGCGAAGCCCGAGGACCCATGTGGCATTCCCCAGATCCCATGTAAGCCAGATGCACAAGGTGATGCATTAAGCAAGGCTGCCCATGCGCACAAGGTGGCACGCACATCAGGAGTTCGATTACAGTGGCTGGAGGCCCTGGCGCACCAATTCTCTCCTCTCTGGTCTCTCATAAAAAGAGGCCAGTCTATTGAGCTTGCCTCAAAAAAGAAAAAAAAAGAGGAAGAAAATAAGGTGGAAAGTCACTAAGGAAGACACCCAACATCAACCTGTGTCTCCTAGATAGGTGTGTACAAACATGCAGGAGGACCTTCACACAAACGTGCACACACAGTAAAAATCATGGGAAAGATCAAAGCACCCAGGGGCACTAAAATGTACTATTTTCTCAGAATGTGTGATAATATGGAAGAAGATTGAGTGGGTTAAATTGATTTGGAGGGAAGATGAAACATGCTTGACCATACTGGGAAGCTTCTGAGATGGAGGCATTTGAGAAACTGCCTGGAGGAGTGGAGGGAGGGAAACCCATGGCTATCTGGAGAAAAAAAATGGCTACAGAGAAAGGGAACTGCCACAGCCTAAGGCAGGGTAGTGACCCAAGTGGTACAAAGACAATAAATCAGTGTTAGGGAGGCAATAATGGAGAACGTGCGGGGGGGCGGGGGGGGGAGCTGGGGCAGTTCATTTCAGACCCTGAATGAAAACAGCATGTTTATGAACCTGGCTCTGTGTGAAGAAAGGGAAGTGATATCGATGATATAAGGAAAATGAGCCCCCCATGAGGATCTGCCTGGAATAAAGTCACACATGTGGGCTGGAGAGACGACTCAGCAGTTAAACTGCTTGCCTGCAAAGCCTGACAATCTGGGTTTAATTCCCAAGTACCCACATAAACCAGATGCACAAAGTGGCACATGCAACTGGAGATTGTTGGCAGTGGCTCTGGTGTGTCCATTCTCTCTCCCTCCCCCACCCCCGTGTGTGTGTGTGTGTGTGTGTGTGTGTGTGTGTGTGTGTGTGTATCTCTACTTGTAAATAAATATATCACTCCTTTTCTAAAAAAGACCCGTATGTATTGATCCTAGTGGTGAATGCATCCTTGAGTTAGCCTGTTTATTCCACCCAGCCTGCCAGGTGAAGCCTTTGGGATCTGGAATTTTCACTGGGGATCTTGGGAAGCCATGGAAAGTCACGGGACTTAACCAAATAAAGAAGGGCTGGGGGGGGGGGGGGGCTGGAGAGATGGCTTAGCGGTTAAGCGCTTGCCTGTGAAGCCTAAGGACCCCAGTTCGAGGCTCAATTCCCCAGGACCCACATTAGCCAGATGCACAAGGGGGCGCACGCGTCTGGAGTTCGTTTGCAGAGGCTGGAAGCCCTGGCGCGCCCATCCTCTCTCTTCCTCTATCTATCTGTCTTTCTCTCTGTGTCTGTCACTCTCAAATAAATAAAATATAAAATAATAAAAATGAAAGAAAGAAAGAAAGAAGGGCTGGGAATGAAGAGTCCAACGCCATCCTCCCTCCGTTCCTCATTTCTTTCTTTCCTTATCCCCAGAGTCCTGGGATCCCTACCTTCTAACCACAGGATCAAGATTCCAGAAAGGTAAGCAAACAGCTGGAATCATGGGCCGAGGAAGTTCACGGGGCACAAGATGGACGTAGGAAGGCGGAGCGGGTGGACGGGGACAGAGGAGCGTCTTTGTGCCCGTCAGTCATCATCACCCTTTCTTCCAGACCCCGTCTTCTGGGATCACACGACCCAGAATCTCATTCGGATCGGTCTGGCGTTTGTAGTCCTGGTGGCTCTGGTGTGGCTCTTGGCTGGAGAGTGGCTCAGTAGGAAGAGGGCCCAAAAGGAAGACAAAAGAGGTACAAATCGGCAGTTCAGGAGAAGGGGGGGAATTTAATGTTCCCTTGCAAATCAACCAAGAGGTTCAGTGTCTGTGGGGGCACTGGAAGCAGCTCCTCTAACTAGGGCCTTGTGGGCTCCATGCTGGACCTGTAGAGGGGATCCGCCCCCCTCACCCCATCCCCCGTGTGGCAGTCATCCTAGAGGAGGTGGCGTGTTGAAGCTGCCAAACTTCTTCTGGAAACAAGTTTTCACTATCTCTGCAAGATTTTAAGTACTTTAGGCATATTTACTGCAACCCATACCTTTCACGCTCTGGTCTTTCCTGTAAGCTTTTCCTCTTAACAAGATTGTCATAACACTATGTCCTTCCTACTTTGGTCATCATAATTTCCACTTCCTTTCTCTTTAGGGTGCCGTTCAAAGTACCAACCAACAGTTAAATGGGCATGTACCAAACAGTTCAGAAGTCATTATAGCAGGCAGCAATCAGCCCGAAGAAATGGACAGTATTAGAAAAATAGTTTACTAGCCGTGCATGGTGGCGCGCGCCTTTAATCCCAGCACTTGGGAGGCAGAGGTAGGAGGATCTCCGTGAGTTCGAGGCCACCCTGAGACTATGTAGTGAATTCCAGGTCAGCCAGGGCTAGAGCAAGACCCTACCTCAAGAAAAACAAAGTTTACAGATAACATGGCAAATGTTCTAGCTGCTTCTCAAGCAAACCTAGGTCTCCGCTCTCTTGCCCACCCTGGACTTCAGTCTTTTCTTCTTCATCTACATTTTGATTTGTTTAGGAGGGTCTCTGAGTAGATGCTATCTCCTCCAAGAAAGTTTCCCAAATCCTCCCAAATTGGCAAAGCCTTCAGAGCCCTTTCCATTTCTTTATAACAGCACCCAAACCCTGGCAGTACATTTTACCACCTGCACTGTGAGAAATAAATCAGTATCCATTTAATCACTGTGTTCAGGGTTTCTTCTACTATTAAGGCAGGTATCAGGAGTCAGCATTTTAAATAAATTGGAGCTGGCTCACAACTTGAAACTTCTTCTTCTTTTTTAATATTTTATTTACTTATTTACTTGAGAGAGAGAGAGACAGAGAATGGGTACAGCCAGGGCCTCCAGCCACTGCAAACAAACACCAGATGCATGTGGCCCCTTGTGTATCTGGTTTATGTGGGCCCTGGGGAATTGAACTGGAATCCTTTGGCTTTGCAGGCAAATGCCTTAACCACTAAGCCATCTCTCCAGCCCACAGCTTGAAAATTCTAAGCCGTGACATGGAGTCTGGCTCAACACCCCTCCTCTTTGAGGTCACCTACTTCACTGACTCATTAGTATGCTCATGGTCTTCCTCGTTCTTCTACCACGTCATACAGGTCAAATCCATTTTCCAAGTGTGTTTTCTGTTATGTGTCAGGGGTATGTCTAATCTCAGAGAGATAGCAGGAAGCCATTTCATTGGTGGTGGTGAATTTTTGTTGGTTGGTTTAATGGATGTTTAGTTGTTGCTGTTTTGTTTTGTCTTTTGTTTGTTTTGAGATAGGGTCTTACTATGTAGCCTAGGCTAGCCTCAGACTCTTCAACCCCTGGCTCAGCCTCATGAGAGTGGAGATTATAGGTGCCTGTCTTAACATAAAAATTTAATGAGGGAAAGAATAGCAAAAAAAAAAAAAAAGATCCTAGCCAGGCATGGTGATGCACACCTTTAATCCCAGCTCTCAGGAGGCCAAGGTAGGAGGATTGCCATGAGTTCAAGGCCATCCTGAGTCTACATAGTAAGTTTCAGGTCAGCCTGAACTAAAGCTAGACCCTACCTTGAAAAACCAACAACAACAACAAAGTCCTAAGCTTGGACATAAATGTCACCATTGCATTGCATGGTAACTATTAATAGTCCTAGTACTATAGACAATTTGAAACTGTCACCCATCACCAGGTGTTTGCAAAGTAAATTCTCCTGTTTTCCACATATACCAAGTGTTTTGAGGTCCAAAATTTCTATCTTAGTGTCAAATTTGAATCTTCCAACACAATCCCCACCACAAGATTAGCTGGATTTATTTGGAGTGAATTTATGACTCTCCAAATTTTTCTTGTTATAGTTTTGGGCAAAAAAAAAAAAAAATCTAGAATCTTAAGGAAAATAGGGTATGAGGTACAAGATTTTGTCCCTACATTTGGATGCCCGCACTTGCGCTGGTAAAGGACCTTCCTCAAGCGAGCCAGCCACCGCCCTGTACTGCCTTCACTCACTCAAATCTAAATCTCTCAGATTTGTCGTGGAACAAAGCCAAGTGACTGTGGGCTGCATTTACCTACCAAAACGAGAAACCAACGGTGAATTGGGAGAAAAGTAGATAAGGGGAAAAAAAAAAAAAAAAGCATTAGGTGCCAGTTCCCCAAGCTGATAAGAAAAGTAACTTGAGGCTGGGTGGGTGGCACACCACTTAAATGCTGGCACTTGGGAGGCAGAGGTAGGAGGATTGCTGGGAGTTCGAGGCCAGCCTGAGACTGCAGAGTGAATTCTAGGTCAGCCTGGGCTACCGTGAGACCCTACCTCGAAAAACAAAGTAGGTCGTCCTTATATGAAAATGAAGGCGGTATTGTGAAGTTAAAGCCCAGAAAGCAGTGATGGAAGAGATGAGGCTGAGGATGCAAGACACGCCATGGTGGAACTTAGACTTCATCCTAGAAGCAAAAGCTAGAGCAGTGACTGTAGAAGCCTAGGACCAGATTTGGTCATGTGTGTGCATACATACATGTGCATGTGTGTGCGCGCATGCTTGCGCGCGTGTCTGTGATAATCCCTGAGTGATGTGAGAAACTGGGAAATGAGAAAGAGCATCTATAGCGTGGATGGTGAGGAAGTGCCTACCGTATTCTACATGAAAGTGGAGTGCCACATGCAAAACAGACTATGGATGCTTCTGACCCCATCCCGACACGCCGCCTCCTTCTTTCCTTCTTCTTCCTCCTCTTCTTCTTCCTCCTCTCCTCCTTCTTCTTCTTTTGCTCCTTCCTCCTCCTTCTTTTTCCTTCTTCTTCCTCCTCCTGCTGATACCTTCTCTTGTTCTCCTACTCCTTTTTTTGCTTGGTTACTTTTTCTAAAAGAGGAATGACCTATTTTTAATTAAACACTTTAAGTTTAGTGAAACTTTTGTGATGATAAATCTTTGCAGAAGTCAGATTTATTTTATTAGTATATATGAACTGTACAAATGGGTCTCATTATGACATTTATATAAGATACTTTGACCTTTTTTTACCACCTCCTATAGCCTGTACCTAGCTGCTTCCTCTTGATCTGCTTTCTATTCCTTAATAGTCCTGCTTTAATGTTTGTTTTTTTTTTCTTTTTTTCAAGGTAGGACCTCACGTTGGCCCAGGCTGGCCTCAAACTCACAGTGAATCTACTACATCTGTCTCGAATGCTGGGATTAAAGGCGTGCAACACCATGTCTGGCTTTTCCATGTCTTTTATTTTTAATCACAATTCAACATATGTGAAAAACTACATCATACTTGTCTTTCTGCATCTGGCTTATTTTGCTTAACATGATCGTCTCAGTTCGTCCATATTCCTGAAAATGATATGATTTTCAATGGCCGCATGACACTTTGTTGGGTACATATGCCGCTGTTCTTCATTCCCTCAGCTGACAGACACCTTGGCTAATCCCATGACGTGGCCATGGCAAACAGCGCAACAATAAATATGGGTGTTTGAATGCCTCGAAGGTCTGTTGTCTTTGATTCCTTTGGATACATTCCCAGGAGTAGAATGGCTGGGTCGTGTGGTAGAGGGAGCAGCGTGGTCAGTGAGTGTGAAGTCTGTAGACTGAGGATTCTAGGGGATCCTCGTGTTCCTGCACGTCTGCCCATTGGCATAAGTATCACAGCTGATGCCTCAGAGGTACAGGAAGGAGGTAAGTTTGAGGCAGAGTTGGACACACATTAATGACCTATCTTCCCAAACTAAGGATTTATATTTTGTTTTTATTTATTTATTTACTTTTAAAATATTTTATTCTTATTTATTTGACAGAGAGAAAGGGAGGGAGAGAGAGAGAATGGGCACACCAGGGCCTCCAGCCACTGCAAATGAACTCTAGACATATGCGCCACCTTGTGCATCTGGCCAACGTGAGTCCTGGGGAATGGAACCTGGCTCCTTTGGCTTTGCAGGCAAATGCCTTTACTGCTAAGCCATCCCTCCAGCCCCCCCCCCCTTTTTTTTGAGGTAGGGTCTTGCTCTATCCCAGGCTGACCTGGAACTCACTATGTAGTCTCAGGATGGCCTCAAACTCATGGCAATCCTACCACCTCTGCCTCCCAAGTGTGGGGATCAAAGGTGTGCACTACCATGCCAAGCTAACCCAAACTAAGAATTTTTATGCTTTTCTCAGACATGTCGGGAATATAATTGACAAATAAAAATAGAACAGGATCTGGAGAGGTGGCTCAGAGGTTAAAGCACTTACCTGCAACGCCCAACACTCTGAGTTTGACTCCCTAGTCCTACATAAAGCCAGATATCACATGCATCTGAAGTTCATTTTCAGCAGCTGGAGGCCCTGGTGAGCCCAGTTTCTCTGTCTCACTTCTCTTTATCTTTCTCTACTTGCAAATAAATAAATAAAATTTTTTTTTTAAGTGGAACAGGGTGGGCAGGAGAGATGGCTTAGCAGTTAAATGCTTGCCTGTGAAGCCTAAGGACCCCGGTTCGAGACTCGATTCTTCAGGACCGACGTTACCCAGATGCACAAGGGGGCGCACGCATCTGGAGTTCGTCTGCAGTGGCTGGAGGCCCTGGCATGCCCATTCTCTCTCTCTCTCTCTCTCTCTCTCTCTATCTGCCTCTTTCTCTCTCTGTCGCTCTCAAATAAATAAATAAAAATGAACAAAAAAAATTTTTTTTAAAGTGAAACAGGGTCTGGAGAGGTTGCTCAGTGGTTCAAAGTGCTTGCTTGCAGAGTCTGATGGCCCAGGGTTTGATTCTCCAGTACCCACAAAGTGGAACATGTGTCTGGAGTTCATTTACAGTGGCAGGAAGCCCCGGCACACCCATACTCACTCTCTATCTGCCTCTTTCTCTCTATCTCTGTCTCTAATAAATAAATAAAATAATACTTTATAAAATAGAACAGGGCAGGAGAGAGGCTTAGTAGTTAAGGCATTTGCCTGTGAAGCCAAAGGACCCAGATTCGATTCCCCAGGACCCATGTAAGCCAGAGCAACAAGGTGGCACACACATCTGGAGTTCGTTTGCAGTGGCTGGAGGCCCTGGCACACCCATTCTCTCTCTCTCTCCCTCTTTCTCTATCAAATAAATAAATAAATAAAAATAAAATATTTTTTAAAATATCCAGACTACTCAGGCTAGCATAATCGGTTAACCCTGGGTTCACCCAGAAATCCCGTCTCAAAAAATCAGGTGGAAAGCATCTGAGGAAACATCTAACATCAACCTCTGGCCTCCACATATACACACATGCATGCACACTCACGCCCATATGTATGCCCACACACATACAAACATGCATATACATGTGCATGCATACCATACATACACAGACATATACACACATAAAAAAAATAAAATAGACAGTGTGTTAGTTTGAATATTGTCCCCTGATAGACTCAATTTTTTTTTAAGCTATAACATGGATTTCTAGCCCCTTGGCTGGAAGAGGTGTTACTGTGGGCACATCCTGGGGTCCACTCCTAAGGTGTTACTGGGGGTGCATCTGAATACTGTGGGCAGATCCTGGGAATCCATCCATAAGGTGTTACTGGGGGCAGATCCGCATTCCAGCCTAAGGGTAGGCAGAGTGCTTGAGATCTGCCTGGGCTCCCTGCTATTTTGAGGTATTGGTGGTGATATTTTTTTCTCTCTGCATGGATCTGTGAAAGGGGAAAAGCTTCTTCCACCATTATGGAACGTCCCCTGGATCTGTAAGCTTCAAATCAAACCCTTCCTCCCATAAACTGTGCCTGATGTGGAAGTTCATCCTAGCAACGTGGAACTGACTAGGACAGAAAGGAATGGAGAAAGACACCCAATATTGATCTCTGGCCTCTACATGTGCACACACAGAAGCACTTGAATGCATGCACACATACATATACAAAAATGGACTATCATCGCAAAATTCCAGAAGGCAATGCAGCATCATGCCATACACTGACCCCCCCCCCCAAGAACTTACCCATCTTCTAACAGAGTTTGTGCCCTCTGACAAGTGTCTCTCCCTCTGCCAACCACCATACTCTGCTCCTGTTAGTTACTTCATTGTGATAAAACACCTGAAAGAGAGCTGGGCATAGTGGCGCACGCCTTTAATCCCAGCACTTGGGAGGCAGAGGTAGAAGGATCGCTGTGAGTTCAAGGCCACCCTGAGACTACAGAGTGAATTCCAGGTCAGCCTGGGCTAGAGGGAGACCCTACCTCAAAAAACCAAAACAAGCAAACAAAAACACCTGAAAGAAACAACAAAGGGGAGGAAGGATCCATTCTGGATCGTGGTTTGAGAAGACACAGCCCATCATGGTGGGGAAGACATGGTGATGTTCATGGCCACTCACAGCTGTGGCAATGGAAGCAAGAGGCTGGGTTACATCATGGCAGCAGTCAGCAAGGACAGAACTTAGGTCAGAACCAGAGCTGGGTCTAAATCCCCGGACCTCTGAGTGACCCATTTCCTCAAGTTAGGGACTTCCTAAAGGTCCCTTCCAAAACAGTACCACCAGCTGACCCTATGGGGGACATTTTATATCAAGCCCTTAACAGCTTCTATAAATCTAACTCATTTTAAAATTTTAACATCTTACTTTAGACAGAGAGAAAGAGGGAGAGAATTGCACCAGGGCCTCAGCCACTGCAATTGAATTCTATACGCTTGCACCACCTACTGGGCACATGCGACCTTGTGCTTGCCTCACTTTTGTGTGTCTGGCTTGTGTGGGATCTGGAGAATCGAACATGGGTCCTTATGCTTTGCAGGCAAGTGCCTTAACTGCTAAGACATCTCTCTAGCCCCCTAACTCATTTTATTTATCTGGGGGGGAGGGGATAAAACTTTTAATATATTATACTCTATAACTTTTATTAAATGATAAATTAAAAAATTATCCTTGGTATATTGGGCCTTGAGAGGCCCGGATGTGAGGCCTAGTGGAACTTCCGGAGCCTAACTGCCTCAGCCCAGCTATGACTCAGCAGGGGCCCAAATGGCCTCTGGCCTGCTACTTCCACACAGGAAATTAGAATTCCTGCCCATGGGCACTTAGACCTCAGCAGGGGGCCAAATGGCCTCTGGCTGCCACTTCCACAAAGGAAGTTAGAGTCTCCACTGGTGCAGGCTTGGAACCAATCATCTCAGAGGTCGCAGTATGCTATGGGCCCTTACATCTCACCCCACCCTGAAGTCTCCGCCTTCCTTCCCAACATTATATAAATACCTGCCTGCTACAATAAAGTGAGTCCCTGCTTCGAAAAGACTCCCCAGTCAGTGTGGTTTTTCTCCGCATTATCCTCCCTCAACCCCTAGGGAGGAACCAGCAGGCCTGGTTCTTCCCTTCGCACTACCTGAGCGGGAAGGAGCCCAACATTGGTGTTGATGGAGTACTTGCAACACAAATGAAAGTCACTGGCATATATGATGCTCAAAGCACAGTGTTGCGAATTTGTATATTAGTATTTTAACACATGCAAGTTTATACAGAATTTAAGAGAAACATTTATGCTAGGTTTCATGCTCTTGCCTATTCGGAAGGCTTAAGCTGGTGCTATAATCATCCAGAAAGATAAAGGTACCATAAGGAATTATAAACAATCTTCTCTTGTAAGGTTAAGTTACATGAAAGTCGGGTACCGCAAACACACAGAGTGTCAAATGTTGTAAAAAAAAAAAAAAATGATTCAGGAGATCATTAAATAAATTCATTAAAACAGTGTTTATGCTAATTGAGATACTACAGGTTATGATAGTGATCACCAAGATACAGTCAAATGTAAAGAAATCATGCAACAAAAGGTGTAACTATGTAGCTTCAACAAAAAGAAAACCCTTTGGCGTGATTAGGAGCACACATGCGTTGCACAAGTGGGAAAAAACTTAGATAACAATACAATTTCATAAAAGAATAGCATTGTACTAGGAACTCTGCCAATTTTTAAAAAATCTTTAACCACTTAAGACAATCAACTGAATGCAATGCCATTCCTACAGTTGAAATTGTCCTTAACTTCTGTCCCAGAATCTGGAACAAACAGGTTAGGGACTCTGGGCTTGAGGAACTTGAACTCACCAGTCCAGAGTCTCCAGTCACACACCTCATACTGGGAGCTCCAGGACAGCGTCCCTGTCCCGCTGACGCCCACCACAAGTTAAGAAAAGAATCAGTAGTTCATTGTCAATATTTAGCTGAATTCTAAACTATTCCTGAAACTGGGGTTTGCATCATGCACTCTTTGAACTCTGAACAAGAAAGTTGGACATAATGGGCTTCAAGAACTTGAACTCACTGGTCTCTGAGCCTCCAGTCAGACACACCTCATACTGGTAGTTGTGGGACAGTGTCCCCGCCCCGCTGACGTCCACCAGGTGTCCAGGAAAGTGGCCCCTCAGGCAGAGAGCAGCCACCCAGTGGGGACACCCTCCTCCTGAGCAGGGGAACCCTAACTCACTTTGGATTCCTCATGTAAAGGAAATCAGATAGCATGAGTCTTCTGTGTCTAGGTTATTTCATTTATGTCTCTAGGATCAACTATGTGGCTGCAAATGGCAGAATTTTGTCTATTGTTAAGGCTGAATGACATCCCATTACATGTGTACACTGCATTGTCTTGACTCTCATTCATCGATGGACATTTAGGCTGCTACTGCGTGTTGGCTGTTATGAATATTCACGCAGTAGAACTGGGAGTGTTGACATCATTCCAGTTCATGAAATAAGCCCGTCACCTGAGCAGTGCAGGGAGAAGTGACTGAATTGAACCACCATTAATAACTGTGTTGCTGGGACAACATACTTCCATTTCCACCCCTGCTTACCAAAAGAAATGGAATGCCCTTCTGTTGTGGAATGATGTCCTCCAAGCGTGACGGCCCTTGTCATCTTCCACAGCTGTGACCACTCACGAGATGCCTCAGCATCAGATCTGTTGATATTCCCTCACAGAACGAAGGGAGAGGCGCTGGATCCTCACCAGACATGTCAGCCACTCCTTCCTCACACCTCTGTGTAATTCTGCTAAGTGTGGCCACATGCTCTTGGGAGGTTCTAGAGATTATAGTTGGTATGTGGAAGGCTAACTGACAAGGACTCCATGTATGCAGGTATGGGGAAGTCATCTAAGCTAGGGTGAGGTGTTTTGGTGATGTGGCTGCTCTGGAGTCACCCACACTCCTGTAAGTAAGCCCAGTAAACTCACAGGCTTACCAAGCGAGGCTCACGTGGAAAAGCTTCTTTGGTCTATTATTGACCTTTTTAAATTTTTTTTAAAATTTTTTTGTTTACTTTTTAATTATTTGAGAGCAACAGACACAGAGAGACAGGCACATAGAGAGAAAATGGGCACGCCAGGGCCTCCAGCCACTGCAAACGAAATCCAGACGTATGTGCCCCCTTGTGCATCTGGCTAACGTGGGTCCTGGGAATCGAGCCTCGAACCGGGGTCCTTAGGCTTCACAGGCAAGTGCTTAACCGCTAAGCCATCTCTACAGCCCTGCTGCCCTTTTTAAGGGGAGCATTTATTCAAATCTCCCCTGGCAAAGTTCAAACGCCACCTTCTTGATAGTATAAGAAGGGAAGATCATCCTGAGGATTTGTTAATGATTTATAAATAATTACTATCCTACCACAAAGCGTGCCTAGCTGTCCAACTCTGAAATCACCAGCATCTGGCTTATGTGCATAGTAGGGAATTGAACTGGGATCCTTTGGCTTTGCAGGCATTCACCTTAAACACTAAGCCATCTCTTCAGTCCCATGCAATGATGGACATCAACTGGGGAATATTTTAGTCCTTTAAAGCATATTTGGCAATGTCTGGGGACTTTCACTGTGGTAAAATGCACATACCATCAAATTTTCTACTTTACCCCTTTTTTTATTTTAAATTATGTATTTATTTATTTATTTGAGAGCGACAGACACAGAGAGAAAGACAGATAGAGGGAGAGAGAATGGGCGCGCCAGGGCTTCCAGCCTCTGCAAATGAACTCCAGACGCGTGTGCCCCCTTGTGCAACTGGCTAACGTGGGACCTGGGGAACCGAGCCTTGAACCGGGGTCCTTAGGCTTCATAGGCAAGCACTTAACCGCTGAGCCATCTCTCCAGCCCCTACTTTACCCCTTTTAAGGTGAACTTTTAACTGGCTTTTTGCACTCACCATCACATGTTACCATCACAACTATCTATTTCCTGGACTTTTATAATCATCAACAATAAAATTCTACTTGTTTGCAGTAGCTGGAGGCCCTGGTGTGCCCTTTTCTCTTTCTCTCTTTCTCTCTCTCTCTTCCTCTCTCCTGTCTGTCTCTGCTTACAAATAAATAAAATATTAAAAATGAAATTTTAGCCAGGTGTAGTGGTACTCAGTTTAAATCCTAGCACTCAGAAAGCAGAGGTAGGAAAGGAAGATCTCTGTGAGCTCAAGGCCAGCCCAGGACTACAGAGTGAGTTCCAGTTCAGCCAGGGTTAGAATGAGACCTTCCCTCAAAAAAATAAAAATAAAATTCTATAGCCATTAAATAAATCTGAGGGTAGAACAGCTTAATCCAAGAGGACAGGAAAAGGAGGGAATTGAAGACATGAAAATGCCACACAGAAACCTGCTTCTTTGTTAGCTAATTACAACAAAATTTAAGAAAAGGAAAAGTCACTCTGAATTTCCCCACCTAGAAACCACTAATAAGTTTCTTTTGCATTTGAGTACTTCAAAACTTTTGGTCTCACTGGCTCTACCACCTCTTAGGCAGAAACCACACAGTGCAGATAAACATCTTGCCATGTACAGGCCCTTGAAGTTCATCATACTGAGGCAGAAACCTATGCTGTAGAGGACGAGCAAGTGTTTCTTGTCTGAAATAATGCTCCCAGGATGACGCCATGAGTTTATCTCTTCCGGTAAAGAGAGCTGTTGTTAGAAGCTTCCGTTTCAGGTTTGGGAGATGGCCCAGTGGTTAAAGGCCCTCGCTAGCAAAGCCTGCCAACCCTGAGTTTGATTCCCCAGCACCCACGTAAAGCTGGACACAAAGTGACACTTGCGTCTGATCCCCAGGGACATTCCACAATAGGAGGTAGAGCCAGGAGAATCCAAAGCCCAGGGACCACCAGATTGGCGTGTGTTTGTAGCTGCAAGGGGTCTTGTCTCAAAGAAAGTGGGAAAAGATCAGACGCATCGAGGTTGTCCTCAGACCTCCACACATGTGCTGTGGGATGCGTGAGTGCACACGCGCACGCACACACACACCCCCATGCACACACACAAAAAAGAAACTTTAAGCCTCAGCATGGTGGCACTTAGTGGTCCCTATTTCCCACATCCTGTATTCCAGCACCTGGACTGCAGGCTTTCCAAATGGTGCTACTGAAATTTGAAGGAAGACCTTCTTTGCTGAGAATGGGGGATGCCGTCCTTCACAGCAGATGTAAGCAGCACGTGCCTGGACCTGCGCCTGGTAATGCCAACAGCACCCTACTTGTGCCAACCAGAAACCTCTGAATATGGTGCAGTTTTTCATGGACATCAAACTCACCCATTGTTAAGAAATGACCTAAGGTGCCCTAAACTCACCCCATGTCCCCTTTCCCTGGTAATGGGAGGAAGGAGGAGGTATCAGAGGCTTATTGAAAGAAAGCTACTTACTCCTAATTAAAAGAATAAAATTTTCTGGGTATAGTGGTGCACACCTTTAATCCCAGCACCCTGGAAGCCAAGATAGGGTCATCATGAGTTCAAGGCCAGCCTGAGATTACGTAGTAAATTTCAGGTCATGGGCTACAGCAAGACCCTACCTCAGAAAAATAAAATAAGAATAATAAATGTGATGGACTGGAGAGACGATTCAGGGCTTAAAGGAGCTTGCAAAGTCTGACAGCCTAGGTTCAATTCCCCTCCCCAGTACCCACGTAAAGCCAGATGCACAAAGTGGCACATGCATCTGGAGTTCATTTGCAGAGGCTTAAGGTCCATACTAGTTCTGCCTATAATATAAAATTTGAAAAAACTGGAATTTGAGCTTGACCTCTGGCCCTATATGGAGACAAGACATGCTAAGCTATCCAAACACAAGATCACGGTCCCCTCCCTTAATCCAGGGCTGGGGAGGTGGCTCCGTGGTTAAGACTGCTCTCTACAAAAGCATGAGGGCCTAGGGGTCCTGAGACCACCTGAGCCTCCAGAACCCATGCAAACAGCTGGGCATGGCCACACACACATCTGGAACTCCAGTCTTATGGGTAGCAGAGACACGAGGATCGCTGGAACTCAAGAATCGCAAGCTCTGGAATGTGTAGGAGACTCCATCGCAAGGAAAGACAGGCAAGTGAATGGTGGGGAGAGACACCCAGTGTTCTCCTCCGGCCGCTGCAGGCAAGCCCATGGAGTGCCCCGTGAGCACAGACACATGTGTACACCACACACACGTGCAACTATCTGCACATATACTTAAAAGTCAATCCTACAGCCTGGTCCCTTGATCTCCCTGGCCTAGAGACCATCCTTCACCTAAAGACATGCTAAGGTCGTGGAAAGATTATCCCTTAGTGAGATAATACACTTAAACCCACAGAAGCCCCTCCATCGAGGCACACACAGATCTTCACTGCTAACCCTCACACTTTTCTAGGTCTCACTCAGAAAGGACACTTCCTTTTGTGCATTATCACTTCTTTGGATTCTGGCCAAAAGCCTAAGTGCGCCTGCCCGGATCCTCCGGGCTTCCTGCTTCTCTGACCATTCCACCCTCCCTGTCTCACCACACACACGCTCACCAGGCAGCTGCTTGCCCACATCCAGGGCCCAGCCAGCCTACTTTACGGACCCTGACTCAAAACCCTTGACTTTCTCCCTTCTTATTATCTGTTCCCCTCCTCCCTGCAGCTGCCAAGATTTACAGCTTGCCTTTATGGTTTCTTTTTTCTTTTTTTTCTTTTTTGGAGGTAGGGTCTCACTCTAGCCCAGGCTGACCTGGAATTCACTATGGAGTCTCAGGGTGGCCTCAAACTCATGGTGCTCCTCCTACCTCTGCCTCCCGAGTGCTGGAATTAAAAGCATGTGCCACCACGCCTGGCCGCCTTTTTTTTTTTTTTTTAACTCACAAACACTAATAAAAATGTTGAGATTTTAAAAAGTAAGATATTGAGGATGGAGAGATGGCTTAGTGGTTAAGGCATTTGCCTGCAAAGCCAAAGGATCCTGGTTCAATTCTCCAGGACCCACGTAAGCCAGATGCACAAGGGGGTACATGCATCTGGAGTTCATTTGCAGTGGCTGGAGGCCCTGGAGTGCCCATTCTCTCTCTCTCTCTCCCAAATAAATAAGATGCCCTAAACTCTATGCTGTTTTGTCCAAATACTTTAAGATTTAATTTTTGCCTAGCTGAGTTACAAGATAAGCCACCCACTTGGCATCCTCATGAATTTTCTTGGTCTAGCTTTGGAGCCTGTGCTATATCAAGCCATTAAATCTTCTTAGCAATTAATAAGTAGATACCTTGGGGGATAAAGGTAACGTTATGGGTATAGCGCAAAGGTAACATTCTTTGGTTAGAGAACCTTCTCTTTTCAGATGGCGGTGGCCTTGAGATGACTCAGAAGACACCATGGTGCTGAGAAGCAGTGACAGAGGAATGCTCAGCACTGCAATATCTCTATCACACCTTCCAAGGCTCAGGGTCCATTGCGGAAGAAGTGGTAGGAAGAATGTAAGAGCCAAAGGAAGGGTAGGACTCCTTACAACTTGCTCCTCCAGACACAAAATGGCCTGGATATCCATGACCTCACAGTGCCTGACACTACCTACTCAAGACCATCATAATAGGAGGGAAAGATGATGACATCAAAATAAAAGACTAATTGAGAGGGGGAGGGGATATGAAGGAGAGTGGAGTTTCAAAGGGGAAAGTGGGGGGGAGAGAATTACAATGGGATATTGTTATCATGGAAGTTGTCAATAAAGAGATTTTAAAAAAAAAGATAACATCTTCTCAGGCTGCCTGAGGCCCAGGGACCAAACCCCAGCATCACAAAAGAAATACCATTAAAATATGCAGAAAGTCTAAGCCTGGAGTCTCAATCTAAATTCACTATCTGAATCTTTGTCTGCAATGTAATTTTAGGTTCCCCATGGGATAGCTTTAATTCAAATAGAACCCAAAATTGTGACTCTCTCCCATGTCAAATTTCTAAGTCTCCATTTCTCCAACATATTTTCCACCGTTAGGAACTATGAATCTGGCTTCTCTGCCTGCATCCCGCTGTAGTTACTCCAAACCCCAATTTAACACCAAGTAGAACTCTAAGCACAGGAATCTGAAGCAAATGAGACTGTTTGCCTTGCTATGGGCCCACTGAAGATGGCTATGTGACTGCTAAGCTTGGGCCTGCACGCAGTCATCGAGTGACTTAAGCCACTCCACCTCCATCCTGGAGATGCACATTGTTCCAGGCTTTCCACCTACATCACTAGGGATCGGTCAGAACATCAACGCAGGGACATGTTCAAAGTGCTGTGCCACCTACTAAGTTATGGGAAAATGTGAGGATGTGGACTGGTTTGTTGCCAGGGCCTGGGAATGAGTTCTAAAAATAGTGACTTGGAACTTTGTTTCCTAAAGAAATTTCTAAAATGGCTTTGAGGTTTTTTTTTTTGTTTGTTTGTTTGTTTTGTTTTGTTTTGTTTTGTTTTAATTTTTTTGTTCATTTTTTATTTATTTATTTGAGAGCGACAGACATAGAAAGACAGATGGAGGGAGAGAGAGAGAATGGGCGCGCCAGGGCTTCCAGCCTCTGCAAACGAACTCCAGACGCGTGCGCCCCCTTGTGCATCTGGCTAACGTGGGACCTGGGGAACCGAGCCTCGAACCGGGGTCCTTAGGCTTCACAGGCAAGCATTTAACCGCTAAGCCATCTCTCCAGCCCTTGTTTTGTTTTTTAATGTAGGCTCTCACTCCAACCCAGGCTGGCCTCAAACTCAGCGCTCCTCCAATCTCTGCCTTCCAAGTGCTGGGATTAAGGTGTGTGCCACCATGCCCAGTATTTGATAGGTTTTCTATCAGCAGAAATGGGATTGTAAATAACTTTCCAAACAAAAGCTTGTGACCCTTTTGGACAGAAAAACTTTTTTTTTTTTGGCAGTTGGCAGTGGTTACTGGGGAGACTCAAAACTCAGAGTGCTGAGAAGTGACAGTTGAGTACTCATCTCTCAGTGAGACATCTGTCACATAGTCCAAGGCTCAGGGAACATCGAAGAGGTGGTTTGAAGAATGTAGGAGCCACAGGATGAGAGGAAGAGTTTTGAAATGCTGTCTTCCAGGCATAAAGTGGCCGTTGCCTTTGTGACTGTCATTACCTACACAAGACATGCACAGCATTGAGCCCAACATGTCCCCATAGATGAAAGGCAATGAAAAAGATGACAAAGTAGGATGGGTTTTGAAATGATTATGATCAAAATACATTGTGTCTACGTACGAGTATTGTCAGTAAGCTTTAAAAATTGTGAGGGAGGGCTGGAGAGATGGCTTAGCGGTTAAGCGCTTGCCTGTGAAGCCTAAGGACCCCGGTTCGAGGCTCGGTTCCCCAGGTCCCACGTTAGCCAGATGCACAAGGGGGCGCACGCGTCTGGAGTTCGTTTGCAGAGGCTGGAAGCCCTGGTGCGCCCATTCTCTCTCTCTTCCTCTGTCCGTCTTTCTCTGTCTGTCGCTCTCAAATAAATAAGTAAAAAATTAAAAAAAAAAAATTGTGAGGGAGAAGGACAGACCCAGAAACGGACTCAGACATCATTGAAAATGTTAAGTCAACAGTGACAGTCAAATGTTTCTCCGAACTGGGTGTGGAGGCACACATCTGCCACCAACACTAGGGGAACGGAGACCTTCATGAGTTCAAGGCTAGCCTAGGCTACACAGCAAGCCCTTGCCTTGGGGGAAAAAAAAATCAGTTGCAGCCGGGCGTGGCAGCGCACACCTTTAATCCCAGCACTTGGGAGGCAGAAGTAGGAGGATCGCTTTGAGTTCAAGGTCACCCTGAGACTACATAGTGAATCCCAGGTTAGCCTGAGCTAGTGAGACTCTACCTCGAAAAATCGAAAAGAAAAAAATCAGTTGCACTTCCTGAGCAACGAGATAGGTTACAGCAGGTTTGATAAAGCTATGGCCCTTGGGCAAAATCTGTCCAGCTGCCCATTTTTTTGTAAGTGAAGTTTTACTGGGACATAGGTTTTACCCATCGTGATTGCTTTCACGCTACAAGGACAAGATCCTTGTGGTCTGCAAGCTTGGTAACTATCCAGCCTGCTGGGGGAAAAAAAAAAAAAAATCAAGTTGCCAAGGCTGGAGAGATGGCTTGATGGTTATGGCATTTGCCTGCAAAGCCAAAGGATCCAGGTTCAACCCTCCAGGACCCACATAAGCCAGATGCACAAGAGGATGCATGCATCTGGAGTTTCTTTGCAGTGGCTAGAAGCCCTGACACGCCCATCCTCTCTCAAATAAAATTTTTAAATGTTGCCAAGGAGTTGGAGTGATGGGTCAATTGCACCAGCATAAGGACCCAAGTTCAGACTCCCAGCACCCATGTAGAAGCTGGGCACAGCGCTGCACACGTGTAATCCCAGCTCTGAGCAGGCAGAGAGGGGAGAACCCCCTAGGGCTTACTAGACAGCTAGTCTAGGCAAATCAGTGAACTCCAGGTGTAAGGCTGGAGAGGTGGCTTAGCGGTTAAGGTGCTTGCCCACAAAGGCAAAAGACTAAGTACCCACGTAAAGCCAGATGCACGAGGCGTAGAGGTCTTCATTTGCAGGGACTAGAAAGCCTACTGCTCCCATTCTTTGCCCATTGTTCTCACCCAAATAAATTTAAAATAAGATGGTGAGCAGTTGAGGGAGACATCCAGTTTAAACCCCTGGTCTCCTACATGCACCCTGATAAAAACACAAACACACTAAAATGTTGCTAAGTCTTAGGTTGGAATATAAAAGTTAAGTCCTAGGTTAGATTATGAAACTTGTAACAAGGGCTGGGGAGAAAGTTCAGCACCTGCCACACAACCCCGAGGAACCAAGTTTAGATCCCATGTAAAAGCTGGCAGCTGGGCTGGAGAGATGGCTTAGCAGTTTAGGCGCTTGCCTACAAAGCCAAAGGACCCACGTTCAATTCGCCAGGACCCAGTTAAGCCAGATACACAAGGGCAGCGTGCATCTGGAGTTCGTTTGCAGTGGCTGGAGGCCTTGGTGCACCCATTCTCAGTCTCTCAAAATAAGTTTTTAAAAAGGCAGGAAGCTTTGGCATACACATATTTGCACTCATATGAGCATGCACACACATACAAATTCAAAAAAATGAAACTGATTTAGGGACAACAAAAACACTAATCTTCAACAAGGAGGGGCCAAGGGGAGGGGTAAGTCATGGATGACCCAAACTGACTGTATTTGCTGGATACAAAACTAAATAAAAATAAAAAATAATACTAATCCTGTAGATTCATCAGGCAACTGTTAAACCAGGCTAAAATACCCAAGTTAGGGAAATAATAGAATTCGACACTTCTGTAAGGACTTCCTGGTTATCCTCTTTTCCTAGGCTAAGCCTAACATTGCCAAATTTATAGGCTTATTAATTACATTGTGAATTATAGGCTTGTTAATAGATGCAGTTTCAAACAAAGTGCTTTAACTTTTATTATGCTTGTGAGGATACACTGATCAGAAGTGGGTGTGACATGCAGAATTCACTACAAAGCAGAGAGGGAAAAAAAAAAAATACATCTCAGGGGCCACCATGCCCAGATGTGGAATCAGAGGATCTCCGGGTGCTCAAAGAAGTCATGGTAAGAGGGTGCAGCCACGCTGGCAACATCAATCTTCAGGCTGGGATTATTCTCCTTCACATCCTTCAACAGCGTCTGAATTTTCGCATTCGATTTATCTATCTTCAACCTGGAGGGCCAGAGAACATTCATGTCTCCACAGTATTGTCTGTCGTTTCCCAGGAAATTCATGCCCAACTGCTCCCCCACATACACACCCGGAAGAGAATCTGTTTAAGGATACTGCTAAATAGAAAATTTGGAGATCCAGAAAATGGGTTTTCTTGTGAGAATCAACTCCCCCCCCCCCGCACTGTTGAGCCACCTCTTCAACACCATAATCTCTCAAATGAAAATGAAGCTGGGTGTGGTAGTGTACACATTTAATCCCAGCACTCAGGAGGCAGAGCTAGAAGAATCACCATGAGTTCGAGGCCACCCTGAGACTCCATAGTGAATTCCAGGTGAGCCAGGACCAGAGTGAGACCCTACCTCAAAAAAGAAAAAAAAAAAAAAAAATGACTGAAGAAAATTTCAAGAATCCTTGGAAGTAGCTTGCATAAAAGCAAAGAACATGAAGATGGATTACTTAAGCTACTGAAGTGATACATATGGTTCACACAACAGAAGAAACATCTGTAGGATCAGTTTCGAAAATGGACACCTGAGAAAGTTCTGGAGATACAAGTCTACTTTATTCTCCTTGGGATGCAGTGAGATAACTGTGCCTGTGAGCATGAATGTGCCCTCACACACGCCGTTGGCATTTCTAGCGCTGGGTGTTTTAGGAATGCTGCGCATCACTCAATTCTAAGGAGAGGGTTTTGGGAAGGTGGGGAATACAGACACCCCCTAAGGGAGGAGGATAGGCTCGATGCCTTCTCGTGGTGTGCACTGCCACCCAAGCTCCCCAGAGCACTATTCTCTGTGGAAAAGTTACGGTGTCAGACAGAAAGGTCATACCTGAGTGTCTTCAGGGGCCCACTGTTATCTTTTAACGCCTCCAAGATCTCTGCCACTCCAGTTGGTCCCAGGCAATTCTGTCCCAGGTCCAGAGTTTGTAGCTTCTGGTTGCTCGCAAGGGCAGATGCGAGCTCCTGACAATACAGAGGACTGAGGGAACATCCCCAGAGCCTGTTGGGGAAGAATATACAAAAAAAAAGGTCACTCAAGAAAACCCTTGCTAAGGATGTACCGCCAGATACCACTTTCCTGGAGCTCCAGCAAGGAGGAAGCGAGTGGGAGAGTCAATAATGGATCTTCATGGAGTTTCCTTCTGTTGTTTTCATTTTGTTTTGTTTTTGAGGGTTGTTTGTTTTTGAGGTATAGTTTCACTTTAGCCCAGGCTGCCCTTGAACTCAGCAATCCTACCTCTGCCTCCCAACTGCCAGGGTTAAAGGCATGAGCCACAACACCTCATGGAGCTTTAAAAAAAAAAAAAAAAAGTCACATGGAAGACTGGTACTGACCATTATTCGTAATTACACTTGCCTCATTCCGTATGGCCAACCAGAGAGGGAAGTGTGTAAATTCTACTTAGTGGTCATAGAAGTCCTTGGGAAAATGATTTTTTTGAAAGAGGCTAAAGGAAGGTAGATCATGAGCTACTGTGCTAGTTGGGGAAGAAAGGCAATGTGGCTGAAAAAACATTTGCTCTAGGAGAAAATGGGTTTAGGTCAAGTTGGGTGTTGTATAATTCTTACTCGGGAGGCTAAAGCAGAATTGCCATGAGATCCAGGGCAGCCTGGGCTACATAACCAAGCCTTGTCTTAAGCCCTTAACCCAACTCACCCCGGAGGGCTTGCCTAGAATCCACCAGTGAAGGGCTGGGGGTGTGGCTGGGCAGTAAAACGCTTGCTTAGCATACCTGAGGCCTTAGGTTCCACCCCCAGCACCCAAAGTACAAACCAGTGCTCGCCTATGAAGTACGTGGTTCACAACTAGTAAGTGAAATCCCCAAGACGCTACGGGATATTCACTGTCAAGATGTGTAGATTTTATCTGAGACAAATTTGGAGTCTTCAGAAATAAAAGTGATGTGACCTGGCATGCAACTTGAAATGTGATAGGTTAAGTAACTAGAGCAGGTGTGGTGGTCCATGCCTTTAATCCCAGCACTCAGGAGGCAGAGATAGGATTGTCATGAGTTTGAGGCCAGCCTGAGACTACATACTGAATTCCAGGTCAGCCTGGGCTAGAGCGAGACCCTACCTTAAAAAAAAAAAAAAAAGTGCAACACTTTAGGTAATGAATAATTTAAAAAAACCTCAATATCAAATCAAGTCAATTTAGAGATTATAGAACAAGCCAGGTGATAAAGGCTTTCTACATGTGCTTACAGTAAAGGGGACAGATGATGGCTGGTGCCTCAGAGGGACCAGAGGCCAGCCTTAGACCTTTGAAAGGAGATTTTAAAAATGGTTTTAAAGCTGGGCGTGGTGGCACACACCTTTAATCCCAGCACTTGGGAGGCAGAGGTAGGAGGATCGCCATGAGTTCGAGGCCACCCCGAGACTCCATAGTGAAGCCCAGGTCAGCCTGAGCTAGAGTGAAACCCTACCTAAAAAAAAAAAAAAAAAAAATGGTTTAAAGGTGAGTTAAGTAAGTGCCTCAGATCCTTAGGGTTATCAATTGAACTTGATTGTTTTGATACATGACATGTTATTCCCTCCACATCCCCCACCTCTCCCCACCCCGAAAGTCCCTGGAAACAAAGTTGCCTTTGCCCATGGATGGTAGAGAAGATTCTGTGGAAGAAGATATGCGTTCCACCAGCTTGTATTCAATTCCACTCAGGCCTAGCCCACAAGAGTTCCCTTTGGCACAGCCTGAACTAGATGAGAAAGCATCCCACACTTTAGTGTTTTCTCTCATCTCTGCCAAACTAAGTCATTTTACCACCTAGGTTTTTGTCAGTATGGTTCTGGCTCCAAGGTAGTCTGCATCAGTGAGATGCATTTGGCTGAATGCCAGAAGGGAGAAGTGGCATTTTATTTAAGTTCTCATTGATGGGACGAAATGCCTGACAAAGGTCAGTTTGGGGGATGGAGGGCGTGGGGGCAGGAGCTGCTCACATGCAGGGCAGTGAGGAAGCAGAGTGATGAAGGCTGTTGCTCAGCCAGCTGTCCTTTCCATGTAGTTCAGGATCCTGGCCCATGAAATGGTACTGCCCAGTTAAATTGGCTCTTTCCACCTTGATTAACCTACCAAGGTAATCCCTCATAGATATATACAGGGCTAACCTAATCTACATAAACCCTCAGGTGATTGTTTTTTAAGTAGATCTTATTTACTTGAGAGAGACAGAAGGGGGAAAGGGAGTATGAATGGGCATGCCAGGACCTCCAGCTATTGCAAATGAACTCCAGATGCATGTGCCCCCTTGTGCATCTAGCTTACGTGGGTCCTGGAGAATCGAACTGGGATCCTTTGGCTTGGCAGGCAAATGCCTTAACCACTAAGCCATCTCTACAGCCCGAGGTGATTTTAAATCAGTATAAAACATCACAGGCATAGACCTCACCTCTCCACCATCATTACCACAGAGCTCAACTATTTATGAGGTCACTGTATTTACTGGGCATAGCATCCCATCCACAGTGGCCTGTATACTAAACAGAATAGGCCCTTTGTTTTCTGCTCGTGGAATCCCAGCATAAGCAGTGCATTCCTGAATTCCACCTCACCGGGAGTCATTCACACCTACACACCACATCTCCAAGCCCTCCGGACAACTTGGCAAGTACCTACTTACCTAGAGTCAGTCTCTAGAAGGGTTTGGCTCCTAAGAGAACCAGGATAAGATACCACTGCAAGCAGATATTTAGAAATCCAGATTACTGAGCACTTTTCATCTGGACACCCATACCTACCCTAGGAATTTTAGATTAAAATTTGGATTCCTTAAGGCATCACAGAACATCCACAGTCCGATAGCTATGGGATTCAAACTTAGGTCCAAGTGCGTCAAGCTGCCATCTCCATGGAAGAGCTTTGAGAGATATTTGCAGCCATGGCTAGATATGTTGCACTGCTGTAACCTACAGGTAAAAATAAAATAAGAGATGCAGATAGAATGAGCACACCAGGCCCTCTGGCCACTGCAAATGAGGTCCAGATGCATGGGCCACCTAGTGCATCTGGCTTACATGGGTCCTGGGGAATTGAACCTGGGTCCTTAGGCTTCGTAGGCAAGTGCCTTAACCATTAAGTCATCTCCGGCCCAGGTTTCTACTCAAAATCCAGAAGACAATACACAGCATAATGTTTCTCATCTTTGCCTAGCTCAGAATTTTATTTATAAATTAATAAAAGTAAAAGAAAAATTCCTTAGCCGCAATAAAAAGTTATGTCTTCCCTCTGACTTGCACTCTTGGCTCCTGCACAACTTGCAAGTACTGTGGAGATGGTAGATTCTCCTGTCCCCAGTGTTTGTTACAGATTAGATAACCTTGGGTAGGTCGGAGGGGAGGGGGAGATGGGGGAAGGGTCTTAGGAATTTAAGCTCATTGACTTAGAGTCATAAGGAACTAATGTTTCAATTTGGAGGAGACAG
Organism: Jaculus jaculus; assembly: GCF_020740685.1. NCBI lineage: Eukaryota > Metazoa > Chordata > Mammalia > Rodentia > Dipodidae > Jaculus > Jaculus jaculus. Next base: position 14,973,527 of record NC_059115.1, on the reverse strand, counting down.
TCTCTTCACAGTCAAGGTCATCACTGTTCTTTGGGGTGGTCCTCCTGATCATTTCTGCCTTGGAGGGATCTCATCAAGCTAGTAGCTTCCAAGCAGGGTTGCACAAAATAGAATACACTTTAACTGAATGTTTTTTCACTTAGCATGCATAGAGGGTTAAACCAACCTTTTCCTACCACCTTTTATAATCCTTTAAAAAAAAAAAAAAAACAAGACAAAACAAAACAAAAAAACAGCTCCTAATATCCGGGTTTTCCTGGAGTACAAAGGCTGTCTTAAATGCTAAGAGCTGGGGCACTGGGTTCAGACAACCAGAGATGGGTTGGGTCTCACTTTTATTTACTTACTTATTGCATTATTTAAGTAGTGAGGTTCCATCTGTCTTTCCCGTTATATTTCCAGATCTTGAGTTTAATTAGCCTAGCAAAATTACGACACATTGTTTCGTTTCACCCCCCAAAACAAAACATTGTTCAACGGCTCTGCTTCACATTTAAATGTGGTAGATCTTCCGATAAGCTTAGACCTCCTTATATATTTCTAAGGCCACAGAGGAGAAGAATGGAGACATGGAACCTTCCGGCAAGTGTATCTCCAGCCAGTCTTCAATCTGTGCCCAGGCATGGCTTAAGATCATAGAACCTAGGTGACATTAGTGTTCAACTTCTATAAAGAAAAAAAATCGGGCTGGAGAGATGGCTTAGTGGTTAAGTGCTTGCCTGTGAAGCTTAAGGACCCTGGTTCGAGGCTTGATTCCCCAGGACCCACGTAAGCCAGATGCACAAGGGAGCACATGCATCTGGAGTTCATTTGCAGTGGCTGGAGGCCCTGGGGCAACCATTCTCCCTCCCTCTCTCTGCCACTCTCAAAAAACAAACATTTAAAAAGAACAAAATATCCCCCCAAACCTCACAGTATTTACCATCCAGCCCTTTATATTAGTAACATTTTATTTGTTTTTCCAGGTAGAGTCTCACTCTAGCATAGGCTGATCTGGAATTCACTCTGTAGTCTCAGGGTGGCCTTGAACTCACAACAACTCTCCTATGTCTGCCTCCAAAGTGCTGGGACTACAGGAGTGTGCCACCACATCGAGCTTCAAGTAGTAACTTTGAAATTATTTGCAAGCACAGAAAGAATGAACACACCAGAGCCTCTAGCCATTGCAGACTCCAGATCATGCACTGCCTTGTGCAATCAGCTTCCTGTGAGTACTAAGGACTTGAACCCAGGTCGTTGGGCTTTGCAGGCAAGCATCTTAACTGCTGAGTCATCTTCCCAGCTCTGAAGTAGTAACTTCTATAGGCTGTGCCTTAACTATTCATCAAGGAATGCTGTGTCATGTCATCTTTAGAACATATGCACCCCCCCCAAAAAAAGATCTGAGAACTAATTGTTTACCCCAGGTCCCCACAATAGAGAGGGTCTAAGAGGATGAAAATATTAATAACCATCTGGATTCTGTTTTCATAATTTTTGCTAGGTTTCGTTTCATTTGAAAGGAATTTCTAGGTACCTTCATGTCTGCCGTGTTAGAATCCAGTTGCAACACATACACACAGGGACTTACACAAGGATCTGTAGTTTAGAGCCAGGGTAGCACAAACCCTCACACAGGATCTTCACTCCAATATCCCCGAGGTTGTTCTTGGCCAAGCTCAGGTGTGTTAGCCTCTGGTTGACCATCAATGTGGAAGACAGGTCCTTGCAACAGGCATCTGTAAGGTGGCAGTTCTCCAGCCTGGGAATCACAAGATGAGGAATGTGACAAGGACACTTCCAATGCTCCACCTTCTCCAATGGGTAAAGTACTACAGTCTTTAATTCCCTCCCCCACACACACACACACCTGGTGACTGATCACATGAGTAAGAATGGGAAGGTCAAGATGCATGAACCCTGCCCAGAGGTCAAAAAGGACACAAGTTCAATAGTGGGACACAGCCTTGGTGGGAAACCAACTGCTCTTGATTTGGCTAACTGATCCCCTCAGTGGTACGGGACTCATAGCTAGAGCTGGGAAACAAGTCAGAACCATATCCAAACATGAGCTCGCTCTCCATTATCAAGCTACTACCAATTGTGGGCTACAAGCAGGCCTACACCTATCAAATTCTCTATAAAAAAAAAATAAGGGTTATCCCATCTGTCTTGGTGCTAACTTTACTCTCCATTGGAGAATCTGCTTTTTCAGATAGATGCAGATCCTAAGGTGAGAACCACCCCATCATACCTCAAAAGGGACCTGGCTGAAACTAAGAATAGCTGGCAAAACAAGCACGGGTGCTGTTTCCTTGTTGAACTGGATACCAGTACAAGGGTGAAGGAGACCAACACAGAGAAAAATCAACTCCTACCAAATCAGAGAGCCAGAGACCCAGAGGCCCCCAACACCTCATCACTGAAGCAGACCAAAAATGAACACAACATGGCTCAGGGAAATTTTGTAGAAGAGGGGGCAGAAAGAATGTCAGAGCCACATGTTGGGTCATGATATGCAGAGACATTTATCATACCTGGAACTGTGGGCTAACTCCACAATGCACGACCCATATACCTCAACAAGGAGGGACCAGGGGGAGGGGTAGGACATGGACGAGCCTAACAGTGGTACCAACTTGACTGTTCACTGAGTACAAAATTAAAAAATAAATAAATTTTAAAAATAAGGAAGTGTTTGCATCCATGAATGGTTCCATGCGGGATGCCCAGCAAGTCTGGGGTTACCATGTGCCCCAATCTCCAGCCTCCGAAATCAGAGGCTCCACAGGAGAGGAGATACTTACGACAGCCTCTTCAGGGAGCACCGTGGGTACCTCAGGGTCATGCACAACATCTTTGCACTGTCATCCTGCAGGTTGTTGTCCGTGAGGTCCAGGCACGTCAAGGACTGGTTGGAATGGAAACTCAAGAAGAAATCATCCCATTGCTGAGTGGAGGCAGAGTAAGATTTCAGCCTGTGGCACAAACATCATAAAGACTCTTCAGGGAGGACAAGGACTCCGCTTGTGATTAGTCTCTTCTCTAAAAACTGCCTTGATTTGCCTCGCACCTCTCACGTGTCCAACTCTGGCCTGAACTATTAAGCGATAATGCAGTCTTTGATCCAGTCAAGTAATCTCCATGGCCATTTGGTCCACATCTAGCCTCATCTCAAAAAAAAAAAAAAAAAATTTCTAGGGGCTCAAAGTGCTTCTTGTGTAAGCATGAGGACCTGAATTCAGATTCCCCAGCACCCATAGAGTAGCCAGGCTGGGTGTAGTGGGATATGCTTATAACCACAGCACTGGGAAGGCAGAGAGGATCCCCGGGGCTTGTTGGATCTGTAAGCTCCCTGATCAGAGAAAACTTGTTTCAAAAAAACGGGCTGGAGAGATGGCTTAGCCGTCAAGGCATTTGCCTGCAAATTCCAGAGGACCCTGGTTCAATTCCCCAGGACCCACATAAGCCAGATGCACAAGGGGCTGCCCGTGTCTGGAGTTAATTTGCAGTGGCTGGAGGCCCTGGCATGCCCATTCCGTGTGCCAAATAAAGTATATTTTAAGAAAAAAGATGGTGGGGTCTAGGGAGATGGCTCAGCAGCTAAAGTCACTTGCTTGGTCTGTTGACCCAGCCCCCATGTAGAGCCAGATGCAAAGTAGAACACAGGTCTTTGTTCATGTTATGATGAAAGCACTCAAAGTTATATATATCCCAAGTGCCAGGACAAGGCATTTCCAACTTCACATACAATGGTTATGTTGTGCCCATTAAGTTGCCCTTTATGGGTTATGCTTATGCCTATAGATAAAAAAAGAACAAACAAACAAACAGTACTAAAGAGAGCAAGTGAGAGAGAGCTAGAGAACTGGCATTCCAGGGCCTCAGTCACTGCAATTGATCTCTAGACTCTTTGTGCCACCTAGTGGCCATGTGCATGTGACTTGTGTGGGATTGAGAGAGCCACACACATAGGTCCTTAGGCTTCACAGGCGAGCACCTTAACCACTGAGCCATCTCTCCAGCCTTGTTCTCACCTTCGGCTACAGAAGCATTTTTGCTGATAGTGAGTACTCAGGAAACTCAAAAGTGCTGAGAATAAGTGACCGTTGAATGTCCAGCATGAAATGAGGTCTCTAGCATACCCTCCAAGGCTCAGGTAACATGGCGGAAGAGGAAACGGAAAGAACGTAAGAGAAAGGATGGGGAGGGGCTTTTTGGAATGCCGCCTTGTGGACGTGAAACCACCATTGTTTTTATGACCTCAGCCACTGTCATGCATTATGGTTGATGAAGGTAATAAAAGCCATCAAAACAGAAGAGGGACTAGCTGGAAAGACAGCATGCAGCGAAAGGGTTTTGAGAGGAGGGGGACAGAAGGTAATGGGAGAGTTATGATCAAAACACATCATGAGCATGTATGAAGATTGTGAACAAACAAGGTTTTTAACCCAGTGCCCTGGTTGCTATGGAACCAAGTTGAAGAGGAAAGGAGTGGACTCCTTCATGACCACGGAAGATGTGTGACATTGTCAGAGCTGCTTGTGATGGGTGCCCCTCAGACCAGAAAGCTACCAGCAGCCAGGATCCCTGATCTTCCCAAAAAAACCACTCAATGGGCAATTTAAGTAAATAGTTTCTCTGAATCACAGGAAGCCAGGCAGGCAACATGTATTTTGAATCATTATGTCCAAACACAAAGATGACAGAATTCTGGGCAAGATATTACACGTGGGGCTAGTTATCTAATGCAGAACGTAACCTAAGGCTCCATCCAAGTCTACCTTTAAAAAAAAAAAAAACAAACAAACAGCTCCTTATTTGGAATTCTGTCCAGTCAGTAATTTTTTTAAGTCACCACTTGCTTTGGACACTTAGGAATGCAATGACCATGAGGGCCATCCCAAAGAATAGCAATGACTACGTGGTCCACCTAAAACAGGAGCAGAGACTGAAAAAAAATTTAGTGGTTAAGGCATTTGCCTACGAAGCCAAAGGACCACAGTTTGATTCCCCAGGACCCAGCTAAGCCAGAAGCACAGGGTGACACATGCATCTGGAGTTCGTTTACAGTGGCTAGAAGCCCTGGCATGCTCATTCTTTCTCTCTTTATCTCTCTATCTGCCCCCTCCCCGCCCGTCTCTCAAATAAATACAAATAATATTTTTTTTAAAAGGAGCAATTACCATCACACCCTTCCAGGAGGTAGTGATGACCCGACTACTACAGTTTATTTCTGTAAACATTCCTTCCTGGAGGGAGGTTTGTAAGACTCTGGAAGTAAACACAATGTACAAGCTCCTGGAACATTCCACCTCTTAAGATTATGTAAGCAGTAACAGTTTACTGGGAAGAGAAGATTCTCCAGCTGAGCTGTTTGAATCGTGTAGGGAGCTAGAGAGATGTAGCTTCCACGAGTCACCCAGTGATACGGTACAAAGGCACTGCAAGTCCTCAGACATATGCCAACTAATCCCAATAAACTTAAAAACATCACTCGGTGAGCCAGTAAGTTTATTTATTTGGGGGGGGGGGGAGGTAGAGACAGCAAATGGGTGTGCCAGGGCCTTCAGTCAATGTGAATGAACTCCAGATGCATGTGCCACCTTGGGCAGCTAGCTTATGTGGATCCCGGGGGGAAAACAATTGAACCCGAGTTCTTTGGCTTTGCAAACGAGCACCTTAACCGCTAAGCCATCTCTCCCAGCCCACCAAGTGATATTTTGATGGAATCATTTCTCCGGTCTGTCCTCAGTGCCTCCTATCTCGTGTGAGTAGCTATTTGTTCCTACATCCTCAGAAAAGTCAGTGAGGTTCTCACCCCCCCCACACACACACACCCGAAGTAAAGCAATTACCATGAGCATCACCCATGTTACACCAATGACCATGTGTGTACCACCACCCCAAAGGGCAATGGCGGTAGAGACCATGTGGACTGCCTCGAGGCAGGGAGCACACGGTATCTGCCCGAGGTCGGTGGTGCCCAGCAGCGGGCACGGGCCCTACCTCAGGAAGGCCAGGTTGCATTTCTCATGCTTGAGCATCTCGCCCAGCAGCATCAACGTCAGCGTCTTGCTCTCCTGGACGTTGCCCGACACCGTGAGGTGAGACAGTGTCTTCTTGCCAATGAGAGCCAGGCAGAGGTCTCGGTAAGTCGTGGTTGGGGAGACGTTTCTGATCCTGGGAAGGAAAACCAAAACAAAGGTGGAATTCTGTCCCCAGTGTTCAGTCTTTATGCTGTTTGGAGGCAGGTACAAGCAACATGGCAATTTGGCAGAACAAGATGTGATAGGGTTTTCTTTTTCTTCAACCTCCTCAGCCTTTACCAGAGGAAAGGAATGAACAAACAGTACTTCACATCAAACAGGTTGGGGGAAAAGTGATCACACATTTCTAGGAACACATTTTCAGAGGATTCATGTGGAAATGTCCTACAATGGGTGTCCTACTGCTGAGGAAAGCTGAAGACAGACTTCATTTATTTATACACAGAAGAGCACACCACACAGATATGCAGTATGGGTGCATCTTAGTTTAACTGAATTCATAACAAGAAACAAAATGTCAACTTGGTTAGTTAGGGTTAGGCTATTCTAGCATCTTGAGAACTCCCTCAGCTTAACATACACAAATAAACTACCTGTACTTGAAGACAGACCCTGGAAAGCTTTACTACTAGGGAAAGTAACTAGCTGGCCCATATTCTAGTGTTTAAATTCTGTTTCTATTACTGCTAGATTCCTTCTACGTCTGCCACCTGCACAGACGCTAAAGAGACTCTAAAGAGATGTCCCATCACATCTGTCTCCTGGTGTTCACTTTTACGTTTTTTTGAGGAAGGGAGTAGAGAACATGGGCATGCCAGGGCTTTCAGCCACGGAAAGGACTCCAGACACATGCGCCCCCTTGTGTACATATGCTACGTGACATGCTTGTGTCACTGTGTCTGGCTATGTGGGACCTGGCGATTTGAACCAATTCTTAGGCTTGCCAGGCCAGTGCCCTAACCGCTAAGCCATCTCTCCAGCCCGTCTTTACTTTTTTAAGTAGTGTTTTATGGGCTGGAAAGATGGTTCAGTGGTTAAAGGTACTTGCTTGCAAAGCCTAATTGCCTGGGTTTAATTCCCCAGTACCCATGTAAAACCAGATGCACAGATGGTGCATGCATCTGGAGTTTGTTTACATCACTGAAGGCCTTACTGTGCCTCTCTCCTTGCAAGAGTGTTTTTTTTTTTTTGTAAGTGTTTTGAGAGAAAACTAAGTAGACAGAATGAACGTACCAGGGCCTCCTGCAAAACTGTCCATCTTGCTTTTTACAGGATTTCAGTCAACTTTATATTGCTGGGATGAACCTCCAGACCAGATACTTTATAGGAGGAACCTAATTTATTTTAAGCCTATAGATCCAGGGGAAGCTGGCCCTTCCTCAGATCCAAAGAGAGACCACCAGCAGCCGCATAAGCACGCACAGACCTGGAGCCCCAGAACTCTGCATCTCTTTCTCTGGAATTCAGATATGCTCCCAAACACACTGTAGGGCTGGAACTTAGGTTCTACCCACAGCGATGCCTCCAGCCAGGAAGCTGGACATTCCAGCTGTAGCTTGAATAAAACTTAAGAGCCTGGGGAACATCTATTCAAGCTACCCCACGTGGGCACTGGGGAATGGAACCCAGGCTATCGGGTTTTATGAGAAAGCACCCCTGACTGCCAAGCCATCTTCTCCAGCCCTAGTGCTCATTCTTAAGTGACCCCCTATCCTTGAACGTGAGTGAGACCCAAGACCTTCTCCTAGCTGAGCAGCAGTAAGAATGAAAAGAGCCAGGTGTGGTGGCGCACACCTTTAATCCCAGCACTCGTGAGGCAGTGGTAGGAGGCATGCCATGAGTTCAAGGCCATCCTGAGACTCCATAGTGAATTCTAGGTCAGCCTAGACTAGAGTGAAACCCTACCTCAAAAAGCAAAAAAAAAAAAAAAAAAAACCACCATGAAATGGTGATACCATCTTCCTGGAGTCTCCCCATATCTACGTGTCTTAAAGAAGTGAAAAGCCACATTATGAGTTCACTATGGCAGAAGCATATTATAGACATAGATGGGTGGGGGTGTAACTCAGTGAGGGCTGCGGTGTGGCTCAGTAGCACAGCATCTGCCTAGAACCTACCAGTCATGCATGGGCTAGGGCTGTGACTCAGCGATAGAGCCCTTGCCTAGTTGTGCAAAGCCCTGGGTTCCATCCCCAACACCACATGAAGGGGCTGTGGGCAGTGGAGACCCCAGACCTGCCAACCGGCATGCATGGTTTTCAACAGCACTTGTGCTTGGAAGCAGGTCTTCCCTTATCATGCTTTGAGCATGACCTGTGTTTTGCACACAGGGAGGATAGGTTCCACAGTAGAGCCCAGGCTCACTTCAAACTTGAGACAACTATGTTCCTGTATCAGCCTCCTGGGTGCTGGCCTACAGGAATCTGCCACCACAGCCAACTCCATATTTTTTGAAGATGGCCATCTTTTTTGTTGCTTTGTTTTTTAATTTTTATTTATTTGACAGTGACAGAGAAAGAGGCAGAGAGAGAGAAAGAGAGATAAAGGGTGCACCAGGGCCTCCAGCCACTGCAAACGAACTCCAGATGTATGTGCCCCCTTGTGCCTCTGGCTAAGGTGGGTCCTGGGGACTTGAGCCTCAAACTGGAGTCCTTAAGCACTTGCCTGTGAAGCCTAACCACTCCTCTCCAGCCCAAGATTGCCATCTTTAAAGACTTCCCATTATAAATGGGAGCCTATGCTCTCAGCTTCTCTCCCAATCAATTTGCTTTTCCCTATGTTCCTCCTACAGGGCCTCTCCTCTCTGTGGGCTTGCGTTTGCAATTTCAGTGCTGGAGCTGTCCACTGAAAGTGAACTTGTCCCGTTAAGAGTCAGTGGAGCCGGGCGTGGTGGCACACACCTCTAATCTCAGCACTCGGGAGGCAGAGGTTGGAGGATCGCCATGAGTTCGAGGTCGCCCTGAGACTCCATAGTGAATTCTAGGTCAGCCTGGGCTAGAGGGAGACCCTACCTTAAAAAAAAAAAAAAACCAACAAAAAAGGAAAATATGAAAAGTCAGCCAACAAGGATTGTGACATTAGCTCTGAGACATATGCAGGAAAAATGCCATAAATGAACACATGGTGTTATGAGATGTCTCAAGCCAAGAAAGAGGGAAAAGGCCTGGTACATTAACTTCAAAGGTAGGAATTCTAACTGATGGGGTGACGGTGGGGAATAGACGCATGGACTCCTGATGGACGTAGCATATGGCAATAGGATCTGGAACCGGACAATAGAGGGCTTGGCAGGTTGAGGTGAACTAGCCAACAGTTCTGGCTTCCTGGTCAACATGTCATTCACATGCTACTGCTCCCTCCCAATCCCTAGTGTTTCTCACCTCCTCGTCAGCTCCACCTCTAAGCAGGGCGTACTCCTTACATGTTTGCAGGTTAGGTGTCTTGCTAAAATGGACATCTTAGAGGTTTGAGTTTATGTGACAACAAAGGCTACCAAGCAGGGGAAAACAGGTGCGGACAGAGTTTCTCAAAACACACAAATAGAACTACCATGTGAACCCTCTTACCCTCCGCAGTGTATACCAGAGGAGATTTCGATCCGTACCACAGAGATTTGTACATCCATGTTTATTGTTGTATTATTAAACAGCTAAGTTATGAAACCAGACTAGGTGTCTGAATGGACAAAGAAAAATGTATATATGCACAATGGAGTTTTCATCAGCCATGAATAATAAAACTTGGGGCTGGAGAGATGGCTCAGGGATGAAAAGCACCTGCCTGCCAAGCCTAAAGGCCTGGGTTCGATTTCCCAGTCCCCACATAAAGCCAGATAGGCAAAGTGGCACGCGTGTCTGGAAGAGTGTACGGTGGCTTGAGGCCCTGGTGCACCCATATGTACTCACGTTTCCTGCCACATTCTCTCACACGCACCCAAATATAAGCTAAGAATGAAATGTTGCTATTTGCAGGAAAGTAGCTAGAGCTGAAGGTTATGGTAAGCAAAGTAAGCCAGGCTCGGATGTAATATGTGAAATACCTGTGTCTGTGCATGCATATACATGGCAGGGACGTAGAAAAGAACTACTGGGGAAAAGATAGGGAACCAGAAGGGGGAGGGGACAGTGAGGAGTACATGTGATCGAAGTCCACAATATAGAAGGAAAATGCCGTTATGAAGCCTACTATGTATGATTAAATAAAAAATTAGTTGGAGAGATGGTTTAGCTGTTAAAGCTCTTGCCTGCAAAGCCTAAGGACCCATGTTCAACTGCCCAGAGGTACAAGGTCACACATGCGCACAGATAGTACACGTGCGTCTGGAGTTAGAGTGTAGTGGCTGGAGGGCCTGGCATGCCAATTCTCTTGCTCTTGCGCATTTAAAAAAAAAAAAAATAAGGACCAGTCTGTTGGACTTACCTAAAGTAATATTAAACAAGTTTCCTTATATTTAGCATGGCTATAACACTTAAGGAGGATGAGATAGGGAAAAAAAATTCCATCCACACATACCAATTAATCTGCCTTATTTCACTTAGAACAATGTAAAACACCAGGTACTCTAAGAACATGTAGCTCATAGAACTCGAGTAATCAATATTGGAATGATACATTTTATTCATTCATCTGTTCATGGACACCTAGGCTGGGCCGATGGCTTGGCTATTGTGCCTAACAAGAGTAATATGGATGTTCAAGTATTTCTGTGGTATGATAGAATTCCTTCTGATTTATACCAAGGAGTGGGCAGAAGTTTCAGAAAGGAAGCCACTGGTGACCACTACACACCTCGATTACCAGTTATATTTCCCCCATTCCCACTACCCAGCTCTCCACCTATGCCTGTATTTGTAATGGCTGAACTTAAAAACAAAAAGAACACCCTACAGTGGACATTAATGACTATAAAGTCACCAAGAGTCTCAATAAAGTCCTCCTACTGGAGCCAGGCATGGTGGTGCATGCCTTAAATCCCAGCACTCGGGAGGCAGAGGTAGGAGGACTGCCAAGAGTTTGAGGCCGCCTTGAGACTCCATAGTGAATTCTAGGTCAGCCTGGGCTAGAGTGAGACCCTACCTTGAGGAAAGAAAAAAAAAAAAAAAAAGACAAAAGTCCTCACATTGGGCAAGTTTAAGGAGTTTTCAAATATTCCAAGCACCTTGCGAGAGTTTGGTCAGGCATTCAATTGTCACTCACATACTAAGCACCAAAGCTTGGCCATGCCTCAAGCCTCTATCACAAGACTTGTTTTACTCACACTACTTTCTGCAGGCGGCAGGAAGCATAGGTTATATAGTCGCAGAGAATCCTCACTGTAATGTCATTCAGGAAGCTTTGGTTGATTTCCAGAAGGCTCAGGTTCTTGTTGCAACAAATCACAGAGCACAGATCTGTCCACAGGCCAAGAGAGCTGGAGCAGGTTGGGGTCCTACAAGAAAGCCACAGACGACAGCCCCCATTAGAGTCATGGCATATGGTGGGTCTCTAGGACACCAGGGGATCCTGGTGATAAGCAGTACCTTACGACCTACTACTAATTTTTTTTACTTTGTCTTGGTCATTACAAGTAAACAGCAGCCTATTTTCAGTGGCCCAAAGCCTCCTATAACGTGTTGGTTGGCAGGGGGTGGAAGGAGTCAGTTTCAACAATGGGTTCATGTCCTTCTGACGAGAACTTAAGACTCAGCCCAAACACCTGTTGGTTTTAAAGATTATCATAACATCTCATGAGATCATAATGCTTAGCGAAGTGAGATGGCTCATGTCTTTATTCCCAGCTACCCAAGAGGCTGCAGTTCAGAAGTTCAAGGCGAATCTGGGCAACACAGCAAGACTCCATCTCAAAACAACTAAAGTTTTAACTAACACTTAAAATATGGCATCATGTACCTAAATTTTTGTGATAATACTAGATCTTCATTAGATTTTATGACAATAAGGGAAGAAATATGACTAACTCTACTGCTAATCTCAAGAGTTTCCTGGCTTGAATATTTAGCAAGAATGCTTAGCCGGCCATCTAGTGCTGGAAGGTGCTACATGCATTGCAGGGGAAAGTGGCCAGCATCGCTGAGCAACTTGATGTCTAAGCGACTCAGAGCCAACAACCCAACGTGATGCTCACACAAGTGCAATAGTGGCACAGAGCCATGGTGGGTAACCACTGCCCTTGGATTGGCTAACAGATCCACTCAGTGGACAGGAAACCACATCTGGAACTGGGAAACAAGTCAGAGTCATATCCAAATAATGATTCTGCTTTCCAATATCAAGCTCCCACTAATCTTGGGCTACAAGAGGGCCTACACCCATAAATTCTCTTTAAAACTAATAATGGTTATCCTATTTACCCAGTGCTGGCTTCACTCTGGAGAATCTGCTTCTCTTTCACAGGGGAGAAGGACCCAAGGAAATGAACAACCCAGTATACTCCACCCCGGCCCCAGCTGAAACCAGAGGAACTGGGAAAGTGAGCAAGAGTGCTGCTTTCTTGGTGAACCCAGTATCAAAACAAGGGTGAAGGACATAGACCCAGAGGTCACTCAACTCCTAGCAAAGCAGAGATCCAGAAACTCCCAAGAGGCCATCACTGAAGTGGACTTTAAAAATGCACCCAACATGGCTCAGGGAATTTTGTGGAAGAGGGGGCAGAAAAATTGTTAGAACCACAAGTTGGGACACTGCACAGAGACATTGCCTCTCCCTCATAACTGACTCCCAGGATGTATGTCCCACAATCCCCATGGGGATGATCTGCACCCCCAGTGAGGAGAGCCCCCCTTGGGAAAAGGGGCAGGGATGAGGAAAAGGATGGTACCAACATGTGGCGTTTACATATTAAATATGTCCATAACTAATAAAAATAAACTTTAAATAAAAAAGACTGCTTAGCCCAAAGGCAGGTCTGACCATGAGCCGCACAGACTTATCCTAACGGGACAGTGGATGAAGCTGAAAACAGGAAACTTGAAAATTCAGTAGTTCTTACCTCATACCCTCAAGGTAGGACTCCAGAGGGATGTCATTGTCTAAGAAGACCCCCTTGGCAACCTGTATGGACAGCCTGTGCAAGCCTGGACAACTCTTCAGGCAGAATGAGGAGTACATGAGGTCCGCGCTGGTTTTCAGGTGCAGGGACAGCTCCTCGAAGGGAGCCATGATTTCCTTCACGAGCTCCTCCTCCTGAGATTCATAGAGACAGGCGAACACCTCCCTCAGGTCCGTCAGGGAGAAGTAGGGCCTGTCCTCCTCCAACTTATACTGCAGCAATTCCTGCTTGATTTCCATTGCTGTTTGGCAGCCAAAGGTCATCTCCAGCTCTTTCATTCGCTGCTCATTCAAGAGCCCGAACAAGAAGAGCCCCACCTGGGCCAGGTTAGGGTTCTTGACTCTCTCTTCCCTGGAGAACAGCTTCCTCACGTCACCAATGTCCCTCTGAGCGCTGTCCTCAGCTTCCTTCTCCCCGCGCTTCAGAATGTAGAAGATGGCAGCCAGCAGCTGTTGGATGCTGAGGTGGACAAAGGAGAAGTAGTCCTCATCCCTCTGCAGGATGCGCTTGTTCAGAAAGCAGGAAAGGTCAGACTCCTTCAATTCAAGTTTCCACAGGTCTCCGTCATGGAATACGGACATCTGTGTCCACAGGCCCTGGGCAGCCAGGAGACAGATGGCCTCTAAGGAGGTCCGGAGTTGCTCGCTGCGGAAGTCACTAGAAGGCACCTGGCTGCAGAGGAACTGTAGGAACAGGGAGGTGCAGGTCTGACAGGTCAGAGCCAGGTCGGCCTCCCTCTCCATCTGCAGCTCCAGACACACGCAGGCCACCCAGCACACGGCGGGAGCCGAGCCCATGCGGAACAGGGCAGCATTGCCCTTCACGGCCTCGAGAGCACGCAGTGCCCGCTTCTCATCTCCGAAGTGTTTCAGGAAGTATGCGTGCCTGTCCTGCTCCGAGAAGCCCTCCACCTCTAGGAGGAGTGGCTGGTCCACCAAGATGAAGAGCTCCTGCAAGGCCTGGGGCCGGGTGGTCACCAGCAGCTTGGCTTTCGGGACCATCTTCCCCTTGAGCAAACTACTCAGGAGGATGGGCACTGGCTTCTGCATTTCCCAGTCACCACAGATGTCATGGATCAGCGCCCCTGCAGGGACCCTCAGCTCATCAAAACCATCCACCACGAAGAGGACTTCCTGCGCCTGCATTACGACCTCCTTGATGTCAGCCTTCCACTTGGCACAGTCCTTGGAGATCAGCTCCGCGAAAGTGCAGGGCGACATGTGGTTCAGATCTCTGCACCTGAGGTAGAAGGCGTATTTGAAAGGCTGGCCCTGGCTGCCCTGTATCCACTCCTGCAGACATTTTCTGGCCACCGTGGTTTTTCCAACACCCGCAGGACCATACAGTATCACCGTGTGTGGCACCGGCTTTGTGGCTGTTTTGGGACTCAGGAATGGTATCAGCTTCTGACTTCTCTCTGTGACATACTGGAAGTGTTCATCTCCCTTCCAAAATTGGTTTTTGTAGAGTAGAGGGAGACCTTCCACTATGTTTTTCTGTCTCTCCTCTTTGCCTGGAATGATATTCAACGGGAAAATTTGAGTCATGGGTGACCAACCTCGCCTTAAAGGTGCATTGTGTGGGCTGGAGAGATGGCTTAGCAGTTAAGGCACTTGCCTGCAAAGCCAAAGGACCCAGGTTTGATTCCCGAGGACCCATGTAAGCCATATACACAAGGTGGTGCATGCTTCTGGAGTTTGTTACAACAGCTAGAGGCCTGGCATGCCCACTCTGCCTTTCTCTCAAATTACAAGGAAAAAAAAAAAATGTCCTGACTGACTGCTGTTCTCACAACTCATAACCAACAACTGCATGGTGAACACCAGCAACCCCACTAAGGGGGGGGGGCACCTCAGTGGAGTGGAGGCAGGGAGGAGGAAAGTGATGGTGCCAATACATTATGTGTTCATACGAAGTTTCTACTTTAAAAAGTACACTGAGTAAAAGAGTAAGGGTGGCTGGGCATGGTGGCACATGCCTTTCATCCCACACTTAGGAGGCAGAGTAGGAGGATCACCATGAGTTCCAGGTCATCCTGAGACTATAGTGAATTCCAGGTCAGCCTGGGCAGGAGTGAGACCGTATCTCGAAAAACAAACAAAAAAGTATAAAGGTGGGGAAAAAGGATGATTTAACCTGCATGTTCCCAAGTTCTATAGAACAAAATACTCACCTGGTTTTTCATCTGCCCTTTGTGTCTCCAAGGGCTCCTCTATGATTTCTAGCACTGGGTCCTCTGCTTCTGGTGTCTGTGAACCCTCTGGAAAAGAGATACAGATGTAACCTTGACACATGGGATTATTCTCACCACTTATATCAGGCATTACTTTTTATTGGCAAGGGAAGAATGAAAGAATGGGCATGCCAGGGCCTCTCCACTTCATATAAACTCCAGATACATAGGTACCACTTCATGCATCTGGCTTTACATAAGTACCAGGAGATCAAACCCAGGCCATCAGGCTTTGCAAGCAAGCACCTTTAATGGGGGAGCCATCTCTCCAGCCCATGGATATTATAAGACTTCAAGTAGAGCATCTCTTAATACATTTTTAAAATACTTAATTTTTATTTGACAGATTGGGTGCACCAGGGCCTCCAGCCACTGCAAACGAACTCCAGATGCGTGCGCCCCCTTGTGCATCTGGCTAATGTGGATCCTGGGTCCTTTGGCTTTGCAAGCAAAGGCCTTAACCTTTAAGGCATTCCTCTAGCCCTTAATACATATTTAATTGTAAATGTGCATGTCAGTGCCTCTTGCCAATATAAATGAATATCCAGCACATTTACTTTGTCCGTCTTGCTGTATGCGGGTACTGGGAAGCCAACCTGGGCCAGCAGGCTCTGCAAGCAAGCACCTTTAACCAAGCCATCTGCCAAGACCCTTGAGTCTAGCTTTTACTTTTTTTTTTTAACTTCTTA
Source organism: Jaculus jaculus (assembly GCF_020740685.1). NCBI lineage: Eukaryota > Metazoa > Chordata > Mammalia > Rodentia > Dipodidae > Jaculus > Jaculus jaculus. The sequence continues at coordinate 14,957,528 of NC_059115.1, read as the reverse complement.
AAGATGTTTTTATTTTTATTTGTGTAGAGAGAAAGAGGCACAGAAACAGAAATAGAATGAGTGCACCAAGGCCTCCAGCTCCTACAAGCCAACTCCAGACGCATGCACCACCTCGTGCTTACGTGGGTCCTGGGGAATTGAACCTGGGTCCTTTGTCTTTGCAGGCAAGCGCCTGAACTGCTAAGCCATCCCTCCAGCCCAAGTCAATCTTTCAAAATAAAACACATAAGATTAAACACTTAAGGTCTGGAGAGATGGCTCAGTGATTAGATGTGCTTGATCTCAAGGACTGTGGGCACAGATTCTACTGCCCAGCACCCAGGCAAAGCCAGATGCACAAAATGGCTCATACATTTGGAGTACTGTTTGTAGCGGCAAGAGGTATTAGTGTGACCATTGTCTCTTTTTAAAAAAATATTTCTTACCTCAAGAAGAAAAAGAGTTAACACTTAAATGTGTTATTGAAGTTGTAGTTCAGGAATAGAGTGTCTGCCTAACATATACAAGGCCTCCAGCACTGCAAAATAATTAAGTGTGCAGTTCCAAAGTATTGGTATGTTTACAACTATGTGGGCATCATCCTCTCCTAGAACTTTCTTAATCACTACCTATTACCTCTCGGAACCACTCAGTCTCCATGTTATCTCTGAATTTATCTACTAAGGATACATCCTATAAATGTAATGCTAAAATAGGTAGCCCTGCATGACCAACCTCCTTAGCATGCTAGATCTTCGTGTTGTATACACCACTCATTGCTCTATTTCTTTCTGTGGCTGGATCATATGCCAGTGCACGGACTTTTCTCCATTCATCTGATGGGTGTGTGGGTTGTGTGACCTTCTGGGTAGAAGAACACTGCTAATGAACATTCTTTCACATACAAGTACTTGCTTCAATTCTGTTTAATTCTTTGGGTATATTCCTAGATAGTCATGGTAATTCTGTGAATAAGCCCTGAACTGTCAGAAAACTTCCAATTTAAGATATAAGTCAGACAACCTCTAGAGTAAAGCACTAATCTTCCCAAGCGTTTATATGTTGGATCTTAAGCCAAAATATGATACATTTGGAAACAAGCAATGAGCTTGCAGTGCTCAGCTATCAAAACTCAGGAGCTGCGATTACACATAGGTGGCACCACAGTATAGAATCCCAATGGTCAGTGCTTGCTGTCTTAACATGAGGACCCAAGTTCGGATATCTAGCACCCATGTGAAATCAAGGCATAACAGCCAGGTATAGTGGCCGACACCTATAATCCCAGCACTGGGGAGGCAGAGATGGGATCTCCAGGACTTGTTGGCCAGCTAATATAGCCAATTAGACATTCACTCATCTCAAAATAAGTTGGGGAGATGGTGAGATTTCTCAGTGGTTAAGGTACTTGCTTGCAAAGCCCAAGGAACCAGGTTCTATTTCCCAGTACTCACAGAAAGCCAGATGCATAGTGTGGCACATGCATCTGGAGTTTATTGCAGTGACTACAGGCCCTGACATGCCAATTCTACCTTTTCTTTCAAAGAAGTTGGAGAGCAATTGAGGAAGACATCTGACAAACCTCTGGCTTAAACACACACACACACAAAATAGAATAAAAATCCATTAAAACCTTAATATTTGATAACTCCTACCTAGGAGATGCTAGGCCAAAGTGTTTTCTTTAATGCAATGAAGTTGGTTGTATTGTATTGGACAGGAAGTGACCAATCAATGCCAACTTGACTGTTAACTTACTAGGAATTTTAGAATATTCCTCAAGGCATTAAACACACACAGCTTCTAGAAATGAGGAAAGTCAGAATATGTACACAGATCGTAGTGTTAAGGAGACATGTCTTCTAGTGCACCGTGGAGTCCTGGATGGGATGTGGAAACAGGTTGCTAGTGTAAGGACTAGTGAGATCCAGGGCCTCAGATTTCACAGAGCAGCAGATCCATGCTTGCTTCTCCATAGGGACAAGGCTAAGAACATTAGTAGCTACTGGGTGAAGGGCATATGTGCCTTCTTTGCACTGTCATTGCCAGCTCAATAAATCCAAGAGTGACTGCAAACAAAGTTTGAAGTGACAAAACAGGACATAAAGGAAATACTAAGAATGTGTGCATTGCTACTATCAATGATTACACTAGGCAACAAAGGAAGACACAGCAGAAGAGTTTGCAATACATGAGAGGCATAGAACGGAGTAGAATCTACCAGTGAGGCAAGTTTTCCACCTGTGTATACAGATACCTGATACATGAAGTTGTAATAACATTCCTAACTTTAATAAACCTGGGTCTTGCCACACTGTACTCACCCAAGATTTGAGACAACTGCATGAGGTTCATCTTCTTCAAGATCTGCAGAACCACAGGCCTCAGGCTACTGCTTGGCAATATGTTGGTGAGAAGTTCTGCCAATTCCATGCCACTGGCCTCTTTGACCTTGTATGAGGAGGTTTTCAGGTCATCCCCCACTTCAGGAAGTGTCCATAGCAGAGATTTAAAACTTTCTAATTCGTCTCTGTCCAATTGCTCTAGAAGGGTTTTCAAGTTAAACTCCGGCTTCAGAAATGTTATCAAGTTCAAGGATGGGTCCTCAGATTTCTGAATTAAAGACCAATGTGGAAGAGAAAAAAAATCAAACTGGTTATTAATTAACATCCTTAAATGAATTAACAGTAGTCTTAGGGCAAGTACAGGGGTTCTCACTGATCTACCAACAATGGCAGTGTATTACATCACAAAATTGATAAATCTGGGCTGGTAGTGTGGCAGAGATTGACAGTGACTGGTGAGGGGCGAACTGAGACGAAGATTGACCAAATGAGACACAAAGACCAGTAAAGAGACCAGCCAAGGCAGACACGGAAACTGACCCAGACAGGGACACCAGCAAGCACGCGTACGCACACAACCAGCCAAGACTGAGACAGCACAGATTAGTAACAGCCCATTCCTGCATCTCCAAAAATCGGAAGCATCATGTCAGGTGTGTGGCTGCACAGAGAGGTGGGTGGAATATGGGAAAGCATTGGAGAGCAACAGCAAGAAGTCAAACACTACCCAGCTTGAGTCCAGCGAGTATTGTCAATGATGCAATTGTTCCCTGAAAGCAACAGGTGAGATGCCAGGAAGAGGGAGGCTCCCCACTGCCCTGCCAGGCCCAGTAGGGGTATAAGCAAAAACAGCAAAGGAACAAGCCTGCAGGAACTATGAAAGCACAGAAGCAGGCACTCTTTCAAACAAAGAACAACTTAACATGGGAGAACTACACCATGCTGTACGCAGACACCGGCAGAGGGCCAACTAGACCAGACTTAGAATCGCCATGGTCAAGTATTTCTGGTCATGTTGGATGCATTGAGGTGGGAAGACCCATGTTAACTGCGGGCAGCAGCATTCCATGGGCTGGGTTCCTAGGCTGCAGAAGCAGGAGGAAGCCAGCTCTGTATGCAGCATTCACTCTACTTCCTCGTTGCAGATGTGACACTGGGCTGCAGCTTCCTGCCCCTGCCACGCTCCTCTCTCCACCATACTGGACTCTCTAAACAGCCAAGACAAATTCTTTCCTACTCTACGCTGCTTCTGATCAGGTATTTTGTGCCAGCGATGAAAAAGCTAACTGAAAGCTATCTTAGAAGTCGTATTGTCAAATATCTTGGCTGGAGAAAGCAAAAGATCCTCTATTCTAATGTATCCAACTCCCAAGGCCTCCTTTTCTCCACTAGCTAAGCAAGTGACTACCAAGAGTTAGCGTGGACCCTGGACACCCACTTTGGCTCACACTTAACAGTCATCTATGAGGTATCAAGTGCATGCCACAACACAGAAGGAAGCTGAGAGTCATTATATCAGGAGAGCTATACCTTGAGCTCTGAACACGCGTGTCTGTGTATACAACATGCATTACCTGTAGATATATGCACATTCTATATTATACCCAGAACTGAAGGTCAGCTGACTAAAGGTGTCTACTTACCCTTCTCTCTTGTGGCACTATTCACAACAGCCAGTTTATGGCCTCAGTCATTTGTTACTGGAGATCTAGGCTACGAAAATGTGGTACACACTGGAGTTTAATATCTTATTCATTTGATAGAGAGGGAGAATGGAAGAGGGAGATAGAATGAGTGCTTCAGAGCCTCCAGCCACTGCAAAGGAACTCCCGATGCATGCGCCACCTTGTGCATCTGGCTTACATGGGTCCTGGGGAATTGAACCTGGGTCCTTAGGCTGTGCAGGTAAGAGCCTTAACCATTAAGCCATCTCTCCAGCCCCATAGTAGAATTTTATTCATCCCCAAGGAATGGGCACTGATGGGACAGACTGGTCCAGGGGTAAGGCAGTGGGGCATCAGGCCTGAAGCAGTGAAGCACACAGTGGCAAGAGGACCCCAGGGCAAGGCTACACAGGTACCCTTCACAGCAGAAGTAGCTGGTGCCACCTTGAAAGAACTCCTGTCGAGTTGAGGCTTTAAATTGGACTCCCAGGAGCCTCGGGGAAAGTGGAATTCCACAGCGGGAGTCTGCCATCCAACCCAGAATCCGCGTACAGTATGGTATTCAGTATCCCTGCCTGCACACCTCACTGGGGCAATCAATTCAAGATCACGGGGCCAGCTATCCCAGAGACATTGTCAGACCATCATAGTCAGTACCACAGTCAGCTTTCCCCCGGAACACCAGGAGAACCATAAGACAAAAGCCATGAGAAAGGGGGGAACTCATGAACCAGTCAACATATGTACCCCAACATATGCACAGGAGAGATAGTACTTCACTATGACGACACTATAAGCCAACAGCCTCAACATAAGACAAGGCAAAATAAGTGTCAGAAAAATATTTTACAATACTGTTTTTTCTCCCCCCACCCCAAGGTAGGGTCTCACTCTGGTCCAGGCTGACCTGGAATTCACTATGTAGTCTCAGGGTGGCCTCGAACTCTTGGCAATCCTCCTATCTCTGCCTCCTGAGTGCTGGGATTAAAGATATGTGCCACCACACCTGGCTTAAAATACTATTTTTAAGCAGTTTCAGGGCTGGAGAGATTGCTTAGTGGTTAAGGCACTTGCCTGAGAAGCCCAAGGACTCAAGTTCAACTCTTCAGAACCCACATAAGCCAGACACACACATGTGCACAGGTGGTATAAGCTTCTGCAGTTTGACTGCAGTAACTAGAGGCCCTGGTGCACCCTTTTGCTCTCAAAAAATTTAAAAAGGTTCAAAGACCAAGTTGAGGACTCAGATAATGAATTTAGTACAAGATATGGAAAGGAAATGTAACAGATTTAAGACAAAAAAAAAAAAAGAATTACTCAAGTGGACAAAACAAAATGAAAACTGGGCATGGTGATGCATGCTTTTAATCCCAGCACTGATGGAGGATCACTAAGTTCAAGACCAGTCTGGGGCTATAGGTCAGCCTAGGCTAGAGGAAGACCCTACCTTAAAAAAAAAAAAGGGGGGGGTAGGTGGAACAAAACGTTAGCCAGGAAATCCACCAATGAAATAAGTACCAAACCAATCTGGAGGAAGTAAGTTGATCAAGTGAACAGCACAGCAAACAGCAGCATTTTTATTCAAACAATAAAATATCGGTGATTGAGAACAAGGCCTAGCCAGTATACATTGAGAAAATTTACAAACGAACACCAGCAATACTTGCAAGAAGCCTCGGCTCTGTTTAGAAGACTGGGCCACCGAATTGGTGAGATAAGATGAGCTGAAATAAAACCCACTGGCTTAAAAAAGCTTTGCAATAAAATTAGAACAAAAAAATTCCCAGGGCTGGGGAGATTGTTTAGTGGTTAAGGCACGTGCCTATGGACCCAGGTTCAATTCCCCAGTACCCATGTAAAACCATATGCACAAGGTTGCTCATGTGTCTGGTTTGTTCATAGTGGCTGGAGGCCCTAGGGCCCATTTTCTCTGCCTCTCTGATAAGAAAAAAAATTCCCAGACCTAGTAATATAGGCATCCAAACATGGATCATTTAGAGCTCCAAATAGGTATGACCAGGACCTTTCTGTGACATACCAGACAAGACATCAGAAATACAAAGAAACACTGAAATCTCTAAAGGAAAAAAACCACCAATTAGCATACAGAGGCAGAAACAGCAGAACATCACACATCACATCTGTCAGCAGCAACCCTGGAAAGCAAAAAAGCACTAAATATATCCTGAGCCTCGAAAGAAATTGTCAGCCAAGTTTGCTACACCAGCAAAAGAGCTGTTAAAAGGGGGTGGGGGGTACTGGAGAGATGGCTTAGCGGTTTAGTGCTTGCCTGTGAAGCCTAAGGATCCTGGTTCGAGGCTCGATTCTCCAGGACCCACGTTAGCCAGATGCACAAGGGGACGCATGCATCTGGAGTTCATTTGCAGTGGCTGGAGGCCCAAATAGGCCCATTCTCTCTCAGCCTTCTCTGCATATTTCCCTTGGTCTGTCACTCTCAAATAAGTAAAATAAAAATACTTGTTAAAAGACTAACACCAATTAAGGCAATTCATGACAACTAAGCCAGGCATACCCATAAGTGGGTACATACACCTGGAGTTAATTCACAGTGGCTGAAAGACCCTAGCGTGCTCATTTCCTCTGAAATAAAAATTTCAAAAGTACGAAAAAGAAATTATGAACTAAATTTTGGTGCCCCTGCTTTCATGAAACACCAAAAGCTTAACTGATCAGCTGGATCTGAACTAGACGCAATAATACAGCAGAGGTTATTGAAGTCTCCAGTCTAGATGGGCATTCCATGATTAGGCAAAGCAGCTCAGAGCTAAGTCACAAGTTGTATTTCACAGATGCCTGCTGAGCATTCCAACAGATAGGGAATGTACATTCTTCTCAGCGGCACACGAACTGTCTAAACTTAGTCACACTAAAACTGATCATGTGATAAACCATAAAGAAAGCACTAATACTAAAACAAATTCATACATCCTTGCATTTTATTAGACCACAATGGCATAAAACTAGAAAAATTAAATACTTGAATACGTCTGAACAGGAAGTCACTGAAGTATATAAATTTAAGAATTCCTGAAGTAAAAAAAAAAAAAAAACAAACCTACAGGAACTTATAGTACATTGGCAAAGCAGTCTAAAAGTAAAATTTCAAGCTAAGCTGTAAGTGCTCACATTAAATAAAATTGGAGGGTGCTGGAGAGATTGTTTAATAGTTAGGGCTGTTTCCTGCAAAGCCTGACAATCTGGGTTGGATTCCCCAGTACCCACATGAAGCTGGTTGCACAGAATTGCACATGCGTCTGGAGTTTGTTTGCACCAGCTAGATTTCTCTCTGCTTGCAAATAAAATATTAACTAAAAAAATAAAAAGAAAGTCAGCAGGGTGTGGTGACATACATCTTTAATCCCAGCACTTGGGAGGCAGAGATCTTCATGAGTTCGAGGCCACCCTGAAACTACAGTCAATTCCAGCTCAGCCTTGGCTAGAGTGAGATCCTACCTCAAAAAACTGAGAAACAGGGCCGGGCATGGGGCGCATGCCTTTAATCCCAACACTCAGGAGGCAGAGGTGGGAGGATCGCCATGAGTTTGAGGCCACCCTGAGACTACCCAGTGAATTCCAGGTCAGCCTCAACCAGAGTGTGACCCTACCTCAAAAAAAAAAAAAAAAAAAACCTGAAAAAAAAAAAAAAAAGTTAAATTAAAAAGTCAGCCAGGCATGGTGGCACACACCTTTAATCTCAGCACTTGAAGATAGGAGGATCACTGTGAGGCCAGCCTGGGACAACAGAGCAAGTTAAGGGTCAGCGACACTCTTCCTGGGGTAGGAGAGAGCAAGTTGTCTCAATAACCCAACACCACAGCTCCCTTAGGGCTCTAGGACAAAAGGCTGCCCCGCACACAAATACCAAAAGATAGCAAGAAATAAAGATTGGGGCAGGAATTCATGAAACCAAGACAAGAACAGTAAATAAACAAACAGTAAATAAGATTAAGAGGTGTTTGAGAAGATTAACCAGACTGACCAATCCCTAACCAAAATAAAAGTGAAACAACCCAAATATAAAATTAGAGATTTAAAAAAAAAAAAAGGGGGGGGCTGGAGAGATCACTTAGTGGTTAAGGCACTAGCCTGCCAAGCTAACAACCTGAGCAACCCAACTTGGATTCCCTAGTACCCACAAAGCCAGATGCACAAACTGGTGCGCATCTGGAGTTTGTTTGCAGCAGCTGGAGGCCCTAGTGTGTCCATTCTCCACCCACCCCCTTTTGCTTGCAAGTAAGTATAATTTTTTTTAAGGAGGACTGGAGAGATGGCTTAGTGGTTAAGATGCTTGCCTGTGAAACCTGAGGACCAAGTTCAATTCCTCAGGACTCACTTAAGTCAGATGCACAAAGAGGCACAAGCACCTGGAATTTGTTTGCAGTGACCCTGGGCCACCCACATTCATTTTTCCTCTTTCTCAAGTGTTAAAAAAAAAAAAAAATCTTTAAAGGAGTTGTTACAACAGACTCCAAGGAATACTTTAAAAACTTAAAACTAGAGAATCTAAAAGAAACAGGTAAGCTTCTAAACACGTAATAACACTAACAAGCCCATAACAAGGACACTGAAAACTAAATGTCCAGGCCTGGATGGATTTACCACTAAATTCTATTGAAAACTTTTTTAAAAACTTTGAGAGGTGAAAGAATAGGTGCACCAAGGCCTGATAAATGAGCTCCAGATGCAGTGCACCACCTTGTGTAGGTGGCTTTATGTAGGTGCTGGGGAACTGAACCCAGGCCTTCAGGCTTTGCAAGCAAGAGCCTTGAACTAGTAAGCCATCTCTCCAGCCATCTATCAAACTTATGAGGAAGTTCTAATTGTTATGCTCAGAATACCAACATTTTTCTAAACAGAAAGGAAAGTAACTACCAACCTAATTCTGTGAAGTATAACTCATACCAAAACTGTATCATGACTCAAGATGACTACAGACCTAATGAACACACAATGCAAAAACTAGTAAGATATTCAGAAATCAAATTTAAGATCACATTTTTAAAAACTCCATCACAACCAAGTTGGTTTCATACGGGGATACAAGGTTAGTTCAAATTATAGAAGGCAATAAATGTAATACAGCAACCAATGGACGTCAAGAAAGAAGTCACATGATCATCTCAATACAGAAAAGGCATTTGACAAAATTCAACACACCGTCAAGATAAAAACCCTGAAAAAATACTCATACCACAAGGAACATACATCAACGCAAAGGCTATATATAACAAGCCTATAGGCAATGTTAAATGCAGGAAACCTGAAACCACTTTCTCGGATATGGTCATGGGAGAAGAGTGTCCGCTCTCCTACATAGTGCTCAATTAGTTAGAATGAGGAACCCATGTGACTGAGGGAGGTTTTTTGTTGTTCTTTTTTTTTATTTATTTGAGAGCGACAAACACAGAGAAAGACAGAGGCAGAGAGAATGGGTGCGCCAGGGCCTCCAGCCACTGCAAACGAACTGCAGACGCGTGCGCCCCCTTGTGCATCTGGCTAACGTGGGACCTGGGGAACCGAGCCTCGAACCGGGGTCCTTAGGCTTCACAGGCAAGCGCTTAACCGCTAAGCCATCTCTCCAGCCCTGAGGGAGGTTTTAACAGGGGAGGTGGGGAAGGCAAGAGAATCAAGTGGAAGGAGAAAACGCTGTAGATGGGGGGATACAGTGGGGAAAGGAGGGTAGCGATGGCAGAGGGGGTGAACTATATGAAATGAGAAAGTCCCTGATGTAAACCTACTTCTTTGTAAACTGATTTTCAAGAATGGAAATTACAACAATTACCTTCAGAAATTACTGTGTTGAGTAAAATAAGCCAGACTCATACATGGCATTTTTTTTCTCTCATACGTGAAGCTTAGATTTAAAATTACATATGTGTGTATGGAGGGAGCTCATGAAGCTTGAGGAAACGAGAGAGGGGAGAGCTTAAGGGGAAGAAGGAAACACGGCATAAAAGGAGAAGGGGAACCATTTGAGGGGAGGAAGGAGACCAGCCGCAGAAGAACCGAGAACACAGGGTGATGACACCTAAGTAGGAAGATGTCACAAAGAAACCCATTCCCTTTCATTCTAACTTTAAAAATACATTTTGAAGACGTGACCATATTCGAAGTTCAACGGTACTCAGAGTTAAGCTCTTCGGGCCACCCAAGGGTGGCCCATTGATACTTGTGTGTGGGGGTACAAGCCGGGCAAAAGGAGCAGGAGGAATTGTCTAGATACATAGAGCTATGCATGTCCCTCTTTCGGATCCCAAGCAGGGAGTACTGAAGCCCATGGCTTCCACTGCTGTCCCTGAGGTACGAACTGCACCAGAAAATGATTTTCTTCTGTGTCCCACCAGCAGCCTCATGAGAGCTGGAAATACAAAGGCGCCTTCCCACAAGCACAGGTGCCCGGGATTGCGCACATAGCTGGAACTTCAGAGCTCAGACCTTCCCTCAACTCCTGCCAATGCAAAACAGGTGTCCAAAAACTGAACCAGGCAGGGGAGATGGAAGCCAGTAACTGAAGTCTATACAGAGGCCAGAAAAAGGAAAAAAAAAAAAAAAGCCATATATATAGTCGAGGCTAGCTTTGAGAAGGAAAGCCTCTCGTGCAATCACAGCGGCCACAACCTGGGTTGTCTAGCTTTAATTTTGGAGGGAAGGGCCAACCTTCCCTCTTCCCCAAATTACTGAGATATTAAAAATATGCAATTTTGTTTACATAAATGTGAGATTATGACACATACACTTTTAAATCATCACCCAAACAAGCTAAATAATACATCCATCTATCCAGTTTCTGTGCAGAGAACCCTCTGGAACTCAGGCGAAGGACAGAACAGGTTAGACCCGATTGGCTGGAAATTCCTAGCCTTGTACCAGTGTCTCCCACCTCCCCCAGGTCATGGTCCCTAATAACCCCTCTCGTGTTTCTATTTCACCTTTTTTTTTTTTTTTTTTTAAAGGAGAGAGCAAAGAGAAGGCTATGAGTCACTAAAGATAATGACTAGCAGTGATTAACTTAGCTGCTCTCCCTCCCCAGGGGAACACAGCGTGCATTCAGGACCTCACTGTGATTATCAACACCCACACCGAGGAAGGCGCACAGTGGAATGGGGACAGAAGATAGGGGACATGTGGGAATGTGACCAGTTTGCAGTACAATCCTATTAACTTCCCAGTTACACACACACACACACACACACACACACACACACACACACACACACACACACTTTAGATACTGATCCAGGCGGTAACAGCAAGATAGAGGCAGCCGAGGCTGGAGAGATGGCTTAGCAGTTAAGGCATTTGCCTGCAAAGCCAAAGGACCGAGGTTCAACTCTCCAGGACCCCCGTAAGCCAAGGGGGTACCACAGGCATCTCGAGTTCGTTTGCAGCGGCTGGAGGCCCTGGCACGCCCATTCTCTCTGTCGCTCTCAAATAAAAAATAAAAAGTAAAAACTTAAAACTACATTATGGAATCACAGAGCGGCTTTCGTCTCCAAGTCTGTTCTTAGGCGAGGAGCGTTCAGCATCAGGTCTGTAAGAAATCTCTTCCTGAAGCCCGAAAGCTTGGAAAGGTCCTATGGTAACTCCCAACCAGTGAGCGCTGCCCACCTAAGAGAAACCAGGCACAAAGCCCAGTACTCACCCCCTGGGCATCGGGACCGACGTCCGCCCTGTACATTGCCTGCGTCAGGGACATGGCTGCGCAAGGACGCGCGCACTGGCCTGGAGCGAGCCGGCTGGGACTGAGCCCTGCCTTCCTCCCCGCCGCCCGGGCGCAACTGCCACGGGGCGCTGCCCACCCCCTGTTAAGTAGGTGGCTCGGAGCCACTTAGGTCAAGCACACCTGGCAGGCTCCTCCCAGAGCCTGACTGGATTGGCCTGGGGGAGGAGGATTTGAAGGAGCGAGGGGGAATTTGCAAGGCCCCCCAGGTGATTCTAAGACGCAATTCCTTTCCCAGGCCACCTGAGTCACCAGGAGCATGGTGCTATTATGCGAAGGGTGGTAGAAAATGTAAATTTTATTTATTACGTAGCCCAAGCTAGCTAGAAACTATATAACCAAGGAGGAGCTTTATCTCCCCAGTGCTATAATTACAGGTGCGCGCCACCACCCCTGGTTTAGGGCTATGCTGGGATCAAACTCGGGGTCTCACGCACGCTTGACTCTACCAACTGAGCTACATCTCCAGGTGGGCGGGTGTCAAGTCCAAAATCCCCGCCATTCCCAGACTGAAACACAGGAGTATCTTTGTGAAAATATCTGGCCCTGGTTTATCTTGGGAAACCACTTGGAACAATGGGCAAAGATGAACAGGCCCCCTCCAAACACACCTGAGTGAGTCTGCGATAAGGAGGTGACTTTGGGAAAGCCCTAGGCAATCGTGCCTTGCAAGGAACTTGCTGTCACCGGGAGCAAGCCAGTGGTGAGACTTGGGATTTTTAGCCCCACCTCCACCTGACCTGGCGGGCTGGAGTCCTTGGATCACCCGTGGTCGGGGTCGGTGTGGTAATCAACCATGCCTACCTAAGGAAGCCGCCATAACACAGGACTCAGAGAGGTTTTCTTGTTAGCAAAAAATAAATAACACACACAATACATGCTGGGAAGGTGGAGTACCCCAGCACCCTGAACACACCCTGAACTCTGGCTGGAGACCTTTCTGAACTTCACCCTGTACCACACAGTGTTTTCATCTGAATTCCTTAGAGCATGGTCTGTAATTCGTGAATAAATGCATTTCTTTGAGCCAATCTAGCCAGTTAGCTGACCTGAACGCAAGAGGGCATCATGTAATGTAAGCTAGCACAGCCACTGTAGAATTTAGCGTGGGTGTCCCTCAAAAAACTGAAAACAGCGGGGCACAGTAGCACACCCCTTTGTTCCCAGCACTTAGCAGGCAGAGGTAGGAGGATCCCTGTGGGTTTGAGACCAACCTGAGACTACAGAGTGAATTCCAGGTCAGCCTGGGCTAGAGCTAAGCCCTACCTGGGCGGTGGGGGGGGGGGGGACTTAAAACAGGGCTGAAGGGGTGGCTTAGCAGGTAAGGCACTTGCCTGCAAAGACTAAAGACCTGGGTTCAATTCCTCAGTACCCACGTAAAGCCTGATGCAGAAACTGGCACATGCAGCTGGAGTTCATTTGTAGAGGACCTGCTGTGCCCATTTTCTGTGTGTGTGTGTGTGTGTGTGTGTGTCTGTCTGTCTCTGTTTCTCTCTGCTTGCAAATAAGTAAATATTTTTAAAAAATGAAAATACACTTACCATATGACCCAGCTATTCCACTCCTGGGCATATACACAAAAGGATTCTATCCTGCCACAGAGATATATGCACATTCATGTTTTTTAATTTTTTAAAAATTATTATCTATTTATTTATTTATTTGACAGAGAAAGAGAGAGAGAGAGAATGGGCATGCCAGGGCTTCCAGCAAATAAACTCCGGACATTTGCACCTCCTTGTGCATCTGGCTAACAGTGGGTCCTGGGGAATCAAACCTGGGTCCTTTGGCTTTGCAGGGAAATGCCTTAATCGCTAAGCCATCGCTCCAGCCCCACTTCAGCATTTATTGCTACTCTATTCACACTAGCCAAATTATGAGATCAGCCAATGTTTCATATACAGTGGAGTGTTATTCACTCATACGGAAAGACTAAATGTTGTCATTTGCAGGGAAATGTCTATCTATACCTGAAGATCATCATATTAAGTGAAATAAGGCAGACTGAGAAAGACAAATATGGTTTACCTCGTACTTGAATATAGATTTTAAAATTAAAAAGACACAAAAGTACAAGAGAGACTATGAGGATAAGATTCGCCGGATATTAAGCATGCACTCCATAAAACTTCACGGTGGAGGAGAGGGGGAATAATACTAGAATGTTTGTAAAATAAATAAATAAATAAATAAACTTCACCATGGTGCTAAAGCTCTTAGCATTATTGTTATCTTACTTGGAGCTGGATATTTCTTATATTTGTAAAATGCAAAAATTATCCCCAAAACAGTAACAAACAGCAATGCTGAATATAGCCAGCATTCCCACCCTCCATAGCTCATCACCCTCAATACCTGCCCAGCTGTTTCTCCGCCCATCATTACCAGGTGATGTCTCCCAAGCCTGAGCGGCCTTCAGCAAGAATTCTAAATTGACTTAATGACCATCCCACTCACCCCTGATGTTTCCTCTTCGCTGTTCTCCACCCACTGCCTGCCAACCACGTTCTTGCCTCTAAGTCCACACACACCTACCTTTGCTGTATTTCCTTGTCTTGATGGCCCTCAATAGCCTTACTTATGGGAGGATTATTTTTCATTTTCAGTTAACATACAGAATTTGACGCACCCTTAATTCTGGCATTTTCAGATACAGTTTGGTTTAGTGGCTTCTCCACCTAAGCTCCAGTCTTCCTCCTTCCCCTGTAACCTTCCTGCTTCGGTTTACACATCTCACGTGCCCTTTTGCCCTTCCCCCACTCCTTCCTAAGCATCTCTTCATACCCACGTTTGGTTGTCATTCTAGCTTTATATGTTTTCCCCACTATATGACTGCATATAGATATTACAAGCTAGGATCCACATAGAGAGAACATGCGATTTGGGGCTTTCTGAAAAGTTGGGGTAACTTCACTTAATGATAATTCCTCCCATATCCATCCACTGAATGATTCTATTATCTCTAACAGTTTTGAGGACAGAGGCCTCAACCTGCAGCATCTGATGTTGCCTCCAGGTCAACCGTGTCAGAACTGAATCAAGTCAGATGGCACCCAGCTGGTGTCTTTGAGCTACCGAACTGGATCTTGCTGGGGAGAAACCCACACACTTTTGTGATCAGAGGCAAAGGTTTTCCTGTTGCATGTGAGAACAGGAAAATTAGTTCAACATTCTTGTGTCTGAGTAAAGGTTTCTCGACTTCAGCCCTACTGACCTTATGGGCTACATAACTCTTTCCTATAAGACATGTCGGGCAGTGTAGGGTGCATATCAGAGGCCCTGGCCTGTTTCCCTAAGTGATGGCAAAATGTGTCCCCAGCATTCACAAATGTGCCCTTCAAGGAAAGTCATCCCTGGTTGAGGACCACTGAAGAAGCTGTTCTTTCCTCATATCTGTTACACAGAGCTAAGGAAAGGGGAACCTCCTTCCCTGAGTCCCAGCAGACTAGGCAAAACCAGACTGTAGTCACCTGTGCTATGTGCTACCTAACCAAATTGACGTGTGTGTGTGTGTGTGTGTTACTTTTGTAGTCTTCTTGGGGGGTGGGTGTTGAGGTATGGTCTCACCCTAGCACAGGCTGACCTGTAATTCACTATGTAGCCTTAGGGTGGCCTCCAGGTCATGACACTCCTCCTCCCTCTGCTTCCCAAGTGCTGGTGTGTGACCCAATGCCCAGCTTTTTTTTTTTAATTTCCTACATATATACAATATATTTTGATCATATCATTCCAATCACCCTCTCTTATCCCCCTCCCACTTCTGCTGAACCCCTTTTTTTACCAATGAATCCTCCTCCTTCAGTGGGGTTGTCTATGCTCCAGTGAATCACCCCCCACCCATGCAAACAACACTGAAATCAGCCTGTCTCAAATTGTCTTTTTTGTTGTTTGCTTGTGTGTTTTGTTTTTTTTTTTTTTGAGACAGAATCTCACAATGCATGTAGCCCATCAAATTGAACTTTGAAACACTTTAGTTTTTAAACAGAACGCATGAGATCGCAGCCTGCTGTAGTTTTGTAGTAAGTCTCAACTTGGAGTGTGGGCCTGATGTGCATGAGGTCCTGAGTCCGCACACACTAAATGTCGAGGGACACCAGCTAGATATAACCAAGTACATTCAAAGTGGTAGTTTCTAAAAGGAGAGAGAGGAGAGAGGGAGGAAGGAAGTAAAACAAACAACTTTAAAACAAATGTTAAAAAATGTACAGTGGGGGCTGGAGAGGTGGCTTAGTGGTTAAGCGCTTGCCTGTGAAGCCTAAGGACCCCAGTTTGAGGCTCGATTCCCCAGGACCCACGTTAGCCAGATGCACAAGGGGGCGCACGCATCTGGAGTTCGTTTGCAGTGGCTGGAGACTCTGGTGCAGCCATTCTCTCTCTCTTTCTCTCAAATAAATAAATAAAATATTTTTTTAATTGACAGGTGTGTACTGCCATTCCAGGCTTAAAATATTTATTTCGTATTTAAGTTTTTAACTGTATGAAGTTTTCTTTTTAAATTCTATTTTGTTAATTATGCCCTTTGCTATATGAACATATATTATGCATGTTGGTCATGTTCCCATCAGGTTATACTCTTAGATTTCCTCACTCTCCCACCTCCAATTTATCAAACTCTTTGAAGCCAGGATTCTGATACCAAAGTCCGGTGACTAGTAATACACTCAAAAATACACAAAAACATACAAGAAGTCAGTGTTGTGGGTTAAGCTGTTTGCAAACAGCTGAAAACGTCCCAAAATTGGGATGACTAAACCCAAAATGGAATCACCTATGCTAATGCTCCAGGTGACCAAACTGAAACTAAATTATTCATCTGACCTTCCAAAAAGATCACGATAAGAGAAATAAGAAATTTCCCAAAGAAACCAGATTCATTTGGCCATATTAATAAAATTCCCTCTGCATTAACTTTTCAAAAAAAAGATCACCTTAAGACAGGAGATGTGGCTAAATGATAGAGCACTTGCCTACCATGCATAAGATCCCAGGCCGGGTCGCTAGCACCATAAAACATTGTACATAAAATTTCCAAAATATGTCTGTAAGGTGGGTATTTGAAATGTGCCATTGAAAACTTGAAATTCAAAAATAATGGAGAACTTGACCCCCAAAAAAGGGGGGGCTAGCAGGATTGCTCAGTGGCTAAAGGCTCTTGTTTACAATGCCTGCCAGCCCAGGGTCCAATTACCAAGCTGCACACAAAAGTCAGATACAAAAAGTAATACAAATATGTGGTATTCGTTTGCCATGGCAAGAGGCCCTGGCATGAACACACTTGGACACACAAATATACACACGTGCAAATAAATTAATGAAAATTCAGTTTAAGGAAAGAACTTGCCAAAAGTTTTAGAACTAAACAATATATGATAGCTGCTGTCTGTAATCCCAGCACTCAGGAGGGTGAGACAGGAGGATTGCACTGTGTTGAAGGACATCTTAGACTACAGAATTCAGGCTAGCCTCAACTACAGAGTGAGACCCTATCTCAAAAAAAAAAAACAAAAAAAAAAACAAACAAACAGTTTCACAACTGTCAAAGTCTAGATCAGAGAGATTCAAACCTATGACAAAAATGCTTCTCTAAAGATAAAGTGGGGACTATAGAGATTGCTCAGTGGTTAAAGACACTTGCTTGCAAAATCTGACAGCTCAGGTTCAATTCCCCAGTGCCCACATAAAACCAGACACACAAAGTGACACATGTGTCTGGAGTTCATTTACAGTGGCAAGAGTCTCTGGTGTACCCATGCTATCTATCTCTGTCTCTGTCTCTCTTTCCTTCTCTCTCTCAAGTAAGTATGTTAACGATAAAGGATTGTTTTCTCCAAGGCCTCCTGGCTATAAATATCCCTCAGAGATATCAGTAGGAATCTAGTAGTTTGATTAATAAGTAAAAAACATGACTGCTGTTTTCCTCTCTTTTTTTTTGGCCACAGTCTATGTAAACCAGACAGGCTTGTAACATGAAATTATCCTCTTGCCTTGTCAAAGTATTAACATGTTGGGGCTACAAGTGTGTGCCACCCTATCCTCCATGACTGTGACTTTATTTACGGACAATTTCTTTTATTTATTTACAAGTAGAGAGAGAGAGAGCTCATGGGCCCACCAGGGACTCTTGCTACTGCAAAGGAATTCCACACGCATGTGCCACTTTGTGCATCTGGCTTTACATGGGTACTGGGGAATCGAACTTGGGACAGCAGGCTTGGTAGCAAGTGCCTTTAATCACTGAGCCATCTTCCTACTCCGTATGAACAATTTCTGCATGTGTGTAAAATGTCTTCATCATCATCCCCTCCTGTCTCTCACTCGTGTCTCCCACCCCCAGGCCCCTTCAACTGAACCCTTTTCTCCCTCCAGCCAGTCTATTTTGATATCTTTCTTCATTTTATTTTTGCCTTCTGTCATCATCCAAGATGATATGCTGATGGGCCTGAGTTTATCCTCCCCCACCTCATCTCTCTGTCCCCCTTTACTCACTGTACCTTTTCACCCCAGGACACCCTTCCACTTAAATACCTCATGTGTTCCATTGTCTTTCCCATCCCCCTTCCCTTAAAGCCCCCCTTTTTGTTAGTCTCATGGGCCCCCTTCTAGGTACCTGACCTTTACCTACCTTTGCCTCCTCTTAGATACACACAATTTAATCTTCAGATGCTGAGAACCACATGAGAGAGCACATATGGAATTGGGCTTTCTGGGTCTGGGTTATCTCTCTTAATATCATATTTTCCAATCCCATCCATTTTCCTACAGATTTCTTTGGGGGGGGGGTATTGTGTCAAATTTTCCTTATTCAGTCATCAATCGATGGCTATCTAGGCTGATTCCATTCCATAGCTATTGTGAATAGAGCAGCAATGAGCATGATTGTGTGTGTACTATTGTCATAGGACATGGATTCCTTGGGGTATATATGCCCAGAAGTGGCATATTTGGGTCATACAGGTTTTGTTTTGCTTTGGAAACAAAGCCTTGTTGTGTATGCAGTCTAGCCCGGCCTCAAACTTGACAGCCTCCTGCCTCAGCCCCTCCAAGACTGGGGTCACAAGCATGTGCTACCACACTCAGTTCATTGAGAGGGAAGATTTTAAGCTAGTTTTGGTTCTTTGACTGCTCTGTAAATAGATTTGGGTGGTTGTTTTTAATAGTAACGATGGTTCACAGAGCCTTGAGCAAGCACCTTGTTACTAAGCTAAACCCCTCAGACCTTGAGTTAGTTTTAGAAATTGTGTTTTTTCTACAATTTCAAATTACTTAGGGACATGGTTTATAAAATATTTTAAGATATTTATTGGAGAAAGTGTGGGGGCGGGTGTATGGGCATGCTGGGGCCTCTTGTTGCTACAACGAACTCTAGATGCATGCGCCACCTTGTGTATCTGGGTACTGGGGAATCAAACCCAGGGTCAGCAGGTTTTGCAAGCACCCTTAACCACTGAGCCACCTCTCCAGCCCTCATAATATTTTATTATCGTATATTCCTTACCATGTAGATGAGTTCTGTGCACTGATACTCTTTCTTAGCAACTAGGAAGATGGCTCAGTGGTTAAAGGTGCTTGCTACCAAACCTTGGAGGAACCAGTCTCTCATTGGTAGTGCTGGTGTGGCCTCGGACTCTCAATGCTCCTCCCTCCTCTACCTCACACGTTAGGACTGCAGTCATGCACCATTGCACCTGGAAAATAGTGATATTGCTCTGCCTTTTTTTTTTTTTTAATTTTAAATTTTGAGAGCGACAGACACAGAGAGAAAGGCAGATAGAGGGGGAGAGAGAGAGAATGGGCGCGCCAGGGCTTCCAGCCTCTGCAAACGAACTCCAGACGCGTGCGCCCCCTTGTGCATCTGGCTAACGTAGGACCTGGGGAACCGAACCTCGAACCGGGGTCCTTAGGCTTCACAGGCAAGCGCTTAACCGCTAAGCCATCTCCCCAGCCCTGCCTTTTTTTTTTTTTCCCAGTGTTGTCAAAAGAACCTGGGATCTTGAGGACACTAGGAGGTCCAGCATTACAGCTTTAACTCTCTACCTACAAAACTCACCTCGCAGATGGAACACTGGTGAACTCAGCCCGTCCTTCACGTCTCTTGATGTTCGTGTCACTTGTATCTAACATGAAATGTGGACGGACGCACTCAGTGTGGCCCCTAAAAGGGGTCAGCTGACCACTGCTGGAGGTTCCAAGCAGAGGTTCAGCATTGCTGTGACAATCTTCTGGGCACTTGTCATTTTTATTTTGTTATTGTTAGCGTACAAAATAGTCTGCTCTGGGGCTGAAGAGATGGCTCAGCAGTTAAGGTGCTTGCCTACAAAGCCTACCAACCCCGGTTCGAGTCCCTGGTTACCCACAAATAGCCAGATGCACAAAGTGACGCATGGGTGTGGAGTTCGTGTGCAGTTACCCCCCCCCTTCTCTCTCTCTCTCTCGTGTGTTTTATTCCAGTAGTCTTGTGCACAAATGTGGTTCTGATAGTCACCACTCCCATGACGCTGTTTTCTCCCTCCTCCCCCTGGTCCTCCTCCCTCCCCCAAGAACTTCCCTTTTTGCTTTCATGAGATGTGTGTGTGTGTGTGTGTGTGTGTGTGTGTTTAAATCTAGATTCCCATCTAAAAGAAAGCCTGTAATGCTTGTCGCCCTTCTCTCCCTTTAGTCCCTTCCGGCCTCCTCAAACGGTCCCCACTTCACGTTTATGGCTCATGAAGGAAGCCCCACTCCTCCCTAGGGAGCTGTTGGCGGTTAACAGGTGCTGGAGGAGAGGTAGTCATGGCCTTCAGTGGTGCAGCCTGTCCCCAGGCAACCCTACTTAGAGTCACCGGCTCAGAAAGAGAACCGTGGGATGCGAGGAAGACTGGTTGGGATGAAGAAGGAGTTGGGGAGTTTGTGGAAAGGGGATAAGAGGGTTGTGGGGGAGATGTTTTCAAAATACGTCATATATGTATAAAATATATCTGAGTGAATATGGATATATGTATAGTTACAAATATATGTGTAAAGTAGATAACATACATATAAAATTGTAAGAACCTACTGAAAAATAGAAGAGGGGCTTGATTCAGTGGCTAAAGGTGTTTGCTTGCAAAACCTGATAGCCAGCGGTTCAATTCCCTTAGTACCCACATAAAGCCAAACGCACAAAGTGCATTGCCAAGAGGCCCCAACATGCCCAGGCTCCCTCCCATTGCAAATAAATAAATTAATATTTTTTAAAATATTATTTATTTATTTATTTATTTGAGAGCAACAGACACAGAGAGAAAGACAGATAGAGGGAGAGAGAGAGAATGGGCGCGCCAGGGCTTCCAACCTCTGCAAACGAACTGCAGACGCGTGCGCCCCCTTGTGCATCTGGCTAACGTGGGACCTGGGGAACCGAGCCTCGAACCGGGGTCCTTAGGCTTCACAGGCAAGCGCTTAGCCGCTAAGCCATCTCTCCAGCCCAATTAATATTTTTTTTTTAAAAAAAAAAAAAAAGAAGGCCCATGTTTGACAGACATCTGACTTAACAGTAGGATCTTCAGGTAACAAAAGGACATCCCAGATGGGTTCGTTTAACCCGCAGCCCAGGTTAAGACCCGCGGGGATGGATGGAGGCAGCGCGATGCTGGGCTGAGGGCGTCTCCGCCCGCCCCGCCCTCGGCGGGCAGCGCTCCGCGAGGGGATTGGCTCCCGGGGGACCAATCACAGAGCTCGCGTGGAAAGAGAAGCCCGCGGTCCGCGCCTCCTGCGCCCGAGCCCTGGAGCTCGCCGCGCTGACTTGCGGAGGTGAGACAGGACCGTTTCTTTGCTCCTCCCGAGCTGTAGCTGGCGTAAAACTCCCTTTTCCCTTTAAAGTAATAATAATTATGATGATGATGATGATTATTTATTTGAGAGAGAGAGAGAAATAATGGGCGCGCCAGGGCCTCCAGCCACTGCAAACGAACTTCAGACGTGTGCATCTCCTTGTGCAGCTGGCTAACGTGGGACCTGGAGAATCGAACCTGGCTCATTTGGTCACTTACAGGCAAACGCCGTAACCGCTAAGCCATCTCTCCAGCCCCCTTTTACTTTTTTTATTGAATGTATGAAGTATTGCTGGGTCTTCCACTCAAACTGTTGTTGAAATTGATTTTTTTTTTTTTAAGGTAGGATTTTGCTCTAGCTCAGGCTGACCAGAAATTTACCATGTAGTCTCTGGGTGGCCTCGAACCCACAACGATCCTCCTGCCTCTGACTCCCGAGTGCTGGGATTAAAGGCGGGCACCACCACGACCTGCGAAATCGGGTCTCGTCTCGTATGGACCAGGTTGGCCTCAGACTTGCTATGTAGCCTAGGATGACCTTGGCTTTCTGATTCTACTGCCTCTGCCTCCAGAATGTTGGGATTACAGGTATGTGCCTCGCGCTCTGTTTATGTGGTGCTGGCGCCCTCAAATTCGTCTTGGTGCAGAGGTTGTAACAGGCTTGCGCAGGCCCCTCTCCAATGACTCCTGCCAGGATTTCTTACCTTTGAGGCAAGTGTCAGGCACTTCTATTTAGAGGCTCAGATAGCTGACTCTGGTGGTAGTAAGAACTTCACGCCTCTATAACTTTCTACTCTCTTCGGGACTTAGAACACGTGTGGAAAGATAGAATCCTGTCAGGCAAAACCATAAGACACCAAGTTCTGCAGCCATCTGTGTGTGTAGCTTTGGACATGTTGAATAGTTTTGTTCTCTCGTTCTCTCTCCTTCCTTTCCCCACCCAAACCATCATGGAACTTAATATCCAGTCCAAATTTGCCTCCATCTCCTGGCAGTCCTCCTGCCTCAGCCGCCCCAGGGCTGGGATTATAGACATGAGTCACCACAGCCAGCTACCTATGCGTCTTCTCTGAGCAGAAGGCATGGCCTTCTGTTCTGTGACAATGAAATCAGTCTAGGCCAATTTACAGGACTTAAGCAATGGTCTATGCTGGTTATTGCCCACACGTGAGTCACCTCGATTTCCTTGATGCATGTTTTTTAATACTTTTGACAAACTTCATGCATGTTTATGACGTATTTTTGTTGTTGTTTTTTTGAGGTAGGGTCTCAATCTAGCCCAGATTGACCGGGAATCATTTGTTAGTCTCAGGGTACCCTTGAACTCACGGTGATCCTTCGACCTCTGCCTCCCAAGTGCTGGGATTAAAGGCATATGCCACCACACTCAACAATATACGATGCATTTTGATGTTCCTACTAAAATCCTTCTTTGCATTTAATTCATCCTACTTTGATGTCTTGGATATTTTTTTGTTGGAGGGGGTGTCTTACACACTTAAATTAGCCTCTCTTGCATGAAAATAGATGGGAGGTTTTATTAGTGGTTTACTAGTGATTATACTCCTGATGGACCCCAGCAGTTGTCAGTTTCCACCAGCGACTCTGGGAGGTGAGCCCTCTTCCCCCTAGATGGATATTTTACCCTCTCTGAGGTTCAAGCCATTCACCTGTGTTCTGAGTCCAGACTCTGTCAATTGTTCATCAAGCTTTCCCTAAACACGCTGCGGTCATAATTTCATTTAAGCAACCTGCACTCAATTTTTTGGTGCTTTCTACTTACACTTTGTGGGTCTGACCCACCTGGGCACAGCTGTCCCAGCTGAGAGTAGTCAAAGCAACGGGTGTCCACCGTCCACACCAGGACCATTCCTTAGGTGACCAGTACAGTGAGCCATCCTGCTACCCCATAACATGTCATCTGTCGGTTATCACATGACAGGAGGAAGCAGGAGTTCATGCATCACTATGAGGAGGTCCTCCATGAGATTTTATTTTCGGATACGCTCGTTTCCATCAAGTATCTACGTCCTGGGTGATGCACACAGCTACCAGCATCCAATCTATGCTTCTGCATCCTGGTAGATTC
This sequence comes from Jaculus jaculus, assembly GCF_020740685.1. Taxonomy (NCBI): domain Eukaryota; kingdom Metazoa; phylum Chordata; class Mammalia; order Rodentia; family Dipodidae; genus Jaculus; species Jaculus jaculus. The sequence continues at coordinate 14,933,922 of NC_059115.1, read as the reverse complement.
TTATGCTTAGACACCTTTGTTTTAGCGTGTTGTTGCAGGGTCTTTATTGAGTGTGGTGGTGGGTATGAAACCCAGGACCTTACACATGCTAAGTACATGCTCTACCCGGGAGCTACATCTCCAGCAGTCCTCTCTTAGGGAGAGCCTGACTTCACTTCCCAGCCGGCCCACTTTTCTGAGCTCTAATTTAAAGAGCAGAACTTTTCCCCCTTTCTATTTTCTTCTTTGGATATCCACCAAATTCTAAGTATGCTTACCCTGGAACTTTCTCACTGTTTTCTCACTAAAATCTTCACTCAAAAAAAAAAAAAAAGCCAGGCGCAGCCCTCCTGCATACTAGGCAAGCCCTCTACCGTTGGGCTACATTGCTGATCTTTCTATTTATTTGCACTTTTTATTTTCAGTTTTACTAATTTACCTAGGCAGAATTTATTTCGTGCAGAGAACGAGCAAGAGAATGAGAAAACACGCACCAGGGCTTCTATGTACCACATTTTCATCTGGTTTATGTGGGTACTGTGGAATTGAACCCCCATCCTTAGGCTTTGTAGGCAGGTACCTTAACTGCTGAGCCATCTCTAGCCCCCAGGCTGACTTTGGACTATAGCCCAAGTCATCCTTGAACTTGAAATCCTCCTGTCTCAACCACCTGAGTAGTTAGAATTACAAGCCTGTATCATCAGGGCCAGCTTTAAAAAAATTTTTTTTTAAATTTTGATTTATTTTACTTTTTTTTCCCTTTTGTTTTTCCAGGTGGGGTCTCACTGTGGCCCAGGCTGACCTGGAATTCACTATGTAGTCTCAGAGTAGCCTCAAACTCCTGGTGATCCTCCTACCTCTGCCTCCTGAGTGCTGGTATTTGTATTTATCTGAGATAGAGAAGCAGATAGAGAGAATGGGCATGCCAGGACCTTCAGCCATTGCAACCAAATTTCAGACATAAGTACCACCTTGTGCATCTGGCCCACATGTGTCCTGGGGAATCGAATCTGGGTCCTGTGGCTTTGCAGGCAAGCACCTGAACAGCTCAACCATCTCTAGTCCCAGCTTTTTCTAGCTCTTTATCAGTATCTTCTCTGATAGCCCTTCTGGTACCACGCCATCCAAAATGGCATCACTTTCTCACTCTACGGCCTCCTGAATTCTAGGAACGTGTTCTTCTATTGACTTGCACCCCCACCCTGTTCTGAGTTCCTATAGTGCATTTTTTATTAACTTACTTGAGAGAATGAGAATATATGGGTGTGCCAGGACCTCTAACCATTACTAGAAACAAATTCCAGATGCGTGTGCCCCTTTGTGCATCTGGCTTTATGTGGTACTGGAAATTGATCCTGGGTCCTTAGACTTTGCAGGCAAGTGCCTTAACCACTAAACCATCTCTCCAGCTCACTTAAAGTGTACTTTAACCCCACCTCCCCAACAATACTAAGCTTTATGTATAGTGGGGACCATTAATATTAAGAGACTGGCCTTCCTAAAACTATTGGAATGTGAATGTAAAGTTGAATTAACTTTGTCCAAATGAGAACAATGTAGAAAGAATAAGGTAGCTTATGGTGGTCAGGAAAACAGTCTAGACCATGAGCCAATATACTGGCCATGTGAAGCTGGTATCTCACTTCTCTACTAAATCCATGAGCACTTTGTGGCCCTTTCCTGACAGGTTTCCATAATGTGGTAAATTGTTCTTTCCCCCCCGCAACCCCCCCCCCCCGACAGGGTCTCTCCATGTAGCTCAGGGTAATCTCAAATTTTCAGTCATCCTGCTTTGGGCCTCCTAAGTGTTGGACTGGCAGGTGTAGGACATCAGAGCCAATGAATTGCTCTTCTATTAAGCACATAGTTCCACAAATAAAATGCATGCCATTACAGACAGGAAAGCCAAGATTTGCAGTGATCTCCTATTGCAGGTTGATCAAAATATAAGCACTGATGTTTTGGTATGCACACTATTTTCCACTTCAGGTTTCTCTCATTGCTTAACGGTAGTCATATTACTCGATGTTCCTATCATAATTACACACTGAGTATTGCTAATGACCACCAGCTTTGAAAACCCCTCAGGTTTTTGGCCCATTTCAATCTGTCTCCTAGCTTAAGTATTTTTTTTTTTTTTCCGAGGTAGGGTCTTACTCTAGCCCAGGCTGACCTGGAATTCACTATGTAGTCTCAGGGTGGCCTTGAACTCACAGAAAACCTCCTGCCTCTGCCTCCCGAGTGCTGGGATTAAAGGCCTCTAACTTAAGAATTTTAACCAATGTACTGACTGTATCCATTTGACTTTGATTAGAGGTATGAATATTGAAATCACAGGTTCTGGATAAAACTAGTGCATGGCTGAACACTGATGCTTGCTTAATCCCAGTTGGCCTCCCCCTAGCATCCTTACACAAGTGGATCTTCATTCCACACTGAGCACCACGCTGGCATGTGAGGCATCCTCCCTGGGCATCCCTTTAACTTGTTTATTTCCTGACTGATTTGTACGTTTTGACTTTTGGAGACCGTCTCACATAGCCCTAGGGTGACCTCAAACTGGCTATGTCTGGCCTTCAACACCTGTTCCTCCTGTTTCCTCATCCCAAGGGTTGGGATTACAGGCAGGTACCAATATGCCAGGTTTTATTTTGTGGTGCTGGGGTTTGAACCCAGGGCTTCATGTATGCTAGACAAGTGTGCTCTCAACTGAGCAACATCCCCAGCCCATGCCAACATTCTTTAAAGGGGAAGATGGATGAAATCTGAAAATTTGAAAGAAGTTATTCAGATAAATGCTTTTACATTGTAATGTAGGTTTATGTTTTCCTTTTCTTTTCTTTTTGAGGCAGGGTCTCTGTTTCCCAGTGGGTCTTGAACTGTTTGGTTCAACTGAAAACTCCTGTCTGAGGATCTTGAGTAGCTGATGCTATGGGTGTACCGTCCCCCATGCCCAGTTTTAAAGCAGATGCTTGGTCTGTTAAGTCTTAATCCTTCATGTCAGCTTTTCACTTTTTCCCATCAATGTGCGCGTGTTAACACCCAGGGACTTATGCATGCTAGGTAATGGCTGTAGCACTGAGCCACATCCAAGCCCTCAATGCTTCACCTTTTTAAGAAAATGATGTTTTATTACCATTATTAACATTTCGTATGGACACATCATGTGTTGGTAACCTCTTTTTCCTCATCCCTGCCCCCATTCTGTTGGGAACACTCCTCAGTGGGGTTGCAGGTATTCCTCATGAGGTTGTAGTTTCTGTGTTGTGGGAGCAGTAGTCAGTTATTTTGTGGGGTGAGCAAGGCCCCTGAGCATGATGTCTCAACCTGTGGCTCTTAGAATCGTTCTGCCCCCCCCCTTCTGCAAAATTCCCTGAGCCATGGTAGGTGAGCTTTAAGTCTACTTCACTGAGGAGCTCTTAGGAGCCTCTAAATCTGGTAGGTGTTGAGTATCCTCAAGGTCTGTCTCCTACACTGATTATCAGGTTCACCATGGAGGCTGCACTCATGCTTGGCCTTTTGGCTAAGATCAAGTGTGGTATCTATTCTTATCAGTTTAAAAAATATTTTTATTGGGCTTGAGAGATGGCTTAGTGGGTTAAGCACTTGCCTGTGAAGCCTAAGGACCCCAGTTCAAGGCTCGATTCCCCAGGACCCACGTTAGCCAGATGCACAAAGGGGCGCACGTGTTTGGAGTTCGTTTGCAGTGACTAGAAGCCCTGGCGTGCCCATTCATTCTTCTGTCTCTTTGTATGTCTGTCTGTCTCTGTGTGTGTGTGTGTGTGTGTGTGTGTGTGTGTGTGTGTGTGTGTCTGCCCCTCTCTGCCCCCTCTGCACCCCCCCTCTGCCCCCTGCCCCCTGCGCCCCTTTGCGCCTCTCTGTCTCTGCGCCTCTGTCTCTGCGCGCCTCTCTGTCTCTGTCTCTGCGCGCCTCTCTGTCTCTGTCTCTGCGCGCCTCTCTGTCTCTGTCTCTGCGCGCCTCTCTGTCTCTGTCTCTGCGTGCCTCTCTGTCTCTCTGTCTGCCTCATTCTCTTTCGGGGCCCCGCCCCTCTCTCTGTGGGCCCCTTTTCTCTGCCTGCCCATGCCACCCCTACCCCCCCCACCCCCTCTGGCTTGCTCTCTGCCTGCCTCTCTCTGTTTTGTGTATATCCACCACATTTTCTTTATCCATTCATCTCTTTTTCAATACTTATGTGTGGGCAGTGAGAGAGAATGGGTATGCCAGGCTGCTTGACACTGTATACAAACTCCAGATGCATGTGCCGTTTTGCACTTGTGGCTTCACATGGGTACTAGGGAATTGAACCTGGGCCATCAGGCTTTGCAAGCAAGTCTGTTCACTGCTGACCCACCTCCCCAGACTTACCATTCATCCCTTGGTTGACCTCCAGGCGATATTCTTCGTTATAAGTACCCTGAACTCACTTTAACTTTGTTTTCAACATTGGTTGTTCACTCTCCTTACAATTGTAAGACCTAGTCAAAAAATGTATAAAGGAGCCGGGCGTGGTGGCACATGCCTTTAATCCCAGAACTCAAGAGGCAGAGGTAGGAGGATCACTGTGAGTTTGAGGCCAGCCTGAGACTCCATAGTGAATTCCAGGTCAGCCTGGGCTAGAGTGAGACCCCACCTCGAAAAACCAAAAACTAAAAATAAAAAGTAAAGACGAACAAGGGAGAATAACTATCTCAAACATCTTAAAGGGGAAATATATGAGATGATGGTCTGTGGATACAAGGTGTTTGTTATGAGCAAGAACTGAGGGTCGGATATACCATCTGGTGTCAATAGTTACTGTGGTGACGGTAGTTATTCTGCTTGAAGTTTGCTAAGATAGTAGACCATAAATATTACTACTCCAAAACCAGACAACCTATTCTAGGGGGTGGCTGTGTTACCTAATGTGATTGCAGTAATTATTTCACAGTTTGTGTGTGTGTTTAATCATCACATTGCACAACATGAATGTGTAGCATTCTGTCTCCTATATCTCAGTGTCATTGGGAAGAATGAAAACATATATGTGTATTTGGTGTGTGCAACTTAGTAAAACAACTTAGCAACACCCTGACGCCTATAAGATAAGTGTACCCACCCGTTCTATGTCAATGCATTCAAGCTCCAGGTACGCTGGCTGTAAAACGCTCCCCTCTCCTAGATTAATGGCAAACTGAGAGACATACTTCAAATAAATACCAAGGTATTTTCAACCCGAGATTCTAATTTAGTACTCAGAACCCCTTCCGGTAACTACAGGTCGGGTTGTTATGAGGGTGAATGCCACAGGTTCCATGAACTTGCTTGTACATTAAACTTACAACCAGCTGATGATCTCCCAGGGCAGGGGGTGTGACTGTAGAGATTTTTCCACGTGCCCTCAGAGCTTCCCATGTTCTCAAAATACCCTAAGACACTCAAAAGATGAGTTTCATATCAGTCCAAGAACAGAGCTCTCTGTGAACTGAACCTTTGTTGAGAGTTCTGGAAGGAACAGGGAAAAAGTGCCGATGCCATTGTCATGGTGCTGGGATGACCAGTGTTCAAGACAGAAGGATCACTTGCTGTCTCTCTCCGCCTCTTCCCTCAATTCTTCCACAGACCCGAGAGCTGAGCTCTCGTGAGGACGACATGGCATATCCTCATGGGCTCAAGTTCAACCTGCTGCAGATCCTGAAACAATTCAACGCCAGTGAGTTCAGCCGCTTCAAGGCCTTTCTGCGGGCATATCCCCTGCCACGTGGTCTTCACTTTCCCCAGTTGCAGACCGAACTGTCCAATCCAGAACAGCTACTGGGCATCCTCCTCCAATGCCCCAGGGACTGGGTGGGGATGGTGACCATCCACATCTTGGAGAAGATGTGCCGCAGTGACCTGGCAAAGAGAGTGAAGGATGAACTCAGAAGTAAGTAGGAACCAGGCCATGTGGTGTCCTGCAGGAAAGGAGGGGTGGTCTTAAGGATTTCAGAACTAGAGAAATGAACACATGTGATGCCTCACGTATGTCATCCCAACACTGTGGGTGAGGCAGGGTGCTGAGGCAGGCGGATTGCTAGGAGTTCTAGGCAAGCCTGGACTACATAGTAAGACATAGTTGTCTCAAAGGGGGGTGGCTGGAGAGATGACTTAGTGGTTAAGGTACTTGCCTATGAAGCAAAGGACCCAGGTTCAATTGCCCAGTACCCACATAAAGCCATATGTACAAGGTGGTGCATGCGCTTGGAGTTCATTTGCTAGAGGTCCTGGTGTGCCCTTTCTTTCTTTCTCTCTCTCCCTCCCTCCCTTCTCTCTCTCTCTCTCTCTCTCTCTTTCGCTAATAAAACGTTTTTTGAAAAAATAAGGCTTGGGGAGCTGGAGGGATGTCTTAGCAGTTAAGGCATTTACCCGGCAAAGCTGAAGTACCTAGATTCGATTTCCCAGGACCCACGTTAGCCAGATACACAAGGGGGCTCACATGTCTGGAGTTCATTTGCAGTGGCTGGAGGCCCTGGCACACCCATTCTTTCTCTTTCTGTCTGTCATTGTCAAATAAACAAAAATAAACAAAATTTTTAAAATGTCTATAGGCATTTCCACATATTCCTGCTGAAATAAAATCTTTTCAGTGGCAAGCCATTGCTTTAGACCAGTTCCCCTGGTAACGGTTAAATATACTGACCTCTAGGTAGTATCATGGAAGGGAAATAAAAACAAAGTGTAAGGACACATATGCGTGAAGATGCCAGGATGAAACCCATTGCTTTGTATGCTAACCTAAAAACAGTAATGTTAAAAAAAAAAAAAAAATGCCAGTAGTAAGAGACTGTGAAGAGCAGTAACAAAAGGTTGGGGCTCAGAAGCATGCAAAGTGCTGATACTCTTTTCTTTTTCAGATACCACTTTGAGACGGCTTTTCGGAGGGGCCCCTCTGGCATTAAGTAAGTTGCCTCATTTATGTTTATTCATGTAAGGTTTGGGAACTCAGTTTTTTTTTTCAATATTTTTATTTAAGGAGAGAGAGAAAGGGGGGCAGGTAGAGATAAAGAATGGGTGCACCAAGACCCCCAGCCACTGCAAAAGAACTCCAGACATGGTCCCACCTTGTCATCTGACTTATACGCAGGTCCTGGGGAATCAAACCTGGGTCCTTTGGCTTTGCAGGCAAATGCCTTAACTGCGAAGCCAAGAGATTTCTTTTAATGAGACAAGCTTCTGTACTGAGGACCAGAGCCACCTCTGTCCCCTGCTGCTGAGGAGGGGCCTGTGCTGCGGGTGGGCGCTGGGTAAGATGCCATAAATGTGAATGACACCAAATCTTCTAGGTGTCAGTGAGTGTCTGTGCACATGGGAAAGAGTGAGCTTTCCCTTGACTCTGCAAAACCTGGGGACTTCTAGTCTTCGAGGAAACGTGGGGGTGAGGAAACCATACTAGCTTGAAGGCCAAATGAGGCTCCTGTCATTGTACAACCAACAAGCCACAGTCGTCTTTACTTTAAGTGATTTTCAAAAGGAAGGAGAAAGGAGGCCGGGGAGATGGGTTTGCCACCCACATCCATGGGCACACACAGGCACAGAGAGAGAGAGAGAGAGATGCCTCAGATAGCATACTTGCCTTGGTCAGCACAGGAAAAAGAAGTGGTCTCAACTCATTGCAGACACGTCAGGACTTAGAGTAGAAAGGAGGATGGAGAGAGGACGCCACCCTCTGCATGTCAACCCCAGCACGGTGCTTTTGTTAAGAAGCACATTATGTGGTGGCGCACGCCTTTAATCCCAGCCCTCGGGAGGCAGAGGTAGGAGGATTGCTGTGAGTTCGAGGCCACCCTGAGACTCCATAGTGAATTCCAGGTCAGCCTGGGCTAGAGTGAGACCCTACCTCGAACCTCCCCCCCCCCAAAAAAGCACATGAGGAAATCATTAATGAGCTTACATGTGAAAGGTACATCAAGATACAATGACTTCTGGGCCAGGCATGGTAGCATGTGCCTTTAATTCCAGTATTCAGGAGGCTGAGGTAGGAGGATTGCTGTGAGTTCAAGGCCACCCTGAGACTACATAGTGAATTCCAGGTCAGCCTGGGCTAGAGGGTGCCCCTACCCTGAACAAACAAAACAAAATAAGAAGATACAATAGCTTCTTTGTGCCTTATGTTAGTAGTAGACATTGGGGCTTTAGTAAGAGCTTGAACAAGATCACTGTGACTTAAACTCAGCAAACAGAAAACAGTGTTGGGAAAGCATGACTTGTATGGGAAAAGCATTGAGGAACTTTAGGACTTCACGGGGTCAGCAGCTCACCTGACAATACTTGGCAGTGTTCTCTTGGGAATGCTTTCCCCTTCCACCTGCTATGCAGGACAGAGGACATAGTCTTGATGGCCCCTGGAGTCCTGTCACGGAATCAGTGTCCAACAAAGAGGAAAAGAATGTTCCATTAAAAAAAAAAAACCAAGGAAATTAAATTTAAACTGTCAGTCAATAAGTTTATAGGACTGTTTGGCTTTTGGTTTAGTGAGACAGGGTCATGTTATGTAGCCCACACTGGATTTGAACTCATGAGCCTCATACCTCAGCCTCCTCAGTGCTGGGAACCCAGGCATGTATCACCACCATGCCCAGCTCTCAGTAAGGTTCTACTTGCGCATAGCACACCTATTTGCTTTCATTAGCTGTGGCTGCTTTTGCACTTCCTTTGGTGCATGTCTGTTTGTGGTATATGCTTGTATGTACAAAGAGGCCCACTCCCTGTGTACACACATACGGGGGCTACAGGAGAACATTGGGGACCCTGTGATATCACTACTCTTCCACTTTTTTTAAAATTTTTTCTTTATTTATTTGAGAGCGACAGACACAGAGAGAAAGACAGATAGAGGGAGAGAGAGAGAATGGGCACGCCAGGGCCACAAACAAACTCCGGTTGCTTGCAGCACCATGTGCATTTGGCTTACATGGGACCTGGAGGATCGAACCTGGATCCTTAGGCTTCCATAGGCATGTGCCCTAACCGCTAAGCCATCTCTCCAGCCCAGTGTTCTCTTCTCTTTGCATTACCTGTATACCTAAGAAGAGTATGTCTTGGGCTCAAGGCAATAGTAAACCAAAGGATGATCTGGGAAATTCTTCCATGACCATCTGTGGTGAAACTCGGATGTGTTGGTGGGTTAGTGATCCTACAATGTCAGTGGATGGTCTAAGACTGCTGATGCTTTAACCACCTTATGGTAGGTGTCTAAGTAAATGTTCTGAGGAAACCAGGAATAGTGAATTTCCTTTAAAATGTTAATTGGCAAAGTTTAAGTATATCTAAGATGTACAGCATCATGATGGTAACCCATGTGGTGTAAATTTGATCCCAAAAGTAGATTCGTGAAATAGATTGGTTCTGTGTGCATGTGTGTGTGTGTACATCCACACATTCACTCATTTGGGGGGATGGTCTTGCTATATAGCCCAGGCTGACCTTGAATTTACAATCCTGTCTCTGCTTCCCATGTGCTGGCATTGTAAGCATGCACCACCATGTCAGGTTGCTTGGGCTTTTTTTTTTTTTTTTTTTTTTTCTTTTTGGTTTTTTCGAGGTAGGGTCTCACTCTAACTCAGGCTGACCTGAAACTCACTATGTAGTCTCAGGGTGGCCTCGAACTCATGGCGATCCTCCTACCTCTGCCTCCCGAGTGCTGGGATTAAAGGCATGCGCCACCACGCCCGGCACTGTCTTAAGCTATCTCTCTCTTTCTTTTAATGTGGATGCTAAGGATCTAAATTCAGGTCCTCGTGCTTGCAAAGCAAGAACTTTCCCCACTGCGCCATCTCCCTAGCCTCACATTCGAACCCCTCTTCTCCCATTGTGTCTCCACGCTATTCCTCTCCTGTTGGGAATCCAGGCAGTTATTTCATGAGCCTTTCTGTTGCCTTTGGGATAAGCAGCTGCGTTTCCCGCGTCTTCATGCTATGTAAAGCCGGGCACTGCACAATATTGTAGCAGACGATACTGGCCCAATTCTAATTCCTCACACCTGATGACATCACAGCTGTCCTAACATAGTGGAAGGTGTTATTTGGGACACCACCAGTATTCAGACGTAGTGCAAAGTGGTGATACTGGTGTAAGTGAACCTGACACACTGCCAATGATTCAAGAGCACACCACAGGCAATTATGGCCAAGTGCATATTTGGTAGTGGCATAAATGACCGTTTGGCTGATGCATGCATCTATTATACATTTTTTTTTTTTTTCGAGGTAGGGTCTCACTCTAGCTCAGGCTGACCTGGCAATCACTCTGTAGTCTCAGGGTGGCCTCGAATTCACAGCGATCCTCCTACCTCTGCCTCCTGAGTGCTGGGGTTAAAGGTGTGCGCCACCACGCCTGGCTCTATTATAAATTCTATCCATCGAGTATACTCCTTCTACAGATGAGTTTTCTTCAGAGCTCCACTCTCCCCTCCCCAGTTGGCAGTTAATAGTGACTGAGGGCAGATGGACCATGGTCTTCAGTGGTAAAGCTGCTGGAAGGGTGCCCACACTTCAGCAAGGAACTCCCACCCATTACGGTGCAAGCAATCCTCATGTAACTCGGTATATCACCGAAGAAAGGCGCAAAAGTAGGAAGGGGTTCATTGGGAAGAAACGTTCTAGTGCGAGAGAGAGAAGACGGGGGGATAGAGGGTGACTAAGATGAATATGCTATATGAAATTCTCAACATTAAAAATGCAGGGCTAGAGAGATGGCTCAGTGGTTAAGGAGCTTGCCTGCAAAGCCCAAGGGACCCAGGTTCGATTCCCCAAAACCCACATAAGCCAGCCGCACAAAGTGGTGCATGTGCACAAGGCTGTGCATGTACACAAGGTGGCGCTCGTGTCTGGAGCTCGATCGCAGTGGCTAGAGGCCCTGGTGTGCCGATTTTCTCTCTCTCGTGCTCTCACAAAAATAAATCGCCGGGCGTGGTGGCGCACGCCTTTAATCCCAGCACCCGGGAGGCAGAGGTAGGAGGATTACTGTGAGTTCGAGGCCACCCTGAGACATAGTGAATTCCAGGTCAGCCTGGGCTAGAGTGAGACCCTACCTTGAAAAACCAAATAAATAAAATGCAAAGTTGGAGGGGAGGTTTCATACAATGCTATGTATGAGCAGCCTCCTGAATCCGGTGCTTACTACGCATCATGATTACCCTAGGAAGCTGCATTTATGATGGACTTCTCCATTGAGGGACAGTCTGTGATGCCCAAACACCACAAAACCATCCATGATGAATTGCTCCAAGTACGTTCACCTCGTTAAACTGCACATGCTTGTACCCTCAGCTATGTAGGGATTCTCTTGCCAGAAAGGGAATATACACCTGATACACTTTTGTTTGTACATCCACTAGCTCCTTAACATCTTCTTTTGCATAATCTGGGTAAAAATTCTAAGGCTGGGGCTAGAGAGATGGTTCAGTGGTCAAGGAGCTTGCCTGCAAAGCCTAAGGACCAGGGTTTGACTCGCCACTACCCACACAAAGCCAGATGTACAAAGTGGCGTATGCATCTAGAGTTTGTCTGCAGCAGCTGGAGGCGCTGGGGCACCCATTCTCTTTTCTATCTTTGCTTGCAAATAAATTTCAAAAAAAAAAAATCTAAGGGTCAATGATTGAACTTGCACTGCTGCCAACCCCACTCTGTCCTGGGAAGAAATCTCAGTATACTTGCCAAGACAAACCAATAATGTCTCTCTCTTTCAGGAGTAGCATGGGTAACAGAACCGTGCCCGAGCTACCCAGTAAGGCAACAGGAAGACACACCAGGTTGGTCTTAGAGTTATTGTTGTGAGCTAAGCCAAGCCACCTCTTCCTTTCTGCCTTTGCTCTTCCTTCTTACAATTTTTATTTATTTATAAGAGAATGGGCATGCCAAGGCTTCCAGCCACTGCAAACAATCTCCAGACACATGCACCACCTTGAGCATCTGGCTTACATGGGTGCTGGGTCCTCAGGCTTTGCAGGCAAGCGCCTTAACCACTAAGCCATCTCTCCAGCCCTTTTTGATTTTTTTAATGTATTGATAACCTTCATAAATATACAGTCACCCTGATCATTATTCCCCCACCATCCTCCTTTGTCCCCCATCTCCCCTCCACTGAACCTCCTCTTTCCAAGTAGTCTCTCTTCTATTTTCTTTTTTATAGGATTTACTTGTTTTAATTAAGTAGAAAGTTTGCATGGGACACATCATGTGTTGGTACCATTGTCCCCCCTCCATCCCACTAAGGGCCCTCCTCAGTGGCGTTGATGGTATTCACCATGAGGTTGTGGGTTATGAGCTGTGAGAGCAGCTGTCAATCACTATTGTGTGTGGTGGGGGGTGCAATGCCTCTAAATATTCCCTCCCCCCCCCCATGACTCTTAAAATCTTTCTACCCCTTCTTCTATAAAAGTCCATGAGCTGTGGTGGGTGTATTTTAAGTCTCCTTTTGTGTTGAGCTCTCAGCAGCTTCTGGGCTTCTGCTTTGCTGTGGGTTGAGCGTCCTTAGTATCTGTCTCCATCACCCTGGTGCAGGTTATCAGGCTCATGGTGGAAGCAGTACTCTTGCGCATCTTGCCACTTCCTCTGCGGTCTCACCTGGGCACCTAGCTGGTGTGCCAGGAGTGGTTCATCTCCTGCCAGGAAGTCAGCTGTCTGTTCTTGACTTGTTGATAGATTTTTGGTTGTCCTGTTTTCACTGCCTTCTGAAAAAAAAAAAAAATCTTCAACAGAGAGTGAGATGAGCACAGGTTAAAGGGGATGTGTATTGTTAGAGAAATTTTGGTGATGATAACCTCTCTTTTGGCCTAAGACTGGTGGGAGCTTCTCATTGGAGTCTATAGTCTTGGTCACCATAAGATTCTGACCTGGTTCCCAGTTCCAGCTATGGGTCCCTGTCCACAGAGTGGATCTCTAGCCAATTAGAGAGCTATTGGTTACCCACCTAGGCTGGGTGCCACTATTACAAAAGTGTGTACGTCTTGTCAGGCTGATTGCTTTTGACTAGCCGTGTCCCCTGCATGCTCACAACCCAGTTGGCCATTTTTCCCAGCAGCACATGTAGCACCTTGCAGTACTACACAGGCTAACCATCTGGGAAGTGGCTTCCTTCCAGATTCCTGCTCCATCTCTCCATGGTCTGTGTTGCCAGCAATAGGATCTTACTCTTTCCCTCATGTGGGCAATCAAGTGCTTTGACAGAAGCCTGTCCTGTTTTGAGGACCTTCTAGGTCTCTCTGACCAGTTCAATGAGGGTTGTAACCAATTTCTGGTACTGAGACTTACAAGCCAGAGCCAAATATTTTTTGCTTTGGCTTCATCCCACCCTGTCCAGGGCCATTTTTACCAGAATATCCCCCCATATTCCTACTGAGTATTATATCTTTTAGTCTGATATCCAGGAAGGAGGTTTCTATGGTACCAATTCATTTTGGCTTTAGTTTTGTGTATATCTCCCCCCACTCACCCATCCCCCCTTTCCCCAAACCCTTATCATCTGTCCCTCAATTTCTTCATCAGCAGTGCCTGCAACTCAAGCTGTTCCAGGTTAGGAACCACATATGAGGGAGAACATGTGGTGTTTGTCTTTCTGTGCTTGTGTGTTTGCTTAGCATCTGTTCCGAGTCCATCTATTTTCCTACAGATTTCATTTCATTTTTTCTTATGAGTAGAATTCCATTATGTGTGTGTATCACATCTTCATTATCCATTCGACAAATGATGGGCATCCTGATTCCAGTTTGTAGCTATTGTGAATGGAGCAGCTATAAACACGGTGCAGTAAATATCTCGTAATGAAGAATGGAGCCTTTAGGGTAGATATCCAGTAGAGGAATAGCTGGGTCAGTGGTAGCTCTATCTTCTTCTTTTTCAGGAGTCTCCATGCTGATTTCCATAATGGTTATACAAGTTTACACTCCACCAGCAGTGCCTGAGGGTTCCTCATTTCCCACATCCTTATCAACATTTATTGTCAGTTGGTTGTGTGTGTGTGTGTGTGTTTTAATGATTGCCATCCTGACTGGAGTAAGGTGGGATTGTATAGTTGTTTTAATTTGCATTTCCCTGATGGTTAAGGATGTTGAACATTTCCCTGAGTATTGGCCATTTGTATTTCTTACTTTGAGAATTCTCTATTCAGTTCTCTGCCCCATTTGAGTGGATTGTTTGATTTTTTATTTATTTATTTAGTTCTTTGTGGATTCTAGATATTAGGCCTGTGTCAGTGGCATAGCTGGCAAATATTATCTCCCATTCTGTATATAGTCTGTTGGCTCTGTGTATGGTATGTTTCTCTGTACAAAAGCTTTTCAGCTTTGTGGTTGAGTGAGTGTTTATTTCCTGGGTTACTGGAGTATTTTTCAGGAAGTTCCTCCTATTTTTTTTTTTTCCAGTAGTTGGAGAGTTTCAGGGCTTATGTTGAAGTCTTTACTCTATTTGGAGTTGAATTTTTTTGTGTGTGCATAGTGAGATAAGTGGGTCTGGTTTTCTACATGTGGTTATTCAGTTTGTCCAGCACCATTTGTTAAAGGTGCTGTGTTTTCTCTAGTGTATGTTGTTGGCTCCTTTGTGAAAGATCAAGAGGCTGTAGTTACTTGAACTAAAGACCCGGTCTGCAGTTCTATTTCTTTGGTCTATGTCTGTTCTTACACCAGTACTATGCTGTTTTTATTACTATGGCTTTGGAATGTAGCTTTAGATTGGGTAAGGTGATACCTCCAGATGTGTTTCTTTCTTAAACTTTTTTTTTATTTATTTGAGAAACAGTGAGAGAGAGAGAGATTGAGAGAAAGAGAACGGGTACACCAGGGCTTCCAGCCACTGCATAGAAACTCCAGACGCATGTGCCACCTTGTGGATCCAGTTTACTTGGGTCCTGGGAAATCAAATCAGGGTCCTTTGGCTTTGCAGGCAAGTGCCTTAACAGCTAAGCCAGCTCTCCAACCCCAGAGATGCTTCTCTTGCTAAGGATATTTTTGGCTATCCAAAGCCTTCTGCCATTCCCTCTATTTTGATGTCAAAGGTGAGGGAGCAGGGCAACAAATGACAGTGTGTTGATGAGCCAAATACGATGCAGATCTTCGAGAAGTAACGACAGCCACTATGAGGTGATGCATGCCACTTTGTGCCTGGAAGACAGCCAATGCCCTTCTCCCCATCCTTTTGCTCTTACATTCTTTCTGCCATCTTTTCTTTTATGACTTCTGTACTCCTTTCTTTATTTTTTTTTAAGTTTTTTCTGATTTTTTTTTAAATGTATTTGAGACAGAAGGGGACAGAGAGAGAAAGAGAGAGAATGGGTATACCAGAGCCTCTGGCCACTGCAAACAAGCTCCAGGTGCATGTGCCACCATGTGTATCTGGCTTATGTGGGACCTGAAGAATTGAACCTGGGTCCTTAGGCTTTACGGGCAAGGGCCTTTAACCACTAAGCGATCTCTCCAGCCCATGTACAGCTCCTTTTAAGACCACCATCTCTTCCATCCTGTTTCCTCACCATTTCTGTCACGTTAGTTGTCCCAAGGAAAGTGACTTCCTTCCAAACATGGGAAGTGAGGGCAAGTGGACAATAGAGAGATCAGAATTCCCTTCCTGGAAAAGAGTATTTTGTGCAGCTTCTGTTGGATTTTTTTTTTCCATGCTCAGGTAAATTTAATAGCATCCTGCTGGCTATGATGTCTGTTGTGGCATGAATTCAAAATGTCCCTCATATGCCTATGAGTTTGAAAACTTGGTCCCCAGATGGCAGCATTGTTTGAGACGGTTGTGGAACCTTTATGAGATAGAGACCTGCTGGAGGAAGAGTGTCACTGAGGGTAGCCTCAAGGTTTCATAGCCTGGCCCCACTTCCAGACACATGAGCCTATGGGAGATGTTTAACGTTAGCCTTCTTTCTATCTCTGCAGGTCTCGGTGTTCTGCACGTAGGTGTTTTGTGTCTGATGCACTTGGCATAACTACTCTACGGTTCACCCATGTTCTCACCTGTGTTACTGACTCGTTTTGTCACTGGGTACTGTTCCAGTGCATGCGCATTCCTCCTTTGGTTAACTCATTTGTCAGGAGATGTGCATTTGAATTATTTCTACATTTAAAAACAATTCCATACTTTTATGTTAACTGAACATACTCTCTAGTATCATGATTTAGGGCTTGAGTAGAAAGCTAATAAATCTGGGCTAGAGAGATGGCTTAGCAGTTAATGCGCTTGCCTGTGAAGCCTAAGGACCCAGGTTCAATCCTCCAAGTCCCACATAAGCCAGATGCACAAAGTGGCACATGTGTCTAGAGTTTGTTTGCAGTGGCTAGAAGCCCTGGTATGCCCATTCTCTCTCCCCCACTTTCTTTCTGTCTCAAATAAAAATTAATTAATTTTAATTTATTTATTTTAATTGTTCAATTATTAATTTTTTACTTTAGTTATTTTAATAAATTTATAAAAATTTACTTCATAAAGAAAGCTAATGTAATTGTCAGTATATACTTATTGTACATAGTCTTGGATTTCATATAAATAATTTATTTCAGGTGTATCGTGTGCTTTGGGTACACTCACCCCCCTCCTATCATTTCTTTTTAAAATATGTATTTATGTGCAAGCTGAGAGAGAGGAGACAAACGAGCAACAAGGCCTCTTGCCGCTACAAATGAACTCCAGATACATGAGCCACTTTATGCCTCTGGCTTGACATGAGTACTGAGGAATAGAACCTAGGCTAGGCACCTTTGCAAACAGTATCTTTAAGTCCTAAGCCATCTCTCCAGCCCACTGTTTCTTTCTTTTCATTTTCCCTGCCCTCTTTCATGAATCTCCTTGGTTTTCTTAGTTTCCCTCTCATGTCACATATGTGGTTTGTTCAAATAGCTTTAAGACCCAATATGCAATGTTTGTATCTCTGTACCTAACCTCACTTACTATGATTTCTATTTTCCTCATCAATTTTGCAGCAAATAACATATCTTTTGCATGGCTAAATAAAACTCCTTTGGAGATAATAGATGATACTTAGAGAGGGAAGGAGGGAGGTAGACAGACAGACGTACACATATCATATTTTATGTATCCACTCATCTGTTTATGTACACTGAGGCTGATTCTATATCTTGGCTTTAATTTTTATTTTAGAGAGACAATTTGTGTGCCAGGGTCTCAGCCACTGTAATCGAACTCCAGACATTTCACCACCTAGTGGGCACATGCGACCTTGTACTTGCCTTGTCTTTGTGTGTCTGGCTAATGGGGTATCCCGGGAAAAGTCGAACGTGGGTCCTTGGGCTTCGCAGGCAAGTGCCTTAACCACTCAGCCATCTCTCCAGCCCAACTTGGCTATTTTTCATAGTTTTGGAATAAATATGGATATATAAGTATCTATGATTAGATATGGACTCCTTTGGATGTGGAATCCTTTGGATACATACTCAGGGGTAGAATAGCTGAGTCATACAACAGTATAACAGCTTTTTAAATTTTTTGAAGCCGGGTGTGGTGGCGCATGCCTTTAATCCCAGCACTCGGGAGGCAGAGGTAGGAGGATCACCATGAGTTCAAGGCCACCCTGAGACTACATAGTGAATTCCAGGTCAGCCTGAGCCAGAGTGAGACCCTACTTCGAAAAACCAAAAAAAAAAAAAAAAAAAAAAATTTTGCAGAAACTCTGATTTCCATGGTGGCTGCACCAGTTTACTCTCCCACTAACAGTGAATAATGATCCTTCTCTACCTTACATCCTCGCCAGCATTTGTTGTCATTTGTTTTCTTGATGGCAGCCATTCTGACTGGGATGAGATGTAATCTTAATGTACTTTTGCTTTGCGTGAACATTTTTTCATGTTAGCTATGTATGTTTCATCTCTTGAGAACTATCTGTTCATTTCATTGGCTCTCTTAACACTTGGATTGCTTTTTTTTTTTTTTTTCTTCAGTATTTTGCCTCTTGAGTTCCTTATATGTTCTGGAATGAAATCTTAGTCCTCTGTCAAATGAATCACTGGCAAAGCTCTTCCCTCATCCTATAGATTGTTTCTGAAGAGTAAAGGAAATAAGTATAGAAACTCTTCATTCATGCAATCACATTTGTCAATTCTTTTTAAAATTATTTTTATTTATTTGAAAGACAGGGAGAAAATAAATGGGCAAGCCAGGTCCTCCAGCCACTGCAAATAAACTCCAGATGCATGTGTCACCTTGTGCCTCTGGCTTACGTGGGTCCTGGGAAATCACACCTGTATTCTTTAGCTTTGCAGACAAGTGCCTTAACCACTAAGCCATCTGTCCAGCCCACATTTGTCAATTCTTGGTATTTCCTGAGCTATGGAGTTCTCTTCAGAAGGTCTGTGCCTATACATACCTACACCTTGTAGTGTTTTCCCTTCTAAAAATTTCAGGGTTCTGGATATGTTTCTACTTCTTTGCTGTTTTGTTTATCTGTGTTTACATGGCTACTTGGAAATCAAACCCAGGCATGTAGGCTTTGCAAACAAGTGCCTTTAACCACTGAGCAATCTCCCCAGCTACAAATAATACTATTGGGCTGGAGATATGGCTTAGCAGTTAAGATGCTTGCCTGCCAATCCTAAGGATCCAGTTTTGATTTCCCCAATGCCCATGTAAGCCGGATGCATGAGGTGGCACATGTGTTTGGAGTTCATTTGCAATGGCTGGGGAGGCCCTGGTGAGCCTATTCTCTATCTGCATCGTTCTTTCTCTTTCTCAAATAAGTAAATAAAATACTTTTTAATTTTTTAAAAGCCAGGCATGGTGCTGCACACCTTTAATCCCAGCACTTGGGAGGCAGAAGTAGGAGGATCACTGTGAATTTGAGGCCAGACTGAGACTACATAATTAATTCAAGGCCAGCTTGGGCTAGTGAGACCCGATCTCAAAAAACAAATAAAATAAAATTTTAAAGAATAATATCAACCATACCTTGTTTCCCCCTATTATCCATCTTAGGTTTTATTGCCTGGGTCTCTGATAATGATAGATTAAAGGGGGAAAATATAGAAGTTTAGTAACATATGCTTCTTCCTTTCATGAGAGATACCCAGGGAATGAGTAATTGTCAAAGAGCTTTCTTAGAATTCTGACTTACACAGGATCTCCAACAAATAACAATATATTTTAGAAAGTGGGGAGATAAAAGGATATCAAGCCACAAAGGGTGACAACAATGGAAAGGGAAATAAATAAGAATGAGCAAAATTGGCCATGGAGGATTCCTCTGAGCTGTCTCCAGGCAAAGGCTGCCCTGTGATGTTTCACCTTCTCCCTGTAGAGGGTAGGACAGCTTTGTGAAGTATGCTTTGTTTTGAAGCAAACAAAAGGATGAAAGCTTTCCCTGTAGCTACTGATTTGCCAGTATTGGTCAACTTAATCCTTTTATTGAAGAAACAGATTTTGAGGGGTCAGATTCAAGTCTCCTGTAGCCCATGCATAGACCAGTCTTCATAGAGATGCATTTTCACTTATTACTGGGGTGGTTTGTGTGTAAAATGTCCCCCTTAGGCTCATGGGTTTGAATATTTAATCCTCAGTTGGTGACACTGTGGGATCTTCAGAAGGCAGAGCCTTGCTGGAGGAGGTGTGTCACTTGGGGATGGTCCTTGAGGTATTATAGCCCCGCTCCATATAACGTCCTCTCTATTTGTCTGTTTCCTGTTTGCCAATGTGACAATGTGATATCGACTTCCCACTTTGGCTTGCCATGCCTTTCCTGCCATGATGGACCCTTCTGCCCTCTGGAACTGTAAGTTGAATTAAACCCTTTTTCTTCCATAAGCAGCTGGTGGTGGTATGTGGGAGCTATGGAACATTCTAGACAAACAACACTGTGCTACTTATGTATTCAAGTGTGTGAGCAGCAACAATGAGCTAACACAGATACCATGGAGATTTATGTCCTGGTCTTCTGGCTCTTGTTCTTGTCCAGTAGGAAAGACAGAAGAAACTCTGCTGTAGTAAGTTACATTAAGGGGTTTTTTATAGTTTTTTTTTTTTTAATAGACAAGGTCTTTGTTATATAACTCAAGCTGGCTTGGAACAAGCTATATAGCCCAGGCTGGTCTTGCACTCACAATGCTCCTGCCTCAGCCTCTCAAATGCAGAGGTGACAGCTATTCTGCACCATGCCCAGCCTGCACTGGGCTCTGCCAGAACAAGTAAATGGCTCCATTAATGGCTCCCCAAAACAGAGGGGCTGGGCTCAGTAAGGGAGCGGGGTGCCCTGGTGTTACTGTGCAAACTACCCACTATAAGTGCACTTGGTGAGCCTGGCTCCATGGAGCCTCTGGCCAGCACACCAGTTTGAGCATCCAGCTCACTTTAGTCTGTGACTGGAGACATTGCAGGAACACATGGAGAAGGCATCACAACCCAAGGTAAGCTAAGAGAGCTTTAGAATATAAAAATTAACTTCGTATTGCTCATTCCTGGAATGAGATCGCTCTGGAGATCTCCCCACACACACCCCTTTCCTCACTTAAAAAAAAATTTTTTTTTTTTTTAAGGTAGGTTCTCACTGTAGTCCAGGCTGACCTGGAACTCACTCTGTAGTCCCAAGTTGGCCTTGAACTCACAATGATCCTCCTACCTCCGTCTCCTGAGTGTGCTGGGATTAAAGGTGTGTACCACCATGCCTAGCTTTTCAGTTTTTTTAATATACTTTATTTTTATTTATTTGACAAAGAGAGAATGGGCACACTAGGGCCTCCAGCCACTGCAAATGACCTCCAGACATGTGCGCCCCATTGTGCATCTGGTTTATGTGGGTCCTGGGGAATCAAACCTGGGTCCTTAGGCCTTGTAGGCAAAATGCCTTAACCATTAAGCCATCCCTCCCTCCAGCCCTCAATTTTTTTTAATTAGCATACAAAGTAATATGTCTCGAAACTGCCATAATGAAACCTGGCTTGTTTTTGTTAACCCTCCTCTCACCATTTCCCCCACCCCTCTTATTCCCTTGTGCCCTTAACCCCCTGTAGCCTTCCATGTTTCAAGATACAGGCACAAAGCCGGGCGTGGTGGCGCACGCCTTTAATCCCAGTGCTCGGGAGGCAGAGGTAGGAGGATCGCCATGAATTCAAGGCCACCTGAGAATTCAGAGTAAATTCCAGGTCAGCCTAGGCCAGAGTAAGACCCTACCTTGAAATAAAAAAAGATATAGGCATAGATGGACAAAATTTTTCTGAACAAATCTCTAAATAGACCTAAGAATTGACAACTGGAATTACTTGAAATTAAAAGGAAACTATTAGCAGAGCAGTGAAGACCAAATGGGAGGAAACCTTTGTATATTTGGGATATACAAAGAACTGGGAAGATTAAGCACTAAAAAGAAATCCACCAGCCAGTAAATGGGCTAGATGAGCAGACAGTTCTCAAAAAAAAAAAAAAAAATGCATGGCCAACAGATATTCTTAAAGTATTCTACACCCTTAGCCATAGAGAAATACAAATTAAAGCTAGGTTGAAAGCTGGGTTTGGTGGCGCACGCCTTTAATCCCAGCCCTCTGGAGGCAGAGGTAGAAGGATCACCGTGAGTTGGAGGCCACCCTGAGATGACCCAGTGAATTCCAGGTCAGCCTGGGTTAGAGTGCGACCCTACCTTAAAGTAAATAAATAAAACCTACTTTGAGGTTCCCACTCACTCCAGTAAGAGTGGGTGAAGGACTACAAATGCTGGGGGAATGGTGGGAGATACGGAGAAGTGGGAACCCTTGTTCTTCCTTTCCTTTTTTCCTTCCCTGTCGGACACAAGGTATTTATGGCACAATGCATAACCGACTGTTTTGTCCACCCCTACTTCCAACCACTAAAGGTGAAGAAGAGAAATACAGACGTGCATTGGAAAACAGACTTTATAATTTATGGAAGGACAACTTTTGGCCTGGAAACAGTGAAAATGTCCATGTTGTCACAGAAGGATACAAGGCTCTCCTCCCACTCTGTAACCCTAAGAAAACAAGAAGGCCAGCTGGTCACACACTGGTGTTACACGGCCCAGCCGGCTTTGGCAAAACCACACTGGCAAAGAAGTTAATGCTGGAATGGATGGAGGGCATCCAGGGCCAGGTGTTCCAGGGCATCTTCTACCTCAGGTGCCGAGAGCTCAATCACATGTCGCCCTGCACTTTTATGGAGCTGATCTCCAAGGGCCATCCCGAGTTGGAGAATGACATCCAGAAAATCTTGCAAACGGCGGAGGAAGTCCTGTTCGTGGTGGATGGTTTTGAGGAGCTGAGGGTCCCTGCAGGGGCGCTGATCCATGACATCTGTGGTGACTGGAGAATGCAAAAGCCAGTGCCCGTCCTCCTGAGTAGTTTGCTCAAGAGGAAGATGGTCCCGAAAGCCAAGCTCCTGGTGACCACCCGGCCCCAGGCCTTGCAGGAGCTCTTCATCTTGGTGGACCAGCCACTCCTCCTAGAGGTGGAGGGCTTCTCTGAGCAGGACAGGCACGCATACTTCCTGAAACACTTCGGAGATGAGAAGCGGGCACTGCGTGCTCTCGAGGCCGTGAAGGGCAATGCTGCCCTGTTCCGCATGGGCTCGGCTCCCGCCGTGTGCTGGGTGGCCTGCGCGTGTCTGGAGCTGCAGATGGAGAGGGAGGCCGACCTGGCTCTGACCTGTCAGACCTGCACCTCCCTGTTCCTACAGTTCCTCTGCAGCCAGGTGCCTTCTAGTGACTTCCGCAGCGAGCAACTCCGGACCTCCTTAGAGGCCATCTGTCTCCTGGCTGCCCAGGGCCTGTGGACACAGCTGCCCATATTCTGTATAGGAGATCTCTGGAGACTTGGTTTGAAGGAATCTGACCTTTATCCCTTCGTGCAGAAGCACATCCTCCAGAAAGATGGGAACTGCTTCTTCATCCACCTCAGCATCCAACAGCTGCTGGCTGCCATCTTCTACATTCTGAAGCCTGAGAAGGAAGATAGGGACAGGCCCAAGAGGGACATTGGTGATGTGAGGAGGCTGTTCTCCAGGGAAGAGAGAGTCAAGAACCCTAACCTGGTCCAGGTGGGGCTCTTCTTATCCGGTCTCTTGAATGAAAAGCTAGTCCAAGAGCTGGAGATGACTTTTGACTGCCAAACATCAAGGAGGGTGAAACGGGAACTATTGCAGTACAGGTCAGAGAACAATAAACCCTTCTTCTCCCTGACGGACCTGAGGGAGGTGTTCGCCTGTCTCTATGAATCTCAGGAGGAGGAGCTTGTGAGGGAAATCATGGCTCCCTTCGAGGAGATGACCCTGCAACTGAAAACCAGCGCGGACCTCATGTACTCCTCATTCTGCCTGAAGAGTTGTCCAGGCTTGCACAGGCTGTCCATACAGGTTGCCAAGGGGGTCTTCTTGGAAAACAATATGGCGATGGAGTCCAAAGCTCAGGATGACAGGTATGAATTCTGCTTTGTCCTAGTGGTTCTTAGTGGTTCTTCCATTCTTGGCTTCATCCTGTGCTCTACAGGGAAAAGGCCTTTAATCCCAGCACTTGGGGTAGAGGTAGGAGGATCACTGTGAGTTTGAGGCTACCCTAAGACTACAGAATGAAGTACAGGTCAGCATGGGCTACAGCAAGACCCTACCTGGGAGGGGGTGAAGGTTCATTTTTTTCACCCATTTGTCTGGGTTTTTTTTTTTTGAGGGGGGTCTTTTGATGATAACCATTTTGTCTAGAGTGAGAGAAAAATCTCAAAGTGGTCTGAATTTACATTTCCCAACAGATGAATAAATGATACATATAAACAATGGAATTTTATTTAGCCATAAAGAAAAATGAAGTCATGTCATTTGTGGGAAAGTAAATGGAATTAGAAATCACTAAGTAAAAGAAGTCGGGCTCAGAAAACCATGTCTTCTCGCATAGGCAGATCCTAGGGTTTAATTTTTATATGTGTGTGAGGGTAAGCCATGCAACTATAAAGGAGACCATGAGATGGGGAAGACTATATCTTAAGAGAAGAAAATAGGATAATAGAGGGCTGGAGGGATGGCTGAGTGGTTAAGGCACTTGCCTGCAAAGCCTAATGACCTGAGTTTGATTCCTCAGTCCCATATAAAGTCAGATGCACCTTGTGCATTGCAGCTGGAGGCCTTGGCATGCCTATTCTATTTGTCTCACTTCCCTCTCTTCTTGCAAATAAATAACAGTATTTTTTTAAAAGGATATTAGAATACATGTGTCAGGAAAACAGAAGGTGGGCTGTTGGGGAGAGAGAGGAGGGTGGATGGGAAATATGGTGTAGAGGAGGAAGACTAATAAGAATTGAGTGTGTATGGAAAATTCCATAACAAAACCCACGACTGAGTACTCTAACTGGAAAAGCTAATACAGTTTTGAACCCTCCTCTTTGAAGGCCCCAGAATGATCAGCGCCTGCTTTCTTTGTGGACAGACCTTTGCTCCGTGTTTGAGTCATGCAAAAAGCTAATCTTTCTGGACATCAGCCAGAGCTTTTTCAGCAGCTCATCACTTCAGATTCTTTGCGAAAACCTGACCTCTGCTCCGTGCCATTTGCAAAAAGTGGTGTAAGTATGAGCTGAAATCCCCTAGAGGCACAACCAGGTGCTCATGATTTCAATATGGAAGAAACTGTCAAATCCCTTTGCTAGACTCCAACCAGGTATCCAAGACAAAGGAATTAAGATGGTTCAACCCCTAAATTTGTCTAGAGGAGAATTCTATAAAGTTATTTTATGGCACAGTTTTTTTTGTTGTTGTTGTTGTTGTTTTGTTTTTTACAAGGTAGCGTCTCACTCTAGCCCAGGCTGATCTGGAATTCAGTATGTAGTCTCAGGGTGGCCTTGAACTCACAGCAATCTTTCTATCTCTGCCTCCCGAGTGCTGGGACTAAAGGCAGGAGCCACCACGCCCGGCTTACAGCACAGTTTGATGTTCATTTTGGCATCGGCCGCGCCCTGTGAGAACATCAAGCCCCTGGGGCAGTTTGTGTCCATCTCTGGCACCCACTGGGTGCTATGCAGAACACATTTCTCAAGTTCTTTGACTCTTGAGGCTGCATATTTTGTTGTTGGTGAGAGGGGTGTTGTCCGGTGCATTGGGGAATGCTGAGCTGTGTCCCTGAGCACCGTCCACCAGGCGCCAGCAGCACCCTGTCCCCCAGTCGTGACGAGTCATCTGGGGACTGCGGAGATAGCTGATTCAGTAAAGTGGAGTTTGAGTCCCAGAACCCATTAAAAAAAAAAAAAAAAAACTGGGCACAACAGTGCGCTTGTAATCACAGCACTGGGGAAAGAGGCAAGCAGAGCCTGGGGCTTACTGACCAGCCAGTCTAACCAAATGAATGGACTTCCAGGGATTACAGGCAACAAGCATGTGCTACCACATTCCAGCTTGTTTGTGGGGCTGGGGGCTGTGTTTTGTTTTTGTGGTATTATGGAATAAGGTCTCACATAGTCCAGGCTGGCCTCCAACTCACTAAGTATCTGAGCATGCATGGCATCGAGCTGCTGATCTTCTTGCCTCCACCTCCGGGTGCCGGGATGACAGGTGTACTCCATCATGCTGAAGAGGGTAGACTTTGCGTCCTCACGCAAAACTAGAATGGATAGCTTATTTCACATCACGTGATGATCTTCAGGTCAGTTCCTTTTCCTGTGCTGGTTAAGTGAAAAAAGCCAAACTAAGACAAACAGGTATCACTTATTTTCTTACAGATACAGATTATATATACACATATATATGTACATACATACGTACAAACACATACATATGCCATGAAAGTAGCAGAGAGACAATTTGGTGAAAGAAACCAAATAAAGGGACAAAAGAAGGTAATAATGAATGACTTTGGTCAAAATGTGATATATGTGAATGGATATATCTTTATGAAATCCATCACTATGCTATTAATACAAACTAGTAAAAGTATATTGTACTGGTATATTCTCATGACAAATGGGTCTATGTTCAATATAGACTATTTGAAGTATGAAAATGGCTTTTACTAATGTCAATTTTATATAAAGAATATCATGTAAAAATAGACTATGATATATTTGCAGAGAAAAATGAGATGTCTTACATTCAAAATCGGTATACTGCCTGATCATTTCTAGGATACAGGATTGTAGCCACTAAATCTTTCTTAAGCCTTTAAAAGTAAAATAAAATGTTGCTATGTAAAATGGTGGATATATTAATTAGCTTGATTGGGATAGTATTTCACGAAGTGTACATCTATCAAAATAACATTGTGTGATATACATATATATATATATATATACATATATATATATATATAACTTTATTTGCTAATACTTCAAAGAACAGAGGAAGGATTTATTTGTGAGGAAGGAGAACCCTATAACATTTTGTGTGTCTTTGTTTCTATTTATGTGCAGCAGGGTTGTAGAAACTCAAGTTCTCCCCTGTGCTCTGTTCCTTAGCCTCAGAAACATTTCTCCAGCTGATGCTTTCCAGAATCTCTGCCTGGCTTTTAGTGGCTGCGAGAGCCTAACACACCTGACCCTCCAAGATAGCAACAACCAGATCTGTGTGCTTCCTTCACTGTGTGAGGTGCTGAAGCACCCCAAATGCAACCTACAAAAATGCAGGTACAATCTCCACATCCCTAAAAGAAAATTCTCATTCTCATGGTATAGACCAAGCTCAGGACTTCCTGCAGCAAATCTGCCTGTTAAGGGGTAAAAAAGATCTTTTATTAAGTTTTATTTTTAAATATTTTGTTCTTATTTGAGAGAGAAAATGGGCATGCCAGGGCCTTTAGCCGCTGCAAGTGAACTCCAGACACATGCACCACCTTGTACATCTAGCTTTACGTGGGTGCTGGGGAACCAAACCTGGGTCCTTGGGATTTGTAGGCAAGTGCCTCAAGCGCTGAGCCATCTCTCTAGCACCTTAAATTTTATTTTTTAAATATTTAATAGAGAACAAGCACACAAGTGCCTCCTGCTGCTGCAAATGAACTCCGGATGCATGTGCCCCTCTGCACACCTAGCTTTCCATGCGCACTGGGGAATCAAACCCAGGCCATCAGACTTTGAAAGCAAGCACCTTTAACCATTGAGCAATGTCTCTAGCCCAAGATTTCTTATTCCTTAACAAAAAATTTGCCACCACTCTGGACACATGAGCCACAGTAGAACATACATGGGCATCTGTCATTGCCTTCCCTGAGCTCTGAACAACTACACATGTACAAAGAAACTTCTAGAGTCTGCATACTGTCCCCTGTCATGTCATTTCCTCATGGTTCATATTCCTCCATGATTAAGAGCACCAGACAAGGACCCCACATAGCAAACAAGGGCCCTTCTTGGCTTTCCCTGGGTTGACAGTAGTCTCAGAGTGGCCTTGAACTCACAGCAATCCTCCTACCTCTGCCTCCCTAGTGCTGGGATTAAAAGCATGTACCACCATGCCTGGGCTTAAGGTTATGTTTTTGTTAGAGCTCAGAAAAGTGGAGAGATTTCGTAATAAATCAACTCTCATAAATTTCATTTGCAGCGAGTGGTTAATAATGCCCAAAATGGAAGAAGATTCCATATAAACTCAATTTATGTGTTTTGGGAAACAGTTGTCACTAAATGTTCTAAAGCTCCCATTTATTTGGTTCCATTTGTGACTTCAGCCCCAACATGAAACGGGCTGGGGGGGATGGGAAACCAAAGCCTGGTATAATGGCACACACCTGCGATCACAACACTGGAGAGACTGAGTCAGGAAGATTGCAAGTTTGAGATCAACTTGAGTTCTACAGTGAAATTCTGTCTCAAAAAAAAAAAAAAAAAATCAGAGGACAAGGGGATGTAGAAGGTGAAGCTAGGCAACTTGACTGCATTTTCACTCACCAAATGGAAAAACCATGACTTAAAAGAAAATCTGGCCATGTATGCTGACACACGCCTCTAACCTCAGCACTAAGGAGGCTGAGGTAGGAGGATTGCTGTGAGTTCAAGGCCAATCTGAGCCTAATTCCAGGTCAACTTGCGCTAGAGCAAGACCCTACCTTGAAAACGAAAAAATCTGGAGCTGGACCGGTGCATTGGCTCAGTTGGTAAAATACTCTCTAGCATGCTCAGAGCCCCAAGTTTGAACCCTGGCAGCGCCTAAATTGAGAATGGAGGTGCGTACTTGTGATCCCAGCATTCAGAAGGGGAGGCCGGAGGGTCAGAAGTTCAAGGTCATTCTGGCTACTTAGCAAGTCTGAGGCCAGCCTACGCTGCATGAGACTGTTTCAAAAATAAATTTAAAGCCAGACATGCACATCTTTAATCTCAGCACTTGGGAGGCAGAGGTAGGAGGATCGCCATGAGTTCAAGGCCACCCTGAGATTGAGTTAATTCCAGGTCAGCCTGGGCTAGAGCAAGACCCTAACTCAAAAAAAAAAAGAAAGAAAAAAGAAAAATTAAAAATAACAAAGAAGGGCTGGAGAGATGGCTTAGTGGTTAAGCGCTTGCCTGTGAAGCCTAAGGACCCGGGTTCGAGGCTCAATTCCCCAGGTCCCACGTTAGCCAGATGCACAAGGGGGCAAATGCATCTAGAGTTCATTTGCAGTGGCTGGAAGCCCTGGTGCACCCATTCTCTCTCACTCCTTCCCTCCCTCCCTCTACCTCTTTCTATCGTTTTCAAATAAATAAACATTAAGAAAAAAACAAAGAAATCTAACTCCAAAGGCCATGAAGATATAGGTAATGATTGAATGAAAAAGTCCTATTTTACCTAAAAGTATCCATGAATAAAGTGTGGGTACATTGTTCCATGACATACAATTTGATTGGATTTCTGCATAAATGGTTCTGAATCTGTGGTCCCTGGGCTCAGTAGCCACCACATTACCTGGGAACTTGTTAGCATGCTAATTCTTGGATCCTACCCCAGATCTTCTGAGTCAAATTCTGGGGCCATATTCCCAGAAACTGATTTACATATGACTTCCTGTTGGACACGGAACCCCTTTCAAACAGATCGCTGGACTCTGCACCTCACTTGGAGTCAGAATGATGTCAGGTCTGTGTCCCTAGTTGGTTCCTACAGGGTGCTGATGCTGCTGGTCCCGGGGCAGATGCCACCACTACCACTGCCTTCAATGATTTGGGCCACAGTGGGTGATGTAGACCAGAGATAATTCTGTGGTCTTTGGAACCTCAGCTAAGACTGGTCCTCATTTGTCCCATAGGCTGGGATCTTGTTCTGCCACCACTCAACAATGGGATGATTTCTTCCTGACCTTGCAACTCAACCAGTCCCTGGTGTGCCTGGGCCTGGAAGACAGCAAGCTGACGGATGAGGGTGCCAAAAAGTTGTGCAACACTTTGAAGGACCCACAGTGCTTCCTGCAGAGGCTGTTGTAAGTATCTCCTCTCTTCTCCGCTGTGGAACATCTGTTCGAGTCTGAGGCCATAGAGAGGGACGTATGTGACCCCAGACATTCTAGGCACCCACGTGGGTTCACACGGATGCAGACACCTGCTTTGAGTTGTCTCTGGCAGGTGGCCCATGCGTCTGGCTCGCGCCATTCTTTTATTCTTTAATTGAGAACTTTGATATGTGAACATGCAGTCATCTGATCACATTCTCATTCCATTATATCCCATTATCCTCTTTGTCCTCTCTTGCTCCATCTCCTCTGAAGGACTTCCACTTTCAAGGTAATCCTTCCTCTGTTCTGTTGTCTCATTCCTTTTATCTTCCTCTGTCCTCCATGTCAAAATGTTGATGAGTTCAGAACATGCTGTTCTTGGGGTGATCTGTAACCACTATGGGGTCATGAGTGCAGCAGCTGGTTTATGTAAGGACAGAGCCCCAAAGCTCTGTCCACACTCCATAGCACTTACACTCCTTCTGTCCCCCGCCCCCCACCTTCCACAGTGTTCTCTGTTGCTCCCCTCAATCTTGTTCCCTCATGCAGTCACAATCATGAGAGGCAGAGTGGGGGGGGGATCAACAAGGGCTTCAGGAGACTGGGGAGAAGGCTGAGCAGCGGAAATATGCCCGCCACGTAGCCAGCCACCTGTGGGAATCTTTTGCAGGTTGGAGAACTGCCACCTTACCCAAGCCTTCTGCAAGGAGCTGTCTAACACACTGATGGCCAACCAGACACTGACACACCTGAGCTTGGCCAAGAACAGCCTTGGAGATGGTGGGGTGAAAGACCTGTGTGGGGGCTTGTGCCACCCCGAGTGTAAACTACAGACTCTGGTGTAAGTCCCTCCCTGCGGGCTGCCTGCGCATGCGTGAATGTGCACATGTGCGTGCATGTGGATATTCAAGTAGGACATGTATGAAAGTCTTTTATGATTCCTCTAAATATCTGAAGTATGATGCTAATGACTATGTAATGCCTATAGCCTGCGAGGACTGAGAGACGGTGATGGGATATAAGAGTTGGCATCTGGGTCCGTTGCAGAAGAGGTGATGGAAAGAATGTAAGAGTCAAAGGAAGGGTAGGACTGCTTACAATGAAATCTTCAGACATAAGCTGGCCTTGATATCTATGACCTCGCAGGGCCTGGCACTACTTTCAGCAGACCCTTAGAGTAAGAGGAAAAGACGATGACATCAAAATAAGAGACTAGGGCTGGAGAGATGGCTTAGGCTTCACAGGCAAGCGCTTGCCTGTGAACCGCTAAGGACCCCGGTTCGAGGCTCGGTTCCCCAGGTCCCACGTTAGCCAGATGCACAAGGGGGCGCACGTGTCTGGAGTTCGTTTGCAGTGGCTGGAGGCCCTGGTGCGCCCATTCTCTCTCTCTCCCCCTATCTGGCTTTCTCTCTGTGTCTGTCGCTCTCAAATAAATAAATAAAAATTTAAAAAAAAAATAAAAAAAAAAATAAGAGACTAATTGAGAGGGGAAGGGGATATGATAGAGAGTGGATTTGTGAAGGGGAAAGTAAGGAGGGGAGGGAATTATCATGACTTGTTGTCCATAATTATCAAGAAAAAAGTTCATGAAAAAGAGTTGGCTGGGGTGTAGCTCAGGGCTTTGCCTCATATTAGTGTGGGCAAGGCCCTGGGCTTAATACCCTCAGTATCCCCAAATAGAAATAAATGGTATGAATATTTCTATAGCTGGGATTAGGAAGGTGGCTCAGTTGCTAAAGTGCTTGCCACACAAGCATGAAGACCTGAGTTCAAATCCCCACCCAGCACCCACGTAAAAGTCAGGCATGGCGGTACATGCCCGCCCCTGGGGCAGTGGAGACAGGAGGACCCCTAGCACGTGCTGGACATCAGTGGGCTTCAGGTTCAGTAAGGGACCCTGGTCTGAAATTAAAATGGAGAGCAACTGAAAACATCTGTTTAAAGTCAACTTAAAAATACATATACAGTTGGGCTGGAGAGATGGCTTAATGGTTAAGCGCTTGCCTGTGAAGCCTAAGGACCCCGGTTCGAGGCTCGGTTCCCCAGGTCCCACATTACCCAGATGCACAAGGGGGCGCACGCGTCTGGAGTTCGTTTGCAGAGGCTGGAAGCCCTGGCGCGCCCATTCTCTCTCTCCCTCTATCTGTCTTTCTCTCTGTGTCTGTCACTCTCAAATAAATAAATAAAAAAAAAAAAAAAAAATACATATACAGAGTTTAGGAGGTGTGGCTGGTTTTCCAGATCTGACTTCTTTGGAGCAAGGGAGACATTGATAAAGGGCTTCATGTAACCCAGGGCTGGCCTTGAACTCCCTATATCGCTGATGATGACCTTGAACTTCTGATCTTCCCTGACTCTACTTCCTGAGTGCTAGGATTACAAATCACCTGCCACCATACTTGGCCTGACTCCTTTGAATCCTGTATTCTAAGAACAAGGCAGCATAAAGTGCGGACAGTTGAATATTGTGCTGGCAGTGAAAATTGTTCACAAACTCAATGTGGTCCTGTTGGGCACACTAGAACCATGGGATACATTTTAGGAAGAAAGGGGGCTGCACGGATTGTTTCTGTCTGCAGATTCTAGTTGGTGTTGACCTCTGGGCTGCTATAGTCACCTTCAACATTTAGACGCCGTCACCTGTAAGTGGGGCTCACTGATGTAACGTGTACTCAGTCATCCAGCCTCAGCCTCCCCAGTGCTGTGGTTACAGGTGTGCACCACCGTGCTTGGCTTGCCAATTGAATATTTTTTTAATTTTTTTGTTCATTTTTATTTATTTGAGAGTAACAGAGAGAAAGAGGCAGAGAGAGAGAGAGAATGGGCGCGCCAGGGCCTCCAGCCTCTGCAAACGAACTCCAGACGCGTGCGCCCCCTTGTGCATCTGGCTAATGTGGGTCCTGGGGAACGGAGCCTCGAACCGGGGTCCTTAGGCTTCACAGGCAAGCGCTTAACCACTAAGCCATCTCTCCAGCCCCAGTTGAATATTTTAAGAGGAAAAATTGTATTTTGGCCTCTACAATGCAAGCTGGCATGATAGTCATAGTGTCAGCCTCTACTTTGTAATAGAGATGCTCAGAGCTTTGAAAATCCTAGAACCCAGCCACACCCTGGTAGTATTGTAGTGCCCTAGTTTTAAGTTTATTAGCACACAAAGAATTAGGTTTCGTTGTGGTGCTTTCAAACAATTTATTTCCCTTGCTCCCTCTTGCTCTTCCCTATCCTCCCCTGCAAACATAATCTCCTCTCTGCTTTCATGTTTTCATGTTTCCTTTTGTCCAGCTCGCTCTGCTCATTGTCACCTCTTGTTCCCCTCTCGTGGCCTCTGCTCTTAAATCAAAGCCTTACCCAGTCTCGCATCTCCTTGTTTACACACATACAGACATTAAAAGGTCAGATGAGGGCTGAAGAGATGGCTTAGTGGTTAAGACGCTTGCCTGCAAAGCCTAAAACCCAGGGCTCATTTCCCCAGTACCCACATAAAGCCAGAAGCACAAAGGGGCGCATGCGTCGGGAGCTTGTTTGCAGTGGCTGGGAGCCCTAGCACACCCATTCTGTCTCTCTTCTCTATATCTTTCCCTGCTTGTAAATTTTTAGAAAAATTGAACGTTCAGATGTACATATGAGAGACAGCATGCAATTTTTGCCTTTCTGGGCTCCTGTTACCTTACATAGTATACATCTTTCCAATTCATATGCACTCCCATTATCTGCTCTTATCCCACTTCCACTAAAACTGTTCTGCTTTCCCACAAATTCTCTGCCTGTTTTCGTCTTTTTCAAAAAAATATTTTATTTTTATTTGAGAGAGAAAGGAGGGAGAGAGAGAGAGAGAAGGAAAATGGGCACGCCAGGGCTTCCAACCACTGCAAACAAACTCCAAGGGGGCTTGTGCCCCCTTGTGCATCTGGCTGACGTGGGTGCTGGGGAATCGAACCTCAATCCTTTGGCTTTGCAGGCAAATGCCTTAACTGCTAAGCCAGCCCTCCAGCTCCCACTGGTCTTTAGTCAAGAATGGTTATAGGGCTGGAGGGATGGCTTGGCGATTAAGGCATTTCCCTGCAAAGCTAAAGGACCCAGGTTTGGTGTGAGCCACTATGCCTGGTTTAACGCAGCACACTGGAGATCCCCCCCCAGGGCTGTGTGCGTTCTAAGCAGGTGCTATGCCAGCTGAGCTGCAGCCCCAGCCCCAAGCACCAGGATTGTTTCATTTTAGAGTGTGTGTGTATGTTATGAGATATGTATGTGGGAGAGGGAATGTGGAACCAGAAATTGATATTAGGCCATGCTTCTTTTTGAGTTATTTTTTTATGTAATGGCTTGTCTTTGTGTGTTCATGTGCCCAAGCCTCTTGCCTCTGTAAACAAACACCAGACACTTGCACTACTTTTTTTTTTTTAATGTAGGCTTATGTGGGCAATTGGAGAGTTGAACCTGGGCTGGCAGGCAGGCAGGCTTTGCAAGCAAACACCTTTAACCACTGAGCAATCTTCCCAACCCCGTAGGCCATGCTTTTAGATAGGGGCTGAAGATCCAAACCCAGGTCCCCAAGCTTGTGCAGTATGAGGATCTTGTCCCACAGAGACATGTCCCCATTCCCAAAATTGGAACTTTTTTGTTTGTTTGTTTTCAAAGTAGGGCCTCGCAGTAGCCCAGGTTGACCAGGAACTCCCTTTGTAGTCTCAGGGTGGTCTTGAACTCATGGAAATCCTCTTACCTCTGCCTCCTGAGTGCTGGGATTAAAGGCGTGCACCACCACGCCTGGCTAGAATCGGTACCTTTGAGGCTCCATCTTAACTTCACTTGCACTGCTGTGGATGTACGTGAACAGTCATCAGAATCACAGGGAGGGAGGGGCCAGTGGCTGCTGTGATTTGAGGTACTTAACCTGCTTCCCGGAGACTGGTGGTATCAATGGTGATAAGCAGCTCTCTAGAACATGAGGGTGTTACTCCCAGTGGTTAGTGCTTACGTAGCACGGGTGACGCCCTAAACTCTACCAGACTTGACTGCGAATGAACTCCAAATGCATGTGCCACTTTGTGCATCTAGCTTTATGTGGGTGCTGGGGAATCAAACTCGGGCCATCAGGCTTTACAAGCAAGCATCTTAACCACTGAGCTCTCTCTCCAGCCCTTTATGTATTTTTTTATTAGCATGCAAAGCATTAGGTTTTGCTTTGGCATTTTTTTCAAACACAATTTGCCTCTGTCATTTTCTTTCCTCTCTTCTCCCTCCCCCCCAAACCTTTCTTCTTCCCATTTAATCCTCATCCTACTTGCCTCGGTTTGGGAATTTTGTGTGGTGGTTTCTTTAACATTTTATTTATTTACTAGCAAGCAAGAGAAAGGAGGAGAGATAGAACATGGGCACACCAGGGTCTCCAGCTGCTGCAGAGCAACTCCAGACACATATACCACCTTGTACATCTGGGTTATGGGGGTCCTAGGGAATCAAACCTGAGTCCTTTGCCTTTGCAGAGAAGTACCTTAACTGCTAAGCCATCTCTCCAGCCCTGGTTGGTTGGGTTTTTTTGTTTTGTTTTGTTTTGTTTTTTGTTTTGTTTTTTGAACCACCGAGTTAAATTATGGTTTCGTCCATGATTAGGGGTTGAAGAATGACTGTCACTGGAGAATGGGCAACCGTCCAGTGACCACACCACTCCCATGACACCCTCCCAACAGTCACTGGTTAGCTGTTGTCACCATACAGTCCCCCCATCGACCCTTCTTTTTCACTGGTGGGTAAGATAAGTCAAAGAGTGAGGGCAGCACCTCATGGAAGACCAAGACATTAAACTGAAATGAAGGAAATCCACGGTTGTCAGACATTGGTCATGTTGGAGGACTCAAGTTCTGACTCTGGGAGGTGTGGGGATCCCATGAACCCCTCTATCATCCATGATGAAATATTGACAGGCATATTCTTGTGCAGGGAACAACATCTGATAGGAATTTTAAGATGTAGCTGGGTATGGTGGCACACGCCTTAATCCCAGCACTCGGGAGGCAGAGGTAGGAGGGAGTGCTGTGAGTTTGAGGCCACCCTGAGACGACACTGTGAATTCCAGGTCAGCCTGGACTAGAGAGAGAGCCTGCCTCAAAAAAAGAGAGGGGCTCGATTGCTCAGTGGTTAAGCCACTTGCCTGACAAACCTGGTTCAATTTCCCAGGGCCTAAGTAAAGCCAGATCCACAAAGTGATGCACGCGTCTGCAGTTTGTTTGCAGTGGCTAGACACCCTGGTGTACCCACTTTCTCATCCATATTCTCTCTCTCCTTTCCAATAAGTAAAATATTTTTTTTAAAAAGCAGTATAACAGCTGGGTGCCTTTAATTCCAGCACTCAGGAGGCAGAGGTAGGAGGATCACCATGAGTTCGAGGCCACCCTGAGACTACATAGTGAATTCCAGGTCAGCCTGAGCCAAACTGAGACCCTACCTCAAAAAAGGAAAAAAAAAAACAAAAAAACAGTACCGTGTAACTGCCTTGTCCTATCCTAAGCAGAGACCCGCCACTCTACCCGGAGTCCCAGCACCTCAGCGTGTGCCTGGAACAGGGCACAGTGTCCATCGCATTGGTGAAACTGATATGCTGATAATTTCTGGTTTTCCTCCCAGGCTGCAGAGGTGCTCCATCACTGCCATCAGCTGCAGAGACCTCTCTGTGGCCCTCAGGTGCAACCAGACCCTGACCACTCTGGACCTGAGTCAGAACTGCTTGGGATTCGATGGAATAAAGACACTGTGTGAAGGTCTGAGAGATGGAACCTCTTCTCGCCAGACACTGAGGTACAAACCTGCTATGACTTTATTTGCTTGCATATGTATGTGTGTGTGCATGTTCATATGTGTGTGAAGACACTTGTGTGCAGGTACACGTGCATGTGTGTGCACGTATGTGGAAGTCAGAGCAGTGTCAGATATCTTCCTTTAAAATTTAAAAATTTTATTTACTTGAGAGAGAAAATGGGTGTGCCAGGGCATCCAACCACTGCAAACAAACTCCAGACACCTGCACTACCTTGTACATCCAGTTTACATGGGTCCTGGGGAATGGCACCTGGGTCCTTAGGCTTTGTATGCAACCGCCTTCACTGCCTAAGCCATCTTTCCAGCCTTTAATATTTTTTAATTTTACTTATTAGCAAGCAGAGAGAGACAGAGAAAGAATGGGCATGCCAGGGCCTCCAACCACTGCAAACGAACTCCAGATGGATGTGTCAGCTTGCACATCTGGCTTACATGGGTACTGGAAAATTGACCTGGGTCCTTTGCCTTCACTGGCAAATGCCTTAGTGGCTAAGCCATTTCTCCAGCTCTTTAAAATTTTTTAAAGATTTTACTTATTTAAGTGAGCAAAAGAAAGGGGAAGATAGAGAATGAATGGGCATGCCAGGGCTTCTAGCTACTGCAAATGAGCTCCAGATGGATGTGCCACCTTGCACATCTGGCTTATGTGGGTACTGGAGAATCGAACCTGGGTCCTTAGGCTTTGCAGGCATGTACCTTAACCACTAAGTCATCCCTCCAACCCTATCTTACTTTTTGAAACAGAGACTGCCCATCCAACAAGACCTGGGGATTCTCTGGTCTCTGCCTCCCCAGCAGTGGGATTACAGGTGCATGCCCCTAGGCCTAACTTTACTTTTGTTTGTATTTTTTGAGATAGGCTCTCATCTAGTCCAGGCTGACCTGACACTCACTCTGTAGTCCTAGACTGACCTCACACTCAGTGATCCTCCTGCCTTTGTCTCCTGAGTGCTGGGATTAAAGGTGTGTGCGCCATGCAGGCAATGCCTGACTTTGACATGTGTTCTGGGAATCTGAAGTCAGGAATTCATGTTTCTGTAATAAGTACTTTACACACTGAGCCATCTCCCCGGCCCCTGACTCTGCTCCTTCATGCTACTTCCTCCATGGGGATTTTGGTGAGCATAAGACACACAGAGCACAGGAATTTGCTGTAGGCACCTTTCACCATCACTGTTCAGCTCCATCCATTGGCCTTTGGCCACCATATAAACCTCCCATCAATCCTTCTCTTGTACTGGTGGTAAAACAAGTCAAAGGATGAGACCAGCCCTTCATGGGAAACCAAGAACTGAGCAGACACGAGGGAGAGTCGTGGTTTTCAGACACTTGTCTTGTTGAGAAAAATCAAACTGCACTTCTCATAGGATGCTTCTAGCAAGACTGCTTGGCACTGGGTATGGAGGCTCACACGTGTAACCCAGCACCTGGGAGGCTGAGGCGGGATTACCATCCAGGGCCGCCGGAGCTACAGACAGGGTAGCTTCACAGCTCGGCGGGAGAGCGCTTGTGTAGCAAGTGTGACGAAAAGGAGAGAACTGGGCTGGAGAGATGGCTTAGCGGTTAAGCACTTGCCTGTGAAGCCTAAGGACCCCGGTTCGAGGCTCGGTTCCCCAGGTCCCACGTTAGCCAGATGCACAAGGGGGCGCACGTGTCTGGAGTTCGTTTGCAGAGGCTGGAAGCCCTGGCGCGCCCATTCTCTCTCTCTTCCTCTGTCTTTCTCCCTGTGTCTGTCGCTGTCAAATAAATAAATAAAAAATTTAAAAAAAAAAAAAAAGAAAAGGAGAGAACTAATGTTGGTATGCGCCTTGGAAGTACATTCCTGGCAAACCCATCACTGCTTGGCTGTCTTCTTACTCGCTCATCAGAGCAAGTTGTCAGTGGGTACTATTGTTTTTTACCATGGAAACAAAGACCCCTCCCTAGGATTTCAGAAACTCTCAGATGCAACACTTGTGGTTTGATATCTAGAAGAAACATAGAGTGATGTTTACTCAATACAAACTGTAGCCCCGAGTTCCCTTGTGAGTCAAAAAGAGAATTACTTGCATAGTAAAGTTTTGTTTTCTGCTTTCCTACGTCTTTTCGTGTGAGGTGGCCCTCCTGTGTTAATGTCAGTGAGTGAGTCACAGTCTAAGGGTCTCACAGTGACAGTAGGGGACTCTTTCTTTGGGCCAGCGAGACATTCTTTCCTGAGCTTACACATTTCAGAATGACTTACTAAAGCTGTGAGCTGTTTCCTGCATCCGATTTCTACAAAGACACAGTTCTGAGCCTTGCCCTTCAAGAATTTGGTCTTAGGACATTGTGGCTGGTTAGCTTAGCTCCCCCAACCCCACCCCCCAAAAAACTTGGTAAGTTCCAGGGATGGCTAGCTTGGCTCCCATTCAGAACTTTAAAATGACCCCAGTTTGGGTCTTTAGGTGGGATTTGGCCCCTCCTGTCTTCTTATGGGCAGGAGCTCTTCATACTATCTCGTTTTTCCTTCTCTTATGCTAATAACATCTCTCTCACCTTTAAAAAGAAAAGAATTTGGTCCTCAAACAAAAATGTAACTTGGTCTTTAGTTCGCAGCCCCAACTTTGCATTCGGGTGTCTTCTGACATGGTCCTTCACGCCTGTTATTTGTTATACCTTCCACAACATTGGGCAGACACCAGTCTAGCTGTAGGAAGAGCTGTTTTTCTTCCACCAAAAACTAACCTCCAATGATCGTAAGTAAATACAATTACATTTGGCCTGGAAGCATTAGCCTTAAACCACTTTGAAGCTCATTGGCTCTAATTTTATACAAAATTACTCCACTTGCCAGCAGTTGCACAAATGTTATGAGTCTCAAAAGTAATAAAACAAAAACCAAGAAGCAGATTATAAATGGGGATGAAGAGCTAACAAAAGCCCTGGAGAGAATGCTCAGCAGTTAAGAAAACTTAAGCATGAAGGCCTCTTGGGCCAAAGATTTGACATACAGTGAGAGATGACTTAGTAGTTAAGGTACTTGCCTGTGAGGCCTACGGACCCAGGTTCGATTCCCCTGTACCTGTAAGCCAGATGCACAAGGTGGCACATGCATCTGGAGTTCACTTGCAGTGGCCTAGAGGCTCTGGCATGTCCATTCTCTCTACCTCTCCCCTCTCCTTCCCCCTCCCTCTTTCTGTTGCAAATAATAAAAATAAAATATTGTAAGAGCTGGACATAGTTATACACGTGTCACTCCAGCCCACCAGAGGTGGAGATGAGAGGATTGCTGGGATTCATCACTAGACAGCAGCTCCAGGCTGAGAGGAACACTGTCTCTGGGAAATAATGGATGAGCACCAAGACACACATCGTTCTCTGGCCTCCACACACATGTATGTAGGGTGCACACATCTGTATACATGTGTGCATACATGGCATACACACATGCACAGAAAGAAAAGCTAATAGCCAGGCACGGTAGCACTGAATCTCCAGCACTTGGGAGACTGCGGCAAGAGGATCTTGAGTTTGTGGCCAACCTGGGCTAGACAGTATCAAGTTTGAGGCTAGCCTGAGTGAGACCATGACTCAAAAAAAGGGCTCAGGGGCTGGAGAGATGGCTTAGCCATTAAGCTCTTGCCTGTGAAGCCTAAGGAGCCTGGTTCAAGGCTCAACTTCCCCAGTACCATATAAGCCAGATGCACATAGGTGGCACATGCATCTGGAGTTCATTTGCAGTGGCTGGAGGCCATAGTGTACCCATTCTTTCTCTCTCTCTGCTTCTTCCTGTCTCTCTCAAATACATAAATAAAATATACTTATTTATTTTTATATATTTGAGAAAAAGAGGCAGGTAGAGACATAGAGAATGGGTGTGCCAGGTCCTCCAGCCACTGCAAACCAACCCCAGATGCATGTGCCCCCTTGTACATCTGGCTTATGTGGGTTCTGGGGAATCTAACCAAGGTCCTTTGGCTTTTCAGACAAGCACCTTAACCATTAAGCCAACTCTCCAGTCCCTAAAATACTTTTTAAAAACTTTATCACAAGTCAGTTCTATCTCTTTCTACCATGTCAGCCCCCACAGCCACCCAGTGGCTTGGTGTCATTGTAGAGTGAACTGAATGTCATCTTTTTTCCCCTACTAAATCAACATGCAACTTTACTTTGCAGCATAGAATCAAGAACAGTGGCCCATGAGACCTTCCAGACATGTGGGAATTTGTAATGAAGATATATTTAAAGCAACAAAAAAACCATTTTTCTCTCCCTCCCCTATTGTTACCTAGGTTGAAAATAAGCGATGTTAATGCTGAAATGCAGAAGTTTCTGGAAGAGGTTGAAAAGAGCAATCCGAAACTGGACATTCGCAGTGACCATGGTGATCCCAAGAGCAAAAGTCTATCTTCTCGTGATTTCTTCTTCTGAACCCCACCGGAATCATTCTGCCTGGAGGAAGAAAAGGGAGGGAGCTCTCTCTGATCTGTTGGTTGCTAGGCTACGTGTTATTTTATCCTTGATGTCACGTTTGTACGAGTAATGCATGCACAAGTCACTTAACCCTGTTATGTGTAATATGTCTGCATCACAAGCACATTGAGAGAAATAAAAGTGAAAGCATTCATAGAGAGATCCGTGTTGACTAATGGGTTCCCAAAAATAACCCTGAATGAAAGGATCACGGGGGGGGCGGGGGGAGCACTTAAACCAGGAAACTGAATGTGGCAATCCTGTGACACTGCTGATTTTCTGTTGCCTTGTCAGTCTGCTCAGCTCTTTCAAGCAAACCCAAGGCATTGCACATGATAAGCAAGTGCTCAAACACTGAATTGCATCCCCTAAGTAATTCTAGTATTCTTTGTTTAAGGAGGCCTCATGTAACCCCTGGCTGACCTCTAACTCACCATATTGCTGAGAATGACTTTGAATTCCTGATCCTGCTGTGTCCACCTCCGGAGTGTTGGCATCTGTCTGGAGATCCCTGTTGATCTGTATATGCTGCCTGCCCACTAGTGACTCAGTATCATCAGTACCATCTTGGCGAGATCAACTATCACAATGTCACAGGGCTTGGTTGCTATTTTACTTAATAATGACCACAAACAAGACTACCTATAGGAAAACCATGATGTAATGCTTCGGTACTATCAGCAGTTTGAGACATCCATTTGGGGTCTCAAAACATCATCTTCAAGCCAGGCATGGTAGCCATGCCTTTAATCCCAGCACTCGAGAGACAGAGGTAGGAGGATCACCATGAGTTCGAGGCCACCCTGAGACTCCATAGTGAATTCCAGGTCAGCCTGAGCTAGAGTGAGACCCTACCTGAAAAAAACAAAAATCTTCTACAGGCCAAAAGGATCTAGTGTAGTGATAATTCTATACTATGGAAGAGAAAGAGCATGTCCCACTTCCTGGAAGAAATAGGCCCATTCTAAGGAGTGAAAGATTTCTCAGGTGTGGTCTAAGAGGAGGTTAGAATAAGGGCTAGGAGAATGTTGACCAGCCTGATCTTGTGCAGGTCTCCCGAAGTTAACCACGAATACTGTGAATTCATGAATGCAAGGGGCTGTGACACGTCAGAAAGACAGTGCTCCCCTGGCTCCGCCCCATCCTCCAGCTCTTACATTCTTTCCATGTCTTCTGCAATGTTCCCTGAGCCTTGGAGAGGGTGATACAGATGTCCGCAGTGAGGCCTAAGCACGCAACAGTCGCTTATTCTCAGTACTTCGATGCTCCCAGTCAAGGCTGCTGCCCACTGCAACATGAACCTCTGCTGACCAAGGCTATGAGCAGCACTCAGCCATGGATATGAACATGAATATTGAGAAGACAGTTTGATGGACACAGCATCCAATTATCAAGAGTCGCGTCTCCCCTAAGATCTATGACCTTCCTAGACTCAGGCTTTTACCAGGTTTCATGAATTTCCTCCTGTGGACGGTGGTATTATTTCACCAAGAGGCAAGGAAGTTTTTGCTAAGGTGAAGTAGGTTTTGTATGACCAAGTAATAGAAATG
This sequence comes from Jaculus jaculus, assembly GCF_020740685.1. NCBI lineage: Eukaryota > Metazoa > Chordata > Mammalia > Rodentia > Dipodidae > Jaculus > Jaculus jaculus. Next base: position 14,891,836 of record NC_059115.1, on the reverse strand, counting down.
TGTCTTTGTAACTGAATTGGCTTAATAGAGAAAAACTCACTGGGTGTGGTGGCGCACGCTTTTAATCCCAGCACTCAGGAAGCAAAGGTAGGATGATCGCTGTGAGTTTGAGGCTACCCTGAGACTACATAGTGAATTCCAGGTCAGCCTGGGCTAGAGCAAGACCCTACCTTGAAAAACAAAAAAGAAGGGCTAGATTTGGGGGCAACCATAGACAAACGTAGGGGATGTGGGAACATGCAAGGATTGCGTACAAAAGATGAAAGTCAACTCTGAGAATTGGAGATTTTAAAGAGCAATCTTGAATCCATATTAGAGGGTGCTGAACAAAGGCCATTGTGAGGGTCCATTCAGGGTACCACATTGTCCACAGTATGCAAGAGATCAGAAAGGAGCTGTTGCCCCTTGATGTCTGCCTTCTACCCTAATGGGAGAAAGTCTTTGGACAGAGCCAAGTAAATACTGGCTCAACTGTTCGTTGAAGCACCCAAGAAGTTCCATGTTCCTCCTCTCCGCACTAGCTCTACCCTTCTGTTATTCCTCCACGTGCTTGTTTACATCATGTCTCGGGCTCTAACGGTTTTGAACATCTGGTCGTGCCCCGTCGGGAAAGCTGTGTGATTTCTGTGTCCCTGGGAGGGGTGGGAGTGGCCTTTGCACGGCTCTGATCCTGCGTGGCAGGGGTTTCTTCCGACTGTACCAATCCTCTGCCAATAACCCTGCCAGAAATATGAGAATCATGGCTCCGAGGCATATCCGGATCAGGTTCTCCTTGACATAGTGCTGGTGGGCAAGGCCTAGAGAAAAGAAGAGAGATGGTAAGGTGCTATCTCCAGACCACACTCTGGGGCTGTCCCAGCTGTAGTCCTGATCTGAGGTCCTACTTACTGCCCTCCGTGGGCTAAGCTACCTCCTTCCTACAGGGTCTCTCCATCTCCAGCCATCAGGACTGGATGAGCCCAATTCTCTACATAACTCCTCTCCCAGAACTCAGGTATGGCTCCTCCCCAGACACAGCCAGTAGTGATTGGACTGGCTGTAGTACAAGCGAAGACAGAATGAGAGAGGGAATGTCTTCTTTTATTATTATTTTAGAGAAAGAGAGAATTGGCACCCCAGAGCATCAGCCACTGCAATCAGACTCCAGATGTTTGCACCACCTAGTGGGCATGTGTGACCTTGTGTTTGCCTCACCTTTGCGCATCTGGCTTATGTGGGATCTAGAGAGTCGAACATGGATCTTTCAGCTTTGCAGGCAAGCGCCTTAACCACTAAACCACCTCTCCAACCCAGAGAGAGGGAATGTCTTAGCTCCATGATTTGGTATGGAAATTGCAAGAGTACAACAGTCTTGTTTGGATCATGCTCTGACCATGACTCCATTTTGCAGCTGAGTGGGTGTTTTTCAACAGTGGAACCGCCCCCACAGCCATGTCCACTTTGGTGGCATATTCAGAATTTTTCATGGCCTGACCATTGCCCAGATGAGTGACCAAAATAACTGCAGGATGTATAACCAAAAATACCTGTAGATGTATGATCAAAATAGCTGTTGTTCCAAGGTTACCCTAACCTTCACTGGGCATCAATGTTATTATGGTTTTGTGGTTTTTGCATTTAAAAAACACTTTTACCCCTGAGCTGCTTCATCGAGAATTCTTTTGATGTTAGCCCATCTTGGTCTCTGGCTCGGTCGTTGACTCTCAAGTGGGCTTATACAGCATGGTGGTCTGAAGTTCTCTCACGTGGACTGTAACAGTATACCTTAACCTTCCCATTAAATCTCCCTGACCCACTATGACTTCTTTGTGATTATATTGCACCCACTTCCCTTAATGTTGTACATACCAGGGCCTGCACCTGAGTTTCATCCCTCCCAGATGGCTCATTATGTCTAGGTTAGTATTCCGAAGTACAAAATAGTTCTGGTCTCAGGCATTTCAGATAAGGGGTACTCCACCTACAATTACAAGATGGCAGGTCCATAGGGAACTACAGTAGAGGTGGGTGTGAAGGGGATGGATCTGGACAGGATCACTTACCAAATGGAGGGTTTGACCCCTCTGGAGAGAAAGTGATCTGCCTAGACATCTCTAAGAATGAAGAAGAAAAGACCAAGTTTGAACACATGGAACCCTCTCTCATGCGGAAGATGAACATATGTGCTTGGGAGGCAGAATTCCTTGGCATTTAAGAAGAGAATGGACTGGAGAGATGGCTTAGCAGTTAAGATGCTTGCCTGCAAAGCCAACGGACCCAAGTTTGATTCCCCAGGACCCACAAAAGCCAGATGTAAAAGATGGCGCATTTGTCTAGTGTTCATTTGCAGTGGCTAGAGGCTCTGGTGCATCCATTTTCTCTCTCTCTCTCTCTCTCTAAAAATAAAAATTTAATTTCTTTTAAAAAACAAGCAAGGGGGTTGGAGAGATGGCTTAGCAGCTAAGCGCTTGCCTGTGAAGCCTAGGGACCCCAGTTCGAGGCTCGATTCCCCAGGACCCACGTTAGCCAGATGCACAAGGGGGCGCATGTGCATGTTTGCAGTGGCTGGAAGCCCTGGCGCGCCCATTCTCTCTCTTTCTCTCTCTCTCTCTCTGCCTCTTTCTGTCTGTCGCTCTCAAATAAAATAAATAATTTAAATAAAAAACAAGCAAGGCTGGAGAGATGGCTTAGCAGTTAAGGCACTTGCCTGCAAAGCCTAAGGACCCAGGGTCAATTCCTCCAGGACCCACATAAGCCAGATACACGAGGTGGTATATGTGTCTGGAGTTTGTTTGCAGCAGCCGGAGGCCCTGGTGCTCCATATACATTCCCTCTCTCTCTCCCTCAAATAAATAAATTAAAACAAAAATAAAAATTTTAAAACCCAAACCAAAAGAGAGAGAGAGAGAGATGAACAAGGTAACATCACAACAGACTCCAGAGAAATTCAAAAAATTATAGGGACATACTATAAAAGCATATACTCCACAAAGTATGAAAATCTGAAAGAAATGGATGATTTCCTTGATCTATATGACCTACCTAAATTAAATCAAAATGAGATTAATCACTTAAATAGACCTATAACAAACATGGAGATCCGAGCAGTTATCAATAATCTCCCAACTAAAAAAAGCCCAGGCCCGGATGGATTCACTGCTGAATTTTACCAGACTTTTAAGGAAGAGCTAACACCATTGCTTCTTAAGCTTTTCCAGGAAATAGAAAAAGAAGGAATCCTACCAAACTCCTTCTATGAGGCCAGCATCACCCTGATACCAAAACCAGGCAAAGATAGAACAAAAAAAGAAAATTACAGACCAATCTCCCTCATGAACATAGATGCAAAAATTCTCAACAAAATCTTGGCAAACAGAATACAAGAGTATATCAAAAAGATCATTCACCCTGACCAAGTAGGCTTTATCCCAGAGATGCAGGGATGGTTCAACATACGCAAATCTATAAATGTAATACATTACATAAATGGGTTGAAGGACAAAAATCACATGATCATCTCATTAGATGCAGAGAAAGCATTTGACAAAATCCAACATCCCTTCATGATAAAAGTCCTACAGAGACTGGGAATAGAAGGAACATATCTCAATATAATAAAGGCTATTTATGACAAGCCTACAGCCAACATATTACTAAATGGGGAAAAACTGGAAGCTTTTCCACTAAAATCAGGAACAAGACAAGGGTGTCCACTGTCTCCACTTCTATTTAATATAGTTTTGGAAGTCTTAGCCATAGCAATAAGGCAAGAGACACACATAAAAGGGATACAAATTGGAAAGGAAGAAATCAAGTTATCACTATTTGCAGATGACATGATTCTATACATAAAGGACCCTAAAGACTCTACTAGCAAGCTGTTAGAGCTAATCAAAACCTACAGCAATGTAGCAGGATACAAAATAAATACACAGAAATCAGTAGCCTTCATATATGCTAACAACAAACACACAGAGGATGAAATCAGAGAATCACTCCCATTCACAATTGCATCAAAAAAAATAAAATACCTTGGAATAAACCTAACTAAGGAAGTAAAGAATCTATACAATGAGAACTTTAAGACACTCAAGCGAGAAATTGCAGAAGACACTAGAAAGTGGAGAAACATCCCTTGTTCCTGGCTTGGAAGAATCAATATCGTGAAAATGGCAATCTTACCTAAAGCAATCTACACATTTAATGCAATCCCTATCAAAATTCCAAAGGCTTTCTTCATGGAAATAGAAAAAACAATCCAAAAATTCATTTGGAATCATAAAAAACCTCGAATATCTAAAATAATACTGAGCAACAAAAAAGAGGCTGGTGGTATCACCATACCTGATTTTAACCTATACTACAGAGCCATAGTAACAAAAACAGCATGGTACTGGCACAAAAACAGACATGTAGATCAGTGGAACAGAATAGAGGACCCAGATGTAAGCCCAAGTAGCTATAGCCACCTGATATTCGATAAAAATGCCAAAAATACTCATTGGAGAAGAGACAGCCTCTTCAACAAATGGTGTTTTGAAAACTGGATAAATATCTGCAGAAGGATGAAAATAGATTCTTCTCTCTCGCCATGCACAAGAATTAAGTCCAAATGGATTAAAGACCTTAACATCAGACCGGAAACTTTGAAACTGCTAGAGGAAAAAGTAGGGGAAACCCTCCAACATATTGGTCTTGGCAAAGACTTTCTAAATACAACCCCAATTGCTCAGGCAATAAAACCACAGATTAACCACTGGGACCTAATGAAATTACAAAGATTTTGCACCGCAAAGGACACAGTGAAAAAAGCAAAGAGGCAACCTACAGAATGGGAAAAAATCTTCGCCAGCTATGTATCTGATAAAGGATTAATATCTAGGATATACAAAGAACTCAAAAAGTTAACTAATAAGGAATCAAACAGGCCAATCAAAAAATGGGCTAAGGAGCTAAATAGAGAGTTCTCAAAGGAAGAAATACGAATGGCATATAAGCACCTAAAAAAATGTTCTACGTCACTAGTCATCAGGGAAATGCAGATTAAAACTACATTGAGATTCCATCTCACTCCTGTCAGATTGGCCACCATCATGAAAACAAATGATCATAAATGTTGGCGGGATGTGGAAAAAAAGGAACCCTTCTGCACTGCTGGTGGGAATGCAATCTGGTCCAGCCATTGTGGAAAACAGTGTGGAGGTTCCTAAAGCAACTAGAGATTGATCTACCATATGACCCAGCTATAGCGCTCCTAGGCATATATCCAAAGGACTCATCTCATTTCCTTAGAAGTACATGCTCAACCATGTTTATTGCTGCTCAATTTATAATAGCTGGGAAATGGAACCAGCCTAGCTGTCCCTCAACAGATGAGTGGATAATGAAGATGTGGTACATTTATACAATGGAGTTCTACTCAGCTGTAAAGAAAAATGAAGTTATGAAATTTGCAGAAAAATGGATGGACCTGGAAAGTATTATACTAAGTCAGGTAACCCAGGCCCAGAAAGCCAAGCGCCACATGTTCTCCCTCATATGGGGATCCTAGCTACAGATGACTGGGCTTCTGCGTGAGAATGAAAATACTTAGTAGCAGAGGCCAGTAAGTTGAAAAGGAGACATAAAGGGTGGAGAAAGGAAGGGAGGAGGATACTTAATAGGTTGATATTATATATATGTAATTACAATGATTGTAATGGGGAGGTAATATGATTGAGAATGGAATTTCAAACGGGAAAGTGTGGGGGTGGGGAGGGAGGGAATTACCATGGGATATATTTTATAATCATGGAAAATGTTAATAAAAATTAAAAAAAAAAAAAAAAGAGAGAGAGAGAGAGAGGGAGAGAGGGAGAGGGCTCAAACCACAGAGCCAGGCAGCCCAGATTTGAGCCCCACCCCCAGGCTAGCACTGATTATGCAGAAGACATCTGGAAAGAATCTCAACATCTGTGAGCCGATCTTCGCATTTGTCCAGTGAAACTGACACCACAACATCATGGATTGTTTGGAAAAATAAAACAGTACAAATTGAAAATGTGAAATAACTCTCAAAGTTGAAAGGTTTTGAGCTCTGACCATGATGCCAAAAGGGAAATTTTCAAACACCCGATTTCACAGGACAGGTTACAGGCAAATCACAGAGGCCGGGCTGGAGAGATGGCTCTGTGGCTAAGGCGTTTGTCTGCAAAGCCTAATGGCCTGAGTTCAACTCCCTGGTAAAGCCAGATGCGCAAGTTAACACATGCATCTGGAGTTTCTTTGCGGCAGCAGGAGGCCCTGATGCCTGCCTCTCCCTCCCTCTCTCTCTCTCCTGCTTGAAAATAATTTTTTTTTAAAAACCCACAGGTGTGCTAAAAATATATGAAGTTACTTGCAAGGAGGGGACTTGATCATGGTATATTGTCTATATGCATGGAAGTTTTCAGTCAAAAGTTTTATATTAATAAAAACAACTGAGAAGATGGCTTAGTGGTTAAAATGCTTTCCAGCAAAGCCAAAGGACCCAGGTTCAATTCCCCAGGACCTACATAAAGCCAGATGCACCTGGTGGCACATGTGTCTGAAGTTCGCTTACAGTGGCTCGAAGACCTGGCATGTCCACTATCTTTCTCTCTTTGTGCGTTCTCTTTCTATCTCCTCTCTCCAATACATAAATAAAAATAGTTCTTTTTAAAAACTTGATAAAGTGTAACACAAATGGTATGATTGAAGTCTAAAATGTCCTCCATAGGCTCCTATATTTGAACACCAGGTCTCTAGCTGGTGGTCTTGTGTAGAGGGGCCAGCCAACGACCTTTAGGAGGTGAGTCTCAGTGGAGGGAGTCATCATGGGGCTGGCCTTTGAAGATAGTTCAAGCTCTGGTGCTGGCCTAACACTCTGTCCCTCCATCTTTCTCTCTCCTTTCCCCTCGGCCTCTCTCTCTCTCTCTCTCTCCCTCTCCTTCCTGGAGGAGCTCCACCACATGTCGCCACAGAGCCACTCCTGCCACGGATACCCTCCCCACCAGGGTGGACTGTATCTTCTGAAACCATGAGCTACCATAATCCTCCACCCCACTTAAGTTGCCTCTGTCAGGTATTTGAGAAAAGTAACAGATACAATAAGTGATCGCGTGTATAGGACTGAGCTCCATCCCTCCAGACAGCCCACTGCGCGTGTGCCAGCATTCCAAAACCCAAAAAGAACCCAACCTCCAAAACACCTCTGATCCCAAGCTGAGCGTTACATCCCGGTTACTCACCAGTTGCCGAGACTGCGTTTGTGGATGAGATGGTCAGAGTACTGGAGGCTTCTGGTAGTTCTAAGGGGAAAGGAAAAAAAAAAAAAAAGAGTCACTCAGATTGTTCTAGATGTCAGAGGTTGTCAGCCATCCCCTTAGGCAGGGCACAGGTGGAGGCGTGGGACAGTATATTAATATCTAGCTATGGTGCCTATCTTCTTTACAGGCAGAAAGGATTTTTAAAACAAAACAAGTCTATGAATTAAATCAGAAAAACTAGATAAGGAGGAGAAATAGAAGGAGTCTGCACCTTCTTCCCCAGACACCAGAATCCACCGAACTCACCCGTTCTGGAGGACCGCACCGCCTTGGGTACCTGGCTGGGGGTGGCAGAGGCTCCTGGGAAATCAGAAAAGGGGCGATCAAAAAAAAAAAAAAAAGTATTTTGCTCTGTTACCTGTGGGTCCCAAGCAAATAAGGAAACGTTTCTGTGACTCGGCTTCCTTGCAAAGGAAATGCGTATAAGGAGAAAGGATATATAATCCGGAAAGAACCTGGAGTACACAAATCAGTATAAAGAAGTTTCCCTTGCTCGCTATTGTGGGGGTCACACAGCATTGGAAAAGGACACCTGCCTGCTCGATGGCGCCCTCTGCCGCTGCCGTCCTGCCTTTACAACCTCAGTTCTATCCATCCTTCTGTTAGGCCAGCAAGGTGTCCATTACCCCACGGAAGTACACAGGTCTGTCTGTCCCCCTGGACTGCTGTCGCCACAGTTCTATCCTTCCTCTTGGACTGCTGTCCCCTACACCCTCACTTTGTTCTGAAATGCAAGCCTGGCATGATGCCCCAGGAATCTGTGATGTAAACAAGAACCATGGGTAAATTATGGACTCACAGAGTGGATGAGAGGGAGTATGGGCTGGGAAAGGAGGCATAGATTTAAGACAATATTCTCTCTGGGTGTTATAGCAGAAAAACACTTGCTATCCTTTCTGTCTCTTAATTGAATTTAGTTTATTTGTTCATTTTTTTGGTACTAGGAATAGAACCTGAGTGCTTTATGCATGTTAAGAATGTGCTCTACCACTGAGATACATCCCAGCCCTTATTTTGTTTTATTCTTTTTTATATAGCTTTATAAAGTGTATTTATTTCTTCACAAGCAGAGAGAGACCGGCAGACAGAGAAAACGAACGTGCCAGGGCCTATTGCCTCTGAAATCGAACTCCAAATGCATGTGCCACTTTGTGCATCTGGCTTTGTATGGGTACTGGGGAGCTGAACCAGGGTCGTTAGGTTTTTGCAGGCAAGTGCCTTAACCACTGAGCAATCTCTCCAGCCACAGTTTAGCTCTTAATCATATTTCCAATCCCTAACTTTTCAGGAAGTTTTTATTCCTTTAGCAATATTTATTTGTTTCTGTTCTATAAGAAATCAAATTAAAACGTCAGAAGGATTCTTCATGTTCACTGTTACTGTGAAATACATCTTGCAATTAAATTAAGAAAACAAAAAAGTCACAAAGTACCCTAAAATGAAAGCAAAAAGTAACACAAAAATCCATGAGACCAAAATATAATGTATGATATACTCATTCATTTTTTTTTTCTTGGTCAAGCTAGAAAATTTTTATTCAGATCATGTTACTTCCATAGAGACATGTATAAATGATGTTAAAGGAGACAAATCTGATGAGTATTTGTGGGTTGGAAGTGTGGAGAAGGGAGGACTTCACACTTCTCACATTTCTGTATTATTATATTCTTACAGTAAGTGCATGATGGTTATTCTTGACTGTTGGTTTGATTGGATTGAGAGACAGCTATGAGCTTGCTAAAATATCTCGAGGTGGGTCTATTGAGGACATTTTCAGAGACAACTAGATCAGAAGACCTCTGACATAATCAGTGGAAGAAGAATTCTCATTCCCGGGCTGGGGAGATGGCTTAGCAATTAAGGTGCTTGCCTGCAGAGACAAAGGACCATAGTTCAATTCCCAGGAGCCACTTAAGCCAGATGCATAAAGTGGTGCATGAATCTGGTATTCCTTTGCAGTGGCTGGAGACCCTGGCGTGCCCATTCTTTCTCTCTGTCTTTCTCTCTGTGCTTCTCTCTCTCTCTCTCAAATAAATAAATAAAAATATTTTTGAGAAATGCCTGAGTAAAGCAGTTTATACAAAGAGGAAGTGGGCAAGCCGTTGCCTGGAGGCAGAATGAGAATAGAAAGTGACTTGCAAAGATATGAGGTCATTTCAGGTTGAAGGAAGTGAGCTGAGGCAATGATAAGATGACTCCATAACCCTGAAAGTAGCTGAACTTGGTGCTCAAACTGGGTGGGTTTTAATGTATATGAGTTATGTCTCGGTAAAACTGCTTTGAAAAGGATGGACAACTTTTAGTCAATAAATGACCTCACGGCTAGATGTGAATGGAAATAAATATGACACCAAGTGCATTTTCATTTCAGCCCCTCTGCCCTTACTCTACTAACCAACAAAAGAAGTCTCTCTTTAAAATATTAGTTTATTTATTCATTCATTCATTTAGCAAAGAGAAAGAGAGAAAATGGGTGCACCAGGTCCTCCTGCCTCTGCAAACGCAACTCCAGATGCATCTGGCACTTTGTGCCACTGGCTTCACGTGGGAACTGGGGAATCAAACCTGGGCCTGCAAGCTTTAAAAGCAAGCACCTTTAACCACCAAGCCATCTCCCCAGGTCAAGAAGAATTATTGCTCATTGAATCATCATCTTCTCTGTAGTGAGACACTTCAAATACCCATGAAAGTCCATAATCGCAAAGCAGTGGTTAGCATGAAATGCTGGCACAGACTCTGAATATGCCTCGATGTATAAAGGCTTAGCAGTGAGTCACTGCATAAATATACCTGTGCTCTGTCACTGAAGGGGTCTTAAAACACACCCAAAATGGCTCTGGAAATTTTGCAGAAGAGGGGGTGGAAAGAGTGTTTGAGGCACAGGTTGGGACATCATGCCCAGAGGCATTGCCTCTCCCCAATAACTGACTGCTGCTCCCACAATGCATCACCCACAATCCCCATGGGGATAACCTGTGACCCCCTCTGAGAAAGGACCCTTCAGAAAAGGGGCAGGGAGTAGGGAAAGAATGGTACCAACCTGTGATGTTTCCATATTAAGTATGTCTATAACTAATTTTTCAAAAAAGCTCCCTGTGCTTAGAATTGGAAAAAATAAAATAAGAGCTGGGTGTGGTGGCGCACGCCTCTAATCCCAGCACTTGGGAGGCAGAGGTAGGAGGATCACCATGAGTTCAAGCCCACCCTGAGACTACATAGTGAATTCCAGGTCAGCCTGAGCTAGAGTGAGACCCTACCTTGAGAAAAATAAATAAATAAATAAAATAAGAAAATCTGGCTGCAGTATAGCTCAAGGATAGAGTGCTTGCCTAACATGCACAAGGCCCTGAATTAGAACCCCAATAGTACAAAAATAATACAGTCCAGATACTGTGGAAATTAGTATGGAGCTTCCTCAAAAAAATAAAACTAGATCTATCGTATGACCCCACTAGACCACTCTTAGAGACGTACCTGAAAGACTGTAAGTCAACAAATCACAGAGATGTGTTGTACTTCCATGCTTATTTTACTACTGCACAATCCACAAGAGACCAGATGTAGTATTAGCCTAGCTGTCCACCAACAGAGAAATGGATAAATGAAATTATATATGCACACAATGAACTTTTATTCAAACATAAAGAAACATAAAGTATCATTTGTAGGAAAAACTAGATGAAACTGAAGATCACTCTGTTAAACAAAATAAACCAGACTCAGAAAAACAAATATCGTATTTTTTCTTCCATATGTGGAATCTAGATTTATATTACTCTTTTTTTTAATGTCTTTTTGAGGTAGGGTCTCATTCTAGCCCAGGCTGACCTGGAATTCACTATGTTGTCTCAGGGTGGCCTCAAACTCATGGTGATCCTCCTACCTCTGCCTCCCAAGTGCTGAGATTAAAGGTGTGTGCCACCATGACTGACTGGAATGTAGATTTATATACACACATGACATAAAGGTAGAAGGGAGACTATTTGGGGAAAGAAAAGGGATTACTGGGGTGACAGGAGAAAATATGGGAGTGAATATTATCAAGGTGCATGATATATTTCAATTAAAATGTCTTTATGAAGCCCATCTCTATGTACAATGACTATACTGAAATAAAAAGGTTTGCGGGGCTGGATGTGGTTGCTAATGCCTGTAATCCCAACACTCAGGAGGCCAAGGTAAGAGAATTACCATCAGTTTGAGGCCAGCCTGGACTACAGTGAGAACCTGACTCAAAAACAAAAAGGGCTTTTGCTATTAAATGAAAATATAAATCCAGGTATGATGTGCACACATATTCCCAGCCCTGGGAAGGCTGAGGCAGAAGGATCATGAGTTCAAGCCCAGCTTGGAATGCATGGCAAGACCTAGACCCTACCTTGAAAAACCAAACCAAAAAAAAGTTATTTTTCTTAGCCCGTAAACTCTGTAAAGACAGAATAATATCTCCAGAACAAATGTGTCTGAGGATGAATATTAAGACCTCTCAATGTGCTGCTGGGTATGGTAAATGGGGCAATGCTGATCTGACCTTGAGATGGAGAATTGCAATGTCATCACCAGAGGCCTTCAGAGGCAGAGAGAGACTGAAAGATGCTCCATGCTTGGCTTTGAAGATGAAGAAAGGGGACGCTAGCCAGGGAATGTGGTGGCTTCCGGAGGTTGGAGAAGAAAAACAGGAAATGACTCTCTTTCAGGGTGCTGGAGAGATGGCTCAGCGGTTAATGTGCTTGCCTTCAAAGCCTAAAAACCTGTGTTCGATTCCCCAGTACCCATGTAAGCCAGATGCACAGAGTGGCACATGCATCTGGAATTCGTTTGCAGTGGCTATAGGCCCTGACACACTCAGTCTCCCTCCCTCCCTTCCTCTCTCTCTCTCTCTCTCTCTCTCTCTCTCTCTGTCTCTTTCTTTCTCTCTGACCTTGGCTTCCAGAAGGAACTTGATCCTGTTGACAACTTTGTATGTGTTGATAATTTTCTTCTTTTTTAAAATTTTCATTGTATAGATTCATTGTAACTGGTACTATGCTACATATGATTTTCAGAACATGCATATTTTACATTAAGCATATTCCCAGCCATACCCCCAACTTCCCTTTTCTCTCCCTTCCCCCCTCCACTAGTCCTCTTTATGGCCTTGACAGGTCGGCTTCCACTTTCAGGTCATACATACACACATACATACATGGTTTCATGTATTTACATGAAGTCTTGAATCATATATGAGAGACAACATACAATGTTTGGTTTTTTTTTTTTTTTTTAGACTGGCTTAACTCATTTAACATGATTATCTCCAGTTGTATCCATTTTCCTACAGATGACATAACTTTATTCTTCGGGGATGAAAAAAAATTTCATTGTGTGATATGCCAATTTCTTTATCCATTCCTCCATCGCTGGGCTCCTATGTTGGCTCCATAACTTGACTACTGTGAATGAGGCTGCAGTATGGGCAACTTTATATCTGTAAGACCTTTTCCACACTTAAGATCTTCTTCACAGTAAGGCAATAATTAAGCTCATGTTGCCTTAATCCAGTGGGTCGATTGCAATTTGTTTGTTATAGCAGCAGTAGAATGCTCATATACACTCCAGAACCTGAGCACTCCTCTCAGCCCCCTCTGTTCACTTGGAACTTCTACACGTATCTGCCAATCTCGAGGAAGGAATCTTGGGTCTCAGCCCACTTACCTGTGACCACCAGGACCAGGGGGTTGCTGGGTGCTGACCACAGGTATGGAGATGAGCTGGAAAAGCTATAACATTGGTAGGTCCCACTGTGGGCAGCCGTCACTGTAATGATGGGGAAATCAGCCTGGTACAACTTTTCTGGTCTCCTGTAGGGCCCTGTGTCCCCTTCCTTGTATAAAGCAAATTGATCAAAGCCATATTTGGTCTGACACTGTAGAGTCACGTGTCCTCCAGGAGGGACTTCTGGGCTGGGGTGGGCTGAGAGGAAGGGCTTACTGAAGACTCCTGAAAGAAAGAAAACTGTGTTAAAGATGGATAAAAACAGCTGGAGAGACGGCTTAGCGGTTAGGGCGATTGCCTGCGAGGCCTAAGGACCCATGTTCTACTCTCTAGATCCCATGTTAGTCAGACGCACAAAGGTGAGGCAAGCACAAGGCCATACATGCCCAATAGGTGGTGCAAGCGTCTAGAGTTCAAGTTCAGTGGCTGAGGCCCTGGTATGCCAATTCTCTCTCTCTCTCTCTCTCTCTCTCTCTCTCTCTCTCTCTAAAATTATAAAACAATGAAATAAAGTTTTTAAAAAGATGGCTGGGTGTGGTGGCACATGCCTTTAATCCCAGCACTCAGGAGGCAGAGGTAGGAGGACTGCCATGAGTTCGAGGCCACCCTGAGACTCTATAGTGAATTCCAGATCAGCCTGAGCTACAGTGAGAATCTACCTCAAACAAACAAACAAAAAAAGATGGAGAATAAGCCTCAGCCAAAGATGTCCCATCTCCTGCATAGCTCAGAAAAGTCCCATCTGTGTCCCTCCTGGAATGTCCACTCCCCAGCCCAAACTCACAGAGCAGTGAGTCACAGAGCGGATAAGGGAAACATGGCTGTGGTCACATCAAGGAGTCTGGGCTCAAATCCTGGCTCTGTCCATGGAGAGATTCCCTCTACATCTGTGACCAGCCTCTGTTATACAACGGGAATCACTGGATGAAACAAGATGTATCTAACTTTTACCAAAGTGCCTAATGCAGAGAAAATATTCAAAATATAACAGCAGTAACAAAACAACTTAATCTGCTATGTAACTGTAAGCTTATGGAACAGTATTTAATAGCTTCCAGAGACCAGCTCAAGTCTGACACATAGCAATTCACTGAACCATCATGACGATCAACAAGATGTAACATAGTTAATGTATGTATAGAGACATCTGAAACTTACTAGGACTATAAATCCTTTGGAGGGCGGGGGAGGGGTCTGGTTGGTTAGCCCAAATTAGCCTTGAATTGATGATCCTCCTGTTTCTGCCTCCCAACTGCTCAGATTACAAGTGTGCACATTTGGTTAAGAATGTAAATGCTGGGGCTGGAGAGATAGCTCAGCAGTTAAGATGCTTGCCTGCAAAGAATAAGGACTTGGGTTCTATTCCCCAGCACCCATGTAAGCCAGATGTACAAGGTGGCCCATGCACCTGAAGTTCATTTGCAGTGGCTGGAGGCCGTGATGCGTCCATATTCTCTTCCCCCCCCCCTCTCCCTCTCTCTCTCTCTCTCTTCCTCCTCCTCCTCCTTCTTCTTCTTCTTCTTCCCTTCCTCCCTCCCTCATCTTTCATCTCTATCTGCCTTTCTTTCCCTCAAATAAATAAGAATGAATAAAATAGCTTTAAGAGTGTAAATTTGGGGGAGGCTGGGGAGGTGGCTCAGCTGTTAAAGTCCTTTGGCTGCAAACCCTGCTAATCTGAGTTCAATTCCCCAGTATCCATATAAAGCTAAGTACACATGACCAATGACACATACATCTAGAGTTTGTCTTCAGTGGCAATTGACCCTGGTGTGTCCATTTATAGTCTCTCTCAAACAAGTAACTTAAAAAAAAATTAAACAGTACAAATCTTGAGCTGGAGAGATGGCTCAATTGGTAAAGAGTTTGCCTTGCAAGCATGAGGACTTGAGTTAAATCCATGGGATGAACCCATGTAAAAAATAAAAATGGGGGCTGGAGAGATGGCTTAGCAGTTAAGGCATTTGCCTGCAAAGCCAAAGGACCATGGTTCAGTTCTCCAGGACCCATGTAAGCCAGATGCACAAGGGAGCACATGTATCTGGAGTTCGTTTGCAGTGGCTAGAGGCCCTGGTGTGCCCATTCTCTCTGTCTCTCTGTCTCTCTCTCTCTCTCTCAATCTCTCTGTGCCTCTTTCTCTCTCTCTCAAACAAATAAATAAATTTTAAAAAATAAAAATGGGAACTTTAACATAGCTTCTGTGAAAAATAATGATAAGGGGCTGGAGAGATGGCTTAGCGGTTAAGCGCTTGCCTGTGAAGCCTAAGGACCCAGGTTCAAGGCTCAATTCCCCAGGACCCACGTTAGCCAGATGCACAAGGGGGCGCACACGTCTGGAGTTCGTTTGCAGTAGCTGGAGGCCCTGGCACGCCCATTCTGTCTCTTTCTCTCTATCTGCCTCTTTTTCTTTCTGTCTGTCGCTCTCAAATAAATAAATAAAAATGAACAAAAAAATTTTAAAAAAAAGAAAAATAATGATAATAAACAACAAATAATAAACGAGAATAAATACTGGGGGAAAAAAAAAACCTGGTAAACTGCCCACTCTGTAGTAAATAATCTTCCACCCAGGATCATGCAAGCCACCCTAATTTGACTCAATAAATAGAAGTGAAGGCATGAGCCCAGCCGGACGACACTGCAAGGAGAAGATCTTGCTTTTGTGCTTCCGAGTGTCTCAGGTCTGGACCGCTGAGCTGCCACCCATGGCAGGAAGGGCTCGTTTGCCTGGACATGGCAACTTCGCTGGAGTGGGAAGAGAAGCAGCCCAGCTAAGACGTCCCGATAGGCCGCGGGCTGGGCGCCCAGCATTCCCGCAGCAGAAGCTGGTGCACACCGTTAGAGGCTGACATCAAGGTGCTGAAACTGAAAACCAGCCCGTCTGCAAAGTCCAAGGGGGGATATTCACTGCTCATTGCGTTGTCAGCAGCTCCGGAGAGCCAGTGTTTGAGACTCAGTGGGGTTGGCAGACCTCCAAGCAGAGGCCGGCTGCCCTGTCTGTCACGAGTACGGCACAAACCCAGTGACCATCACGTGTGGGCATTACTTCTGTCTCTCCCGCATCCGTGCCTCCTGGGAGGGCCTACAGGGCAGTTTTCCATGCCCTTCTTGCCGCCTTCACTGTCCAGAAAAGGACGGCTCAAGTAACCACCAACTGGCTAATCTGAGGGCAGCTGCCAAGCTCCTCTCCATCAGAAGCAAGAGGAAAAGGCAGGACGTCGGTCAGAAGGACCGAGAAGCTTTCTGTCCATAGCGCAGCCTCACCATCATCACAACCACCACCACCGTGTCGGGCCATAGCGAGGACTGTCCTCTGTGGTCCGAAACAGTCTGCGTGTGACATTGAGCTATGGAGAGAGAGACAGCGAGTGGAGCCAGTTGAAAAGGCGATTACCATGCAAAAGAGAAAATCACTGGAACTAAAGGAAATGGCAGAACATAAAAGAGAAGAAATGGAGTCTGAATTTGACCAACGTAGGTTGTTTCTCCAAAATGAGCAAGAAACGATCCTCAGGCAATTGGAAGAGGAAAGAGAAAGAGCTCAATGTGAGGAACAGGCTTGAGTAGATGCTGCGGGTCTGCAAAAGTCTTTTCCCAGGAGGAGGCATGTCTGACACATACCGGATGAAATACGGGGAATTTTTGGGCAATGCAGTCAGACTGTTCATGCTGCATTGGGCCCTAAGAAAATGAATATTCTGCCAAAAAAAAAAAAACACCCAGTAAGATCGGCATTTTTTAGACTCTGAAATTGGTGAGGTTTCTTTTTACAATTTGAATGATAATTCTCTTCTCTGTGCAGTTAATGGCTGTATGAAAGGCATACTTGGGCCTTATTTCAACACTAGAACTAACTCCAAGCTTCTGAAAATCCACACAGTAACACATCCTGAAGGGGAAACTGCTGAAGAGATGCATTTGTTTTCCTTTCGGTGGATGTACAAGGCAGTGACTTAATTCAGCAGTTCTGGGTGTTGGTTTCTACTTTCTACTTTATAAACAACTAGAGTTCCTGAGTGTGTGTGTGCGTGTGTGTGTGTGTGTGTCAATAAGTTATAAGAAATATAGCACCTGCTTTTAAATTATGACCTCAATTAGAAAGTTCTTTAGAAATTCTTTATTGAAAAGTATATTTGGGCTGAAGAGATGGCTTAGCGGTTAAGCACTTGCCTGTGAAGCCTAAGGACCCCGGTTCGAGGCTCAGTTCCCCAGGACCCACGTTAGCCAGATGCACAAGGGGGCGCACGCCTCTGGAGTTTGTTTACAGAGGCTGGAAGCCCTGGCGCGCCCATTCTCTCTCTCTCCCTCTATCTGTCTTTCTCTCTGTGTCTGTCACTCTCAAATAAATAAATAAATAAATAATTTTTTAAAAAAGAAAAGTATATTTAATAATTGTCAATAAAAACATTTTTTGTTTGACAAAAAAATATTAAGGCATGAAAGTTAAGTGGGTATTAATGGGGATAAAGAAGGGGGTTCCTGAGGGAGGTTAAGAGATGGTAATTTGGAGGACTATGATCACACGGCAGCACAGCCAGTAATCCAGTAATCTTACTATTCCAGTACTTCAGAGACTCGGAGTTTGAGGCCAGCCTGGTCTACACTGCAAGTCCCAGACCAGTGAGGGCTAGAGTGAGATTCTGCCTCAAAAGGAAAAACACATGCAATTTTTTTTTAAATATTGAGAAATTAAAGAGGGATTGGGGATATATATATCAGTGGTAGAGCCCTTGTGAAGGGCTGGGGACGTGGCTCAGTCTTAGAGCACTTGCCTAGGAGGGGCTGTGGTTTAGAAGCAGTGAGTTTGCCTAGCATGTGCAAGGCCCTAAATCCAATCTCCATTTCCACAATGATGATGATGGTCATGATGGAAGAGGAGGAGGAGGAGGGGGAGAAAAGCCCCTCTTGTATAGTTAACATATACTATTTAAAATTCCTTACCTGAGATGTTATTTGTCTTGATTAATTAGTGTTCAGGAAAATTCAGTACCTAAACCCTCACTTGTTTTCATCCCAACGCCAGCGCTATGAGATTTGGGGATTCGCTGTCACCCACATCCCCCACTTCCACACATTCCAAATCCAGAACTGGGGACCCAGCAACCTCGAGGCCACCAGGCCAGCCGTACCCCACCAGTGCCCTCCGCTTACCAGTAGCAACCAGCTCCAGCTTGTCGCTGGGAGGAGACCACGTGCTCCCGTTCTGGTAGGAGCAGCGGTAGCGCCCAGCGTCAGCTGCTTTCATGGTGGGGATGAACAGGAGCTCCTTGTCCTCGTACTGGCCAGACCCCAGTTTCTCCAGGCGGTACAAGTCCACCCCCGGAGGGCCCAGGCACCGGAGAGTCACTGACTTGCCCAAGGGCACCAGGGAGCTGGGCAGAGCTCGAAGGGAGGGCTTAGGGAGTGGGTCTGAAAGGGAAGCACAGCCCCCCCCCCATCATAGGTTAGCTTCCATTCTAGTAGGACCCCCCACCCCCATCCCCGCCTCTCATGGTCTCAACCCAGAGGAAGCGTCCAGGGACTCACCGCTCGGCGCCTGCATCACCTGTACTAAACACACACCTGAGAAAAGAAAGAAGACTGGGGCTGGAGAGATGGCTTAGCGGTTAAGCACTTGCCTGTGAAGCCTAAGGACCCCGGTTCGGGGCTCAATTCCCCAGGACCCACGTTAGCCAGATGCACAAGAGGGCGCACGCGTCTGGAGTTCGTTTGCAGTGGCCGGAGGCCCTGGCGCGCCCATTCTGTTTCTCTCTCTATCTGCCTCTTTCTCTGTCTGTCACTTTCAAATAAATAAAAATAAACAAATTTAAAAAAAAAAAAAGAAAGAAAGAAGACTGGGTGCTAGAGACGCCTTGAATGGGTCAAGACAGCACATGCATTCGTTTTCGTTTTCTTCTAACTATCATCGTTTAAGAGAAAGACGGTGGGCTGGAGAGATGGCTCAGTGGTTATGGCGCTTGCCTGCAAAGCCTAACTACTCCAGTTCAACTCCCCAGGACCCACATAAAGCCAGATGCACAAAGTGGTGCAAGCATCTGGAGTCTGTTTGCAGTGACTGGAGGCCCAGTCTCTCCGTCACTCTTTTATCTCTCTCTGTTTGCAAATAAATGAGTTAAAAAAAAAAAAAGGACTTCCGGTTAAGATGGCGGCGTAGGTACCACGCCAAAACAGCCTCGGGGGGGAAGACCAAAAAAAACTCAGCAAAATACACACTTTTACTAAAAAGTGAGGTGTATAGGAAGTTGAGGCGGCAGCGGAGAAGTAGAAGAGTTCCAGAGCATCCAGAGCCTGCACAGGCGGGAACAGCGGCTCCGGGCCGCTCGACTACCCGCCGCAACCGCGGAGAGGCAGAAAACCGCCGGACTCTTGGCTCGAGCCGCAGGACAAGCCAGGTGCGGGAATTTCCCCTCACACCGCGCTCTCCGCAACTCGGGAAACGTGAGGGGAGAGCGGCAGCGAGCAACGGAGGGAGGAGCAGACCTCGAAGTAAAAGCACACGTGGAGAAACGATACAATCAGAACAGCGCGGCTCCCTCCCCTCCCCTGCCGCCTGAACCCAGCTCCAGCGAACACAGCAGCGGCCCGGGACCCGGCCACGCCAACTTGGGCTGACGGCGGGACCCAAGCAGGAGCAGAATTTGGCAGCAACTTCAGCGGCTCCAGCACCGGTACCAGTGGCCCCAGCAGCAGCGGACCCAGGAGAGGCAGCGGTGACAGATCCCACAGCAGCGACTTCGGGGGAGCAGCACCGGTGGACACGGCAACGGCAGCTTCAGCAGCGGTGGGGGCTCCCGGGGTGGCGCCTACAACAGCTGCAGAGACGGCGGCAGCGGCTCGGTTTGCCCCGTAGGAAAAGCAAGTGCCCAGCTCCAGAAATCAGAACAGCAGCCCGACGACCCAGGCAGCAACTTGACTGAGACCACAATCACCCAAGGTAACTGGGATTGCACCAGGGAAGGGTCTCACTTGGTCACAAGCTGACTTGGATACCTCAACAGACCAGAAATCTAAACCTCTTTGTTGATAGAGGATCTGGTCATTATAATAACTACTCTTGCATACATACTCGGGGCTGTTTTTGATGGAATGGGTACAGTGTTTAGCTAAATTTTAGAATCTACCAGTATATTATTCCACTACCTTAAGGTCCTACCCTGAAAATATATTACACCAAATCAATTGATACAGCTAAGAATACACAGCTAGCTAGAAAATCCAAGCATTCACTTAATCCAAGATGCAAAAATATATACATTATAACACAAGAAACACTAAAAAGCAAGACGATATAAATCCACCTAAAAGTATTAATGCATCAGAAATGTCCTCCAGTGAGAAAGAGTTAGAGGAAATGCCTGAGAAAGAGTTCAAAAGAATAATTATAAATATGTTCAAAGAGGTCAAAGAACACATGAAAACAATCAAAGAAGAAATCAAAGAGGAAATCAAAGAGGAAATCAAAGGAATCAAAGAAGAGGCAGGACACCAATTTAATGAAATAAAGAAGGCAATACAAGACATAAATAGAGAAATAGAAATAATAAAGAAAAACCAGTCAGAATTACTAGCAATGAAGAACACAGTTAATGAAATAAAAAACTCTGTAGAAAATCTCACCAGTAGGATGGATGAGGGAGAAGACAGAATATCTAAGCTAGAAGATCAGGTGGCAGACCTAATGCAGTCCAACAAAGAGAAAGACAAACTTATAGAAAAGTATGAGTGGGAATTTCAAGATATTCGGGACACTATGAAAAGATCCAATATAAGAATTCAGGGCATAGTAGAAGGAGAAGAATTCCACTCCAGAGGCATAGTAGGCATCTTCAACAAAATCATAGAGGAAAATTTTCCCCAAATTGGGAAAGAGGTGCCAATACAGATACAGGAAGCCTTTAGAACCCCAGCCAGACAAAACCCAGAAAGAAACTCTCCTCGCCACATTATACTCAAACTTCCAAACACACAAACCAAAGAAAAAATATTGAAAGCAGTTAGAGAGAAAAATCAAGTTACCTACAAAAGCAAGCCCATCAGGATTACAGCAGATTATTCAACACAAACTTTTAAAGCCAGAAGGGCCTGGAGTGATATATTCCAAGTTCTGAAAGATAACAACTGTCAACCAAGGTTACTTTATCCTGCAAAGTTATCCATCCAAATAGATGGAGAAATAAAGACATTCCATGACAAAAGCAGGTTAAAGGAATATCTGAAGACAAAACCAGCTCTACAGAAAATACTTGATAGAATCCTCCATGCTGAACAAAAGGAAAAGCACACATATAAGGAACCTAGAAAAAACCAGCCATACTCAAATACCAGTTAACAGAAGAGAGCACAGGTAGAACAAGTAACACACACACACACACACAAATGGCAAACATAAATACACACCTTTCAATAATATCTCTTAATATCAACGGTCTCAATGCCCCAACGAAAAGACATAGATTTGCAGACTGGGTTAAAAAGCAGGATCCTACAATTTGTTGTCTTCAAGAAACTCACCTTTCTACAAAGGATAGACATTATCTTAGGGTGAAAGGTTGGAAGACGGTGTTTCAAGCAAATGGGCCTAGAAAACAAGCAGGGGTTGCTATCCTAATATCAGACAGGGTGGACTTTAGCCCGAAGTTAGTCAAAAAAGATAAGGAAGGTCACTTTATATTGATTAAGGGCACACTCCAACAGGAGGACATTACAATCCTAAACATATATGCACCTAACATGGGGGCTCCCAAATTCGTCAAACAAACACTATTAGAACTAAGGTCACAGATAACACCAAACACGGTGGTGGTGGGTGACTTTAACACCCCACTCTCATCAATTGACAGGTCATCCGGGGAAAGAATAAACAGAGAGGCATCTGGACTAAATGAGGTCATAGAAGATATGGACCTAACAGATATATACAGGACATTTCATCCAAAGGCTGCAGAATATACATTCTTTTCAGCAGCACATGGAACATTCTCTAAAATAGACCATATATTAGGACACAAAGCAAATCTTAACAAATTCAGGAAAATTGAAATAATTCCTTGCATTCTATCTGACCACAATGGAATTAAACTACAAATCAGTAGCAAGAAAGGCTACAGGGCATACACAAAATCATGGAAGCTAAACAATACACTACTAAATGATGAGTGGGTCAATGAAGAAATCAAAAAGGAAATCAAAAAATTTATAGAGTCAAATGATAATGAGAACACAACATACCAAAATCTCTGGGACACAATGAAGGCAGTTCTAAGAGGTAAATTTATAGCCTTAAGTGCCTATATTAAGAAATTAGAAAGGTCGCAAGTAAACGACCTAATGCTTCGCCTTAAAGCCTTGGAAAAAGAAGAACAAGGCAAACCAAAAAGTAGTAGACGGGAAGAAATAATAAAGATTAGGGCAGAAATTAATGAAATAGAAACAAAAAGAACAATCCAAAGAATTAATGAAACAAAGAGTTGGTTCTTTGAAAGGATAAACAAGATTGATAAACCCTTAGCAAATCTGACCAAAAGAAAGAGAGAAGAGACACAAATTAATAAAATCAGAGATGAACAAGGTAACATCACAACAGATTCCAGAGAAATTCAAAAAATTATAGGGACATACTATAAAAGCATATACTCCACAAAGTATGAAAATCTGAAAGAAATGGATGATTTCCTTGATCTATATGACCTACCTAAATTAAATCAAAATGAGATTAATCACTTAAATAGACCTATAACAAACATGGAGATCCGAGCAGTTATCAATAATCTCCCAACTAAAAAAAGCCCAGGCCCGGATGGATTCACTGCTGAATTTTACCAGACTTTTAAGGAAGAGCTAACACCATTGCTTCTTAAGCTTTTCCAGGAAATAGAAAAAGAAGGAATCCTACCAAACTCCTTCTATGAGGCCAGCATCACCCTGATACCAAAACCAGGCAAAGATAGAACAAAAAAAGAAAATTACAGACCAATCTCCCTCATGAACATAGATGCAAAAATTCTCAACAAAATCTTGGCAAACAGAATACAAGAGTATATCAAAAAGATCATTCACCCTGACCAAGTAGGCTTTATCCCAGAGATGCAGGGATGGTTCAACATACGCAAATCTATAAATGTAATACATCACATAAATGGGTTGAAGGACAAAAACCACATGATCATCTCATTAGATGCAGAGAAAGCATTTGACAAAATCCAACATCCCTTCATGATAAAAGTCCTACAGAGACTGGGAATAGAAGGAACATATCTCAATATAATAAAGGCTATTTATGACAAGCCTACAGCCAACATATTACTAAATGGGGAAAAACTGGAAGCTTTTCCACTAAAATCAGGAACAAGACAAGGGTGTCCACTGTCTCCACTTCTATTTAATATAGTTTTGGAAGTCTTAGCCATAGCAATAAGGCAAGAGACACACATAAAAGGGATACAAATTGGAAAGGAAGAAATCAAGTTATCACTATTTGCAGATGACATGATTCTATACATAAAGGACCCTAAAGACTCTACTAGCAAGCTGTTAGAGCTAATCAAAACCTACAGCAATGTAGCAGGATACAAAATAAATACACAGAAATCAGTAGCCTTCATATATGCTAACAACAAACACACAGAGGATGAAATCAGAGAATCACTCCCATTCACAATTGCATCAAAAAAAATAAAATACCTTGGAATAAACCTAACTAAGGAAGTAAAGAATCTATACAATGAGAACTTTAAGACACTCAAGCGAGAAATTGCAGAAGACACTAGAAAGTGGAGAAACATCCCTTGTTCCTGGCTTGGAAGAATCAATATCGTGAAAATGGCAATCTTACCTAAAGCAATCTACACATTTAATGCAATCCCTATCAAAATTCCAAAGGCTTTCTTCATGGAAATAGAAAAAACAATCCAAAAATTCATTTGGAATCATAAAAAACCTCGAATATCTAAAATAATACTGAGCAACAAAAAAGAGGCTGGTGGTATCACCATACCTGATTTTAACCTATACTACAGAGCCATAGTAACAAAAACAGCATGGTACTGGCACAAAAACAGACATGTAGATCAGTGGAACAGAATAGAGGACCCAGATGTAAGCCCAAGTAGCTATAGCCACCTGATATTCGATAAAAATGCCAAAAATACTCATTGGAGAAGAGACAGCCTCTTCAGCAAATGGTGTTTTGAAAACTGGATAAATATCTGCAGAAGGATGAAAATAGATTCTTCTATCTCGCCATGCACAAGAATTAAGTCCAAATGGATTAAAGACCTTAACATCAGACCGGAAACTTTGAAACTGCTAGAGGAAAAAGTAGGGGAAACCCTCCAACATATTGGTCTTGGCAAAGACTTTCTAAATACAACCCCAATTGCTCAGGCAATAAAACCACAGATTAACCACTGGGACCTAATGAAATTACAAAGATTTTGCACCGCAAAGGACACAGTGAAAAAAGCAAAGAGGCAACCTACAGAATGGGAAAAAATCTTCGCCAGCTATATATCTGATAAAGGATTAATATCTAGGATATACAAAGAACTCAAAAAGTTAACTAATAAGGAATCAAACAGGCCAATCAAAAAATGGGCTAAGGAGCTAAATAGAGAGTTCTCAAAGGAAGAAATACGAATGGCATATAAGCACCTAAAAAAATGTTCTACGTCACTAGTCATCAGGGAAATGCAGACTAAAACTACATTGAGATTCCATCTCACTCCTGTCAGATTGGCCACCATCATGAAAACAAATGATCATAAATGTTGGCGGGGATGTGGAAAAAAAGGAACCCTTCTGCACTGCTGGTGGGAATGCAATCTGGTCCAGCCATTGTGGAAAACAGTGTGGAGGTTCCTAAAGCAGCTAGAGATTGATCTACCATATGACCCAGCTATAGCACTCCTAGGCATATATCCAAAGGACTTATCTCATTTCCTTAGAAGTACATGCTCAACCATGTTTATTGCTGCTCAATTTATAATAGCTGGGAAATGGAACCAGCCTAGATGTCCCTCAACAGATGAGTGGATAATGAAGATGTGGTACATTTATACAATGGAGTTCTACTCAGCGGTAAAGAAAAATGAAGTTATGAAATTTGCAGAAAAATGGATGGACCTGGAAAGTATTATACTAAGTCAGGTAACCCAGGCCCAGAAAGCCAAGCGCCACATGTTCTCCCTCATATGGGGATCCTAGCTACAGATGACTGGGCTTCTGTGTGAGAATGAAAATACTTAGTAGCAGAGGCCAGTAAGTTGAAAAGGAGACATAAAGGGTGGAGAAAGGAAGGGAGGAGGATACTTAATAGGTTGATATTGTATATATGTAATTACAATGATTGTAATGGGGAGGTAATATGATTGAGAATGGAATTTCAAACGGGAAAGTGTGGGGGTGGGGAGGGAGGGAATTACCATGGGATATATTTTATAATCATGGAAAATGTTAATAAAAATTTAAAAAAAAAAAAAAAAAAAAAAGTTTGAAAAGAAAAAAAAAAAAAAAAAAAAAAAAAAAAAAAAAAGGCGGGCGTAGTGGCGCACGCCTTTAATATGGCACTCGGGAGGCAGAGGTAGGAGGATCACTGTGAGTTCGAGGCCACCCTGAGACTACAGAGTGAATTCCAGGTCAGCCTGGGCTAGAGTGAGACTCTACCTCAAAAAACCAAAAAACAAAAAAAGTCAAATCGGACTGAAGAGATGGCTTGGCTGTTAAGGCGCTTGCCTGCAAAACCTAAGATCTGATGGTACCAACATGGCTGTTTACACACTGGGTCTGTACATAACTAATAAAGAAATTCTTTTAATTAGCATAAAAAAAAACCCTAAGATCCAGGCAGGTTCAATTACCCAGTACCCACATAGGCCATATGCACAAGGTGGCGCAGCCTTGGGGAGCTCATTCTCTCTCTCGCAAATAAATAAAGACAAAAATAAATATTAAAAAAGACAGCCTGTTGTGGTGGCACACGTCTTTAATCCCAGCACGTGGGAGGCAGAGGTAGGAGGATCACTGTGGGTTCGAAGCCACCCTGAGACTACATAGTGAATTCCAGGTCAGCTTGAGCTAGTAGCAAGACACTACCTCAAAAAAAAAAAAAAAAAAAAAAACAAGGGCTGGAGAGATGGCTTAGCGGTTAAGCGCTTGCCTGTGAAGCCTAAGGACCCCGGTTCGAGGCTCGGTTCCCCAGGTCCCACGTTAGCCAGATGCACAAGGGGGCGCAGGCATCTGGAGTTCGTTTGCCGAGGCTGGAAGCCCTGGCGCGCCCATTCTCTCTCTCTCCCTCTATCTGTCTTTCTCTCTGTGTCTGTCGCTCTCAAATAAATAAAAAAAAAAAAAAAAACCAAGTCAAGTCACAAAAGGCGCACTCTGCAGAATGTCATTTATATGAAATGTCCGCAAGAGGTAATGCTATAGCACAGGAATGAGGTCGGTGGCTGCCGAGCTGGGGAGGAGGGCTGGGGAGTGACTGTTTAATAGCTGTGAGACTCTTTGGGGGATGGTAAGAATGTCTTAAAAGAGGACAAGTAGTGGTTTGTACAACACTGTTAATACACTAAATGCCAATGAGAATAAATTTTAATCCAATGTTTAGATAGACTACAAAGCAGTGGGCTTCATCCTCATACATGCTCTTCTTTATTCGCATTTATCCCCCCCACATTTCTTCTCTTTACTGCTCTTCCCCCTCCAACTGATTCCCTCTCTTCCCTCATTTCTGACACTTTACATGTGTATATAATATAGTCCCGTCCTCTTCCCCAGCTACCCTCTCTTATTCCCCCTCCTTCCTGTTAACACCCCCATCTTATTTCCCATCAACCCCAGTCTTATTTTTATGCCTTTTAACCCATTGAGTTAAGTTTGCATTGCTTGATTCGAGCATGGTGGCGCACGTCTTTGATCCCAGCACTCAGGAGGCAGAGGTAGGAGGATCGCTGTGAGTTCGAGGCCACCCCGAGACTACATAGTGAATTCCAGGTCAGCCTGGGCTGGATCGAGAGCCTACCTTGAAAAACAAAACAATAGAACAGAACAAATCAGGGCTGTTTGTATGACCATGGGTGGAAGGTTATTTACTGCAGAATGGGCAGTTTTCCGGCGGCTACCCCACCCATAAACCTGACTTCCCTCCACCAGCAACCGTTAGCTTCAGTCGGCTGCTCTGGTAGATCAGGGTTGTCATGCATTCATCCCCCACCACAGGTGAAGTACTTACAGGCTCAGTCTTGCGCAGGAAACCACAGCTGCTGTGAGTTCATGCATGTAACAGCCATGTCACATCCAGATGACAACGCGCCACAGCCCCCTCCCCAGCTGCCTGCTTGTGTGTCCTTTCCACTTCCCTGTTCCACAGGGTCCCCCGAGCCTTGCAGGGCTTGTTTAGATGTCCTGCTTGAAGCTGAGCACACAGGACTCACTTACTCTCAGCAAGTTTGTCAGGTTTGCATCTCTGCCTTAGCCACAGCCCACTACAGTAAGAAACTTCTGTGATCAAGCATTCAAGCAATACTAATATATAGGAACAAATAAAATAATTAGAAGGTAGTTTGACAAGCTGTCCATTTCTTTTGTTATTTTTATTTTTTCAGAGAGAGAAAGAGAGAGAATTGGTGCACCAGGGCCTCAGCCTCTGTAATCAAACTTCAGATGCTTGTGCCTCCTAGCAGGCACGTGCGACCTTGTGCTTGCCTCGCCTTTGTGTGTCTGGCTTACGTGGGATCTGGAGAGTCAAACACAAGTCCTTAGGCCTCGCAGGCAAGCACCTTAACCACTAAGCCATCTCTCCAGCCCGAGCTGCCCATTTATAATAATCACAGTAGTAGGTTCCCCTCTAGAGCCTATGTCCCTAGCCATAGGCTGTGGGCCAGGTTTACAGTACCAGGCATAAATTCTCTCCTGTGGAGTGGGCCTCAAATCTCACCAGGAAGCAGTTGCTTACTCCCATAACTTTCATGCCACTATTGCGTTACTGGGCATAGCTATATGTTGCCTGGAAGGCCATTTGTAGGATACATGGAGTCCACAGCTGGGTAGGATTGTTAATGGCCTTTCTACCCCAGCAGCTTGCATAGCACTTTATGGTATGAAGAAATCTATCCAGCAGCGAGGAAGTTTCCACTGCTTTCTTATTACTGTATTCCTTTACACTCCCTATTACCACCTCCTCAGACCTCTTCCTCCCCTCTCGGGATCCCCTTTCTAGTTTCATGACCTATATGCAAACATAAGTAGGTAAATAAGTAAACATCCCCATATAAACACACACACCATTTATACATAATCTGAGTTCCACATCTAAGAGAAAACATGCAGTATTTGTCTTTCTGAGTCTAACTCCAAGGCTGGGAGTGGACATGCTCGCCTTTAATCCAAGCATTTGGGAGGCTGAGGTACGAGGATTGCCATGACTTTGAGGTCAGCCTGGAGCTACAGAGTGAATTCCTGATTAGCCTGGACTAGAGTAAGACCTTGCCTCAAAAAAAAGGGGGGGGGCTAGAGAGATGGCTTAGCAGTTAAGGTGCTTGCCTACAAAACCAAAGGATCCAGGTTCAATTCCCCAGGACCCACATAAGCCAGATGCACAAAGTGGTACATGCATCTGGAGTTTGCAGCAGCTGGAGGTCCTGGTATGCCCATTTTCTCTCTCTCCCTTCTCTCTCTCTCAAATAAATATTTTTTTAAAAAAAATTAAATGTATTTTATTTCACTTAACATAAAAATGTGCATTTTACCACAGTTAAAAAAGTTTAAGGGGGGCTGGAGGGATGGCTTAGCAGTTAAGGCGTTTTCCTGCAGAGCCAAAGGACCCAGGTTCAATTCCCCAGGACCCACGTAAGGCCAGATGCACAAGGGGGCGCATGCATCTGGAGTTCCTTTGCAGTGGCTGGAGTACCTGGTGTGCCCATTCTCCCCCTCCCCCAGCTCTTTCTCTGTCAAATAAATAAATAAAAATAAAATATTTTTTAAAAAAAAGTTTAAGGGGGCTGAAGAGATGGCTTGGTGGTTAAGGTACTTGCCTGCAAAGCCAAAGGACCCAGGTTCAATTCCCCAGGACCCACATAAGCCAGATGCACAAGGGGCTGCATGCATCTGGAGTTCGTCTGCAGTGGCTAGAGGTCCTGGCACACCCATTCTCTCTCTCTCTTTCTTCCCCCCTACATCTGTCTCTTTCTCTCTGTGTCTGTTTCTCTCAAAATAAATAAATAATAGTTTAAAGTCAAACAAAGATTCCTTCCCCACTCTGGCTGGCACCTTCTTGCCCCTCCCCAACACATGCTTTTGACTTCATCTTTTCCTGCTCACATTTTTATATCTGTATAGTTTTGTGACTGAATTACACTGCTATTGTTGATTCGTTAGTTTAACACTTTGCCTGCTGACTTCCTTGTGGAGATGAGGATTCTGGTTTCTGGGAGTAAACTGTGAACCATCATATGCTGCCTGGGACACAGTAAAGGCTACAGTATCTCATGACTTTTAGTAGACAGTACATTCAAACACTAACAGCTAACAGCACGGGTCAGTGGTAAAGAACATGGACTTGGGAACTCACGGAGGCAGAGTAGAACAATGCTAATGCAAGTGTGGGTGTGCAGGGCCTCAGGAAAATGTTGATGGAAGTTTGGGAATTTTCAGTTAGGAGATATATGTTCAAGAGACCTATTCTATAGCATGGGGACTATAGCTAATAGAAACACATTATATTCCTGAAAATATGAGAATACATTGTTATTACTTGTTTACTTATTCACTTGAGAAAAAAAGAGGCAAAAAGAGAAAATGGATGCTCCAGAGCCTCCATCCACTGGAAACAAACTCCAGACACATGTGCCACCTTACGCATCTGGTTTACGTAGGTCCTGGGAATGAAACCTGAGTCCTTTGGCTTTGCAGTCAAGCACCTTAACTGCTAAGCCATCTCTGTAGCCCTGAGAGTAAATTTTAAATGTTCTAACCATTAAAGATGCCATCAAGGGCTCGAGAGATGGCTTAGCAGTTAAGCACTTGCCTGTGAAGCATAAGGACTCTGGTTCGAGGCTCAATTCCCCAGGACTCATGTTAGCCAGATGCACAAGGGGGCGCATGTGTCTGGAGTTTGTTTGCAGTGGTTGGAGGCCCTGGAGAGCCCATTCCCTCTCTCTTTCCCCTCTCTCTCTCCCTCTCTCTCCCTCTCTCTCCCTCTCTCTCTCTCTCTCTCTCTCTCTCTCTCTCTGTCATTCTCAAATAAATAAATAAACAACAACAACAAAAGATCCCATCAAGCCAGGTGTGGTGGCGTACACCTTTAATCCCAGCACTCCAGAGGCAGAGGTAGGAGGATTGCCATGAATTCAAGGCCACCCTGAGACTGTGTAGAGAATTCCAGGTCAGCCTGGGCTACCACATAACCTACCTCAAAAACAAACAACAACAACAACAAAAAGATTCCAGCAAATTTCCTCCAGATGTTTGTGTTTATGCCCATAGATTACTGGTTTACTCACTTTTGGTCAGAGAAGCTTCTTTTTGCCAATGGTGGTGACTAGCGGGGAGACTGAAAACTCATCAAAGTGCTGTGGATAAGTGAATACTGTGTATTCAGAACTAAATCAGACATCTCTACCATGCCCTCCACGACCCAGGCAACATTGCAAAAGAGGTGGTGCCAAGAATCTAAGGGCCAAAGGAGGGGTAGGAGTGCATGGAGCCCTGTCCTCCAGACACAAAGTGGCTGTGGTGATCATGATCTCACAGTGGCTGTGCGAACTATACAAGACCATCATAATAGGAATAAAAAAAAAAAACAACACATCAAAATAGAAGAGATGGGCTGGAGTTAAGGTGCTTGCCTGCGAAGCCTAAGGACCCATGTTTGACTCTCCAGGTCCAACATAAGCCAGATGCACAGTGACACAGTGCACAAGGTTGCACATGCCCACTAGGTGGCGCATGCGTCTGGCGTTTGATTGCAGTGGCTGAGGCCCTGGTGCACCAACTCTCTCCCTTTCTTTCTCACACATATAGAAAAGGCCAGTCTGTTGAAGTTGCCTCAAAAAAAAAAAAAAATAGAAGACAAACAGGCTAGAGAATTGGTTTAGCAGTTAAGGCACTTATTTATGAAGCCTAAGGACCCAGATTCAATTCTCCAGTACCCACCCACATTAAGCCAGATGCACAAGGGGGTGCATGCATCTGGAGTTCCATTGCAATGGTTAGATGCCCTGGCACACCCATTCTCTCTCCATATATCTATCTCTCAAAATAAATAAATACCAACAACTGTGGGCTAACTCCACAATACACGAGCCATTTACATCAACAAGGAGGGGCCATTGGGAGGGTGTAGGTCATGGATGAGCCTAAACAATGGTACCAAACTGCCTGTATTTGCTGAAAAGAAAACTAATAAATTTATTTTTTTTTAAAAAAATGTTAAAAATAGGGCTGGAGAGATTGCTTAGCGACTAAGGCACTTGTTTGTGAAGCCTAAGGACACAGGTTCGATTCTCCAGGTCCCATGAAAGCCAGATGCACAAGGTGGCACATGTGCTGGATTTCATTTGCAGTGGCTACAGGCCCTGGAAAACTTATTCTCTCTCTCTCTTTCTTTGTCTAAAATTATATATGTATGTGTGTGTGTGTGTGTGTGTGTGTGTGTGTGTGTGTGTATATATATATATATATATATATATATATATATATATATATAGTTGGAAAGAAAAAGGGATTCAGTGGAAGGAGGATTTAGGAAGGCATAAGGGAAAGTGGTGGGAGCAGATTGTGATGATGGTGTATTGCTTATATTTATGGAAGTTGTCAATGAAATGTTTAAAATGTAATCATAATAGACAATTTATACAAAAGGTTTTTATTAAGTGTGTGAGTGACCAGTTCTTTGTCTGCAGAGGATGCCTTATTATCCCTAATACTTCAGCAGTCTCCCCTGCCTGCCCTGCATCTTGAAGCTATAACATTCTTCTGATAAAATAAGGAAATAATAATATATCCTGACAAATAGCACCCTGAGGGAGAGTGTGCCGGGGAGGCCCATCCAATCTGTCATGTATCCTTTGCAGGACACTCTAATTTGCTCCACAGACAACTTAGATTGATACATGAATCCAAACGGTATCAGGCCCACATTAAACAAAAAAGTGAGAGAAAAATAAAGATGAAGAAGTGATAAAGAGGAAGGAAGAAAGAAAGAGAGAAGGAAGGGGGTAGAGAAGAAAGGGGGAAGGAAATAAGGTGGTGAGAGGAAGGGGAGGGAAAGAAAGAAAGAAAGAAAGAAAGAAAGAAAGAAAGAAAGAAAGAAAGAAAGAAAGAAAGAAAAAGGAAGGAAAAGAAGAGAGAAAGAAATATAAAGGAAAAAGGAAACATAATGGTATAAAGATGAAAGAGAAAGAAAATGAAAGAGGGGGGAAAGGAAGGGAGGGAGGGAGGGAGAAAGAAGGGAAAGGCAGACAGAAGTAGTACAGAGGAAGAAAGTTGTATGGGCCTAGAACTCAGACACCTGTGTGCATGTCCTGGCCAAGCCAAAAGAAACCAAAATCATTCATACAAACATGTTGCCTCTCTGGGCCCCAATTTTACCCTCCAGTGAGTAGAATCTCATAGGTACCACAATGCCCTGAAATTCATCCATGCTGCAATCTTTCAAAACTCTTTCCTACACAATGCCTGTCCTCCAATATTTCCCATGTGGACCCGCAGGACTCACCAAGACAGAAGAGTGTGGATGGGGATGGAGACATGGTTCTGCAGCCCCGTCCTGAGCGCCGTGGTCAAGGAGGGAGGCTGTGGGAGCCCTGGAGCCCAGGCACAGGGTGTGAGCAGGGAGAAGAGCTCCCTCCTCCCTTCCTCAGAGCCCCAGCTCTTCCTGATCAAAACCGAGCCATCTCCTCCATAGGATGACTTGCACACAAGCTCCAAAGGCCACCATTTATCTCCTCTTGCCAGCTGGGTCCGCCTGCCTGGGTATGATCTGTGTCCCAGACGCCCATAAACTCCCCCACAGTCATTGGGAAATGCAAGTCCAAACCACAATAAGCTCACTTCACACCTACTAAGGTGGCTATAATTTATTTTTTTTAATTTATTTTTTTATTTGAGAGCGACAGACACAGAAAGACAGAGAGAGAGAGAGAGAGAGAGAGAGAGAGAATGGGCGCGCCAGGGCCTCCAGCCTCTGCAAACGAACTCCAGACGCGTGAGCCCCCTTGTGCATCTGGCTAACGTGGGACCTGGGGAACCGAGCCTCAAACCGGGGTCCTTATGCTTCACAGACAAGCGCTTAACCACTAAGCCATCTCTCCAGCCCTATTTGTTTATTTGAAAGAAAGAGAGAGAGAGGAAGAGGGAGAGAGAGAGACAGAATGGGCACACCAGGGCCTCCAGCCATCTTGTGCGTTTGGCTTATGTGGGTCCTGGAGAATCAAACCTGGGTCCTTTGGCTTTGCAGGCAAGTTCCCTAACCGCTAAGCAATCTCTCCAGCCTTGATAATTTTTTTTAAAGCGGAGAATAAACATTGGCAAGATGAGGCCATATGCACTCTGGTGGGAATGTAAAATGGTGCAGAGAAAGTAGGGGAAACTTGATAGTTCTTGAAAAGTTAACTGTGGTGTTGCTATACATCCAGCAATGCCACTTCTAGGAATCCTCCTAGAAGAATTGAAAGCAGGGATGGAGAGATGACTTAGTGACTAAGGCACTTGCCTGAGAAGCCTAAGGACCCACGTTCAACTCTCCAGATTCCACTTAGGCCAGATACACAAAGGTGAGGCAAGCACAAGGTCGCACTTGCCCACTAGGTGGCGTAAGCCTCTGGAATTCAATTGCAGTTGATTCACCAATTCTCTCTTAAAAAATAAAATTAATTTTAAAAGAATTAAAAGCAATGTTTCAAATACAAATTTGCACCAATGTCCATATAATATATGTCCATATATTAAAGTCCCCAGTAAGAATTATTTTTAGGGCTGGGCCTGGTGGTGAATGTGTCTAATCCCAGTGTTCAGGAGTCAAAAGTAGGAGGGGGCTGGAGAGATGGCTTAGCGGTTAAGCGCTTGCCTGTGAAGCCTAAGGACCCCGGTTCGAGGCTCGGTTCCCCAGGTCCCACGTTAGCCAGATGCACAAGGGGGCGCACGCGTCTGGAGTTCGTTTGCAGAGGCTGGAAGCCCTGGCGCGCCCATTCTCTCTCTCTCCCTCTACCTGTCTTTCTCTCTGTGTCTATCGCTCTCAAATTAATAAATAAAAAATAAATAAAATAAAAAAAAAAGTAGGAGGATCACAGTGAATTTCAGGCCAGCCTGAGACTACATAATGAATTCCAGGAAAACTTGGGCTAGAACAAGACCCTACCTTGAAACAAACCCAAAACATTATTATTTAAAAATATACAGGGCTTGGGCTGGAGAGATGGCTTAGCAGTTAAGGTATTTGCCTGTGAGACCTAAGGACCCTGGTTTTATTCCCCAGGACCCACATAAGCTGGATGCGCAAGGGGGGCACATGCATCTGGAGTTCATTTGCAATGGCTGAAGGCCCTGGCATGCCCATTCTCTCTCCCTCTCTCTCATAAATAAATAAATAAATAAAATAT
The DNA here is from genome assembly GCF_020740685.1 of Jaculus jaculus. Lineage (NCBI taxonomy): Eukaryota > Metazoa > Chordata > Mammalia > Rodentia > Dipodidae > Jaculus > Jaculus jaculus. Next base: position 14,857,191 of record NC_059115.1, on the reverse strand, counting down.
TTTAAATATGTGTGTGTGTGTGTGTGTGTGTGTGTGTGTCTTGAGAGATGGCTTAGTGGTTAAGGAACTTGCCTATAAAGCCTATGGACTCATGTTCGACTTTCCAGGTCCCATGTAAGCCAGGCACACAGTGGCACAACTACAGCAAGGTCACACATGCACACAAGGGGGCGCATGTCTGGAGTTTGATTGCAGTGGCTGTAGGCCCTGATGCACCAATTCTCTCTCTCTCTCTCACTCTTGCTCTCACTCTCAGTTTTAAAAAGTAAAGCAGTCTGTTGGGCTTGCCTCAAAAAATACATATTTGGGGGCTGGAAAGATGGCTCAGTGGTTAAGACACTTGCCTGTGAAGCCTAAGTACCCAGGTTCAGTTCTCCAGAACACACATAAATCAGATGCACAAGGTGGCACATGCATCTGGAGTTCATTTGCAGTGGATGGGGGCCCAGGCGTGCCTATTCTCTATATGCCTCATTCTCTATCTTTGTCTTTCTCATAAATAAATAAATAAATACAGATTTGCACACCAAGTTGCTAGCAGCATTGTTTACAATAGCCAAAAGGTGGAAGCAGCCCACATGTCCATCAACAGAAGAATGGACAGGAAAAAACATTGTATGCGCATGAATGTTATTTAGCCTTTCAGGAAAGAATAATCTGTGTGTGTGCGCATGTGTGGAGTGTGCATGCATGTGTGTACACATAAACGTGAAGGTCAGACATCAAGATGAGGTGTCGTCCTCAATTGCTCTCTACTCAGCCTTACTTTTGGTATATATGGTGGTGTGTGTGTGTGCATGTGCGTGTGTGTGTGTGTGTGTGTGTGTGTATGCTAGAGTCTCTTGGACTGCAAACAAATGCCTGTCTGGCTTTTGGTGGGTGGTGAGGAAACTGAACCCAGGTTAGCAGGTTTCTAAACAAGTGCCTTCACCTGAGCCATCTCTCCAGTCCCAGCTACCTTATTTTTTAAAAAACATTTTATTGACAGATGCCATAATTATAAAAAAATTGTTTGTTTATTTTTATTTATTTATTTGAGAGCAACAGACAGAGAAAGAGTTGGGGGGAGAATGGGCATGCCAGGGCCTCCAGCTACTGCAAAGGAACTCCAGACGCGTGCGCCCCCTTGTGCTTCTGGCTAATGCGCATCCTGGAGAATTGAGCCTCGAACTGGGGTCCTTAGGCTTCACAGTCAAGCGCTTAACCGCTAAGCCATCTCTCCAGCCCTGGATGCCATAATTATAGACAATAAACCATGATAATTTCCTCCCCCACCCCTTATTCTCCCCCTCTCAAATCCATCCTCCATTAAATCCCCTCCCTCTTTCAATTAGTCTCTCTTTTATTTTGACGTCATCATCTTGTCCTCCTATTATAAGGGTCTTGTGCAGGTAGTGCCAGATACTGTGAGGTCATGAACATCAAGAGTATTTTGTGTCTGGAGGAGCACGTTGTAAGGAGTCCTTCCCTTCCTTTGGCTCGTACATTCTTTCTGCCACCTCTTCTACAATGGACTCTGAACCTTAGAAGGTGTGATCGAGATGTGTCAGTGCAGAACATTCCACTGGCACTTCTTCTCAGCACCTGAAAGGAGAAGCTTCTCTAGCAAAAAGTGACAGTAACATTAATATATGGGTATGAACATTTAAAAAATTCTTATAGGGCACTTTATAGTGGGCACCATATATGCATTTAGCCAGTCAACAACAGGCTCTACTCCCCTAGGTTTCATGACCTTCCTAGCCTTAGGCTCTTATTTTATTATTTAAAACTTTTCTTTTTATTTATTTATTTGAGAGAGACAGAGTCAGACACAGGGAAAGAGAAGGAGACAGAGACAGAGAGAGAATGGGCATACCAGGGCATACAGCCACCACAAATGAACTCCAGATGTATGCACCATCTTGTGCATCTGGCTTACATGGGTCCTGGGGAATTAAACCTAGGTCCTTTGGCTTTGCAGGCAAGTGCCTTAACCGCTAAGCAATCTCTCCAGCCCACCACAGGCTTTTGATTAGGTTTTCAGTACCAGGCAGGTATTCCCAACTGTGGAGTGGGCCTCCAGTCCAATTAGAAAGTGATTGGTTTCCTCCATAACAGACATGCCACTATTGTACAAGTTGGAACATTTGGCCTGGCTGGCAAATCTTTTTTTATTAATTTTTATTTTATATTAATTATAACAGGTTATTCTCTTTTATCCCCTCACCTCGGTTCCCGTTACCCTGGAGGCCCTCCTCAGTGGGGTTATAGTATTCACTATTCAGTCAGTCCCTGTAGAGTAGTGGGAGACTGTATCTCAGGATATTCCTAGCCACTCTGTGGCTCTTACAATCTTTCTGGCCCCTCTTTCAAGTGTTCTCTGAGCCATAGCAGGTCTGTTGGCAGTCTAATTTAGAGTTGAGCTCTCTGTAGCCTCTGCATTTCTGTTTGGATAGGTTTTGATTGATCACCATGTTTGGCACTATCAACCTGGGGCTGGTTGTCAGGCTAGCAGTAAGAGCAGGGCTCAGGTCATCACTTTCCCTGCAATTTCTCCTGGGCCATGGAAGATGTGGTAGAGATGGCACATCTCATGGTGGGCATTTGGCCAACTTTTTGTCTGTGTCATCTTTAAATTTTTTTGTTTATTTTTGTTTATTTATTTGAGAATGACAGACAGAGAGAGAAAGAGGCAGAGAGAGAGAGAATGGGTGAGCCAGGGCTCCCAGCCACTGCAAACGAACTCCAGATGCGTGTGCCCCCTTGAGCATCTGGCTAACATGGGTTCTGGGGAATGGAGCCTCAAACTAGGGTCCTTAGGCTTCACTGGCAAGCGCTTAACTGCTAAGCCATCTCTCCAGCCCCTCAGTCATCTTTAAAGCAGATTCTTCAAACAAGAGTGAGAGCAGTTTGAGTTAAAAGGGGAGTATGCAAATTTGAGAGGCGCGCGCGTGTGTGTGTGTGTGTGTGTGTGTGTGTGTGTGTGTGTGTGTGTGCGTTTAAGCCCTCTCTTCTTCTCCAAGAGCAGTGAACTCTTCTCTCTAGAGCCTATGAGTTTCCTGACAATGGAATTCTGACTTGATTTCCAGTACCCGATACGAGTTCTCTCCCACTGGGCAGGTCTAATCAGAGAATAGTTAGTTACCTGCTGAGGCACACCACCACTATTATACCAGTGTGTACTTCTTTAAAAAAAAAAGTTTTGTTTATTTTTATTTATTTATATGAGAGCGACAGACAGGGGGAGAAAGAGGCAGAAAGAGAGAGAGAGAGAATGGGTGCACCAGGGCCTCCAGCCACTGCAAACAAACTCCAGATGCATGAGCTCCCTTGTGCATCTGGTTAGCATGGGTCCTGAGGAATCAAGCCTTGAACCGGGGTCCTTGGGCTTCACAGGCAAGTACTTAACTGCTAAGCCATCTCTCCAGCCCACCAGTGTGTACTTCTTGACTGGCTGGTTGATCCCATAGTCTGTGGGGTCTCTTCCTTGTTCATGCTACTGGTGACCATTTCCCTTCAGTGGCTCCCATAATGGCTTTTCGGCACTATGAGGAAGAGCCAGCTGGGAACATAGTTTCCCTTTTGGTTCCAGTATGATATTTTGATGTCCTATGACTGCACTGGCTAGCCAATCTTAAGGCTTTCAAGGTCCACTGCTGTTTACCACCACTGAGGACTTCTCCCTCCCATAGGGCTTCATGCAGCATAGCTCTTTAAAACTTTCTGACAGCTAGTCATCGCAGAGGAGGTTCCCAGCTCAGCTCCGGCTTGATTTCTCAGTGTCCTGCAGCCCAAGCATGCGTACACCGTATCTTTGTAGTCAGGATCTCACCTGGAGCCTGACGCTCACCAATGCAGCTGGACTAACTGGCTATCCGACCCTGGACACTCCCGTCTTCTGTCTGCATGCCCCATGCAGGAATTACATATGTTTCTGGATTCTTAGGTGGATTCTGGGTATCCAAACTCAGTTCATCATGCTTGCATGGCAAATACTCTACCAACCGAAACATCAGCCCCCAAAATAAAGTTTCGATACATGCCACAACTTAGTTCATCTGTCTAACTGAAGTTGCACCCTTTGAACACTTCTGTCCTTAATTTGTGAAGAAATGCTATACTCGTTTCCACAACAGCTATTCCATTCTACGTTCCTCCAGCAGTGGAATATGTAAAACCTTTGGTATGCCATTTGAGGACCAAGGGCGAGCTGCTATCATGGCATAGAATCTGGCGGCCATACTTCCCCGTGGTGATGCTTGAAGTTCTCCTCCCTGGTATAAGAAACTTTAAGAGCAGGAGGCTAGGAAGATAGATGAGAGGTTAAAATCATTTGTTTGCAAAGTCTGCCATCCCAGGTTCAATTCCCCAGGACCCACATAAATCCAGATGCACAAAGTGGCTCATGCACCTGGAGTTTGCAGCTGCAAGAGGCCCTGGTGTACCCATTCTATCTCTTCTTTCCTCTTTCTCTCTCTCTTTCCATTTCTCTAAAATAAATAAAATATTTTTAAAAAGAGATATGCAGAGAAAGGGTCTGAGGAGATGGCTCAGTAGTTAAAAGTACCATTATCCCGCACGCAGTCCCAATGAATTTATATGAGACTGTCTTCAAGATACGGTCCTGAAACAGTAGAAGGGAACTATTTGGAGAAGAAAGGGACCCGTGGGGGGGGGGGCTAGGAAAGGTAATGGGAGCGAAAAGAGCAAAGTACATGGATTCATTTGTGAAGATATCATCATGAAATCCATTATTTTATACACTGAATTTTGCAGGGGTGGGGATTTTTGAGGTAAGGTCTCCCTAGTCTAGCCCAGGCTTACCTGGAATTCACTATGTAGTCTCAAGCTGTCCTCAAACTAACAGCAATCCTTCTACCTCTGCCTCCCAAGCGCTGAGATTAAAGGTGTGCGACACCACATCCAGCAATAAAAATAAAAAGACACTCGGTTCTATCCCCAGCACCACAAATAAGTAGAAAACTATGGAAATAATTATAAAGTATAACAAATACATAAGCCAGTAACAATTATTTAACGTCATCAAATATTATATACTATACATAATATGTGCTGCTTTTTGTGTTTTTTTCTTAGAATACAAACCAATAAACTTCAATGTGACGTTCTCATACATGCATGCAGACCATTATACTTTGTTCTTATTGTCCCCACTTCCCTTTCTCTCCCCAAATAGTCCCTCCTTCTGACTTCAGACTATATATATATTGGTTTTTCGAGGTAGGGTTTCAATCTAGCCCAGACTGACCTGTAATTCAATTCACTATGTAGTCTCAGGGTGACCTTGAACTCACAACGATCCTCCTACCTCTGCCTTCCAAGTGCTGGGATTAAAGGCATGTGCCACCACGCCTGGCTCATGCTATATTTTATTAATGTCAGACACAACCTACTATCAATTTTAAAGATTTATTAGTGAATCTTATAAAAATGGGGTTGAAGGATAGAGACATGGCTCAGCGCTTAAGATGATTTGCTTGCAAAGCCTGATGGCCAAGATTTAGTTCCTCGGTACCCACAAAAAAGCCCGATGCAACCCGAAGCTCATGGTTGCAGCGGGAAGAGAACCAGTGAGCTGATAGAGGATTCCTTCTAGGAACATCGTAGGGGATCATTTTCAGGAATAGGAATGACTAAAATACAGCCACCATCACTGAAACTCCCCCCCGAGCTTAGGTGATGCCCCCCAAAAGCTGCATCCCTGGAACTCACTGCAGGATTCTCAGGCAGCTGGGATGCTTGGAGTCTCTTCTCCAGTAATTGGTTTGTTGTTGTTGTTGTTAATTTTAGAGGGCGGGGATTGCTTTTGCCACCTAGTGGGCATGTATGACCTTGCTCCTCCTGCCTCACCTTTGTGCGTCTAGCTTATGTGAGATCTGGAGAGTTGAACCTGGGTCTTTAGGCTTTGCAGGCAAGCACAGACCCTCCAGTCATTGTTTATCCCTTTTATAACCTTAGGTCCCCTGCTTGTGGTTCTTGTAAGTTTCAGCTTGCCTGCATGAATTAACCCCACCAGAATCTCCTGATTCTCCCACCTCACTCCTGGGGGCAGTGCCTCAATTCCGAGGAATTTGCTGTGGAACAGACAGCTTCAACACAAACTGGATGACCTATTCCACAGCAATGGGAGCTGGAAGCCTGAGCTCAAAGGTTGGCTCCTTCTGATGCTGAGGGAGAATCTACTCTAGACCCTTCTGCAGCTCTCACTAGTGACTGGAAATCTTCAGTACTCCAAGCAGTACCAGCCCAATATTCGCCTTCATTGTCTGGAGTTGATCTCTGTGTGTGCATGTGTGTGTGCATGGGAACTGGAAATAGAACTTACACACTGGGCTAGAGAGATTGCTCAGTGGTTAAGGCACTTGCCTGCAAAGCCTAATGACCTGGGTTTGATTCCCCAGTATGCACATAAAAACCAGATATACAAGGTGGTGCATGCATCTGGAGTTGGTTTGCAGCAGTTGGAGGCCCTGGTGTACCCATTCTCTCTGTCTCTCTCCTCTACCTCTCTCTGCTTGGAAATAAAGAAATAAAAATTAGAAAACAAAACTCACATGTTGTATAGGCAGCTAGGGAAGAGAAGACATCAACCATCTTACTGAGCTGTGGCCCCTGCATACTTTCTGCACCACTGAACTGCCAAGCAAAATGTGCTCACTTGCGCAATAGTGGCATGATTGTTGTTGGAGTAAACAATCTCTTTCTGGCTAGATTTGAGCCATGCTCCATAGCAAGAAATTCATGTCAAGTACTGTAAATACTGTCAAAGGCCTATGGCTGGGGGACAGAGAAATGGCTTAGCAGTTAAGTGCTTGCCTATGAAGCCTAAGGACCCCAGTTCGAGGCTCGATTCCCCAGGACCCATGTAAGCCAGATGCACAAGGTGGTGCATGCATCTGGAGTTCGTTTGCAGTGGCTGGAGGCCCTGGTGTGCTCATATTCTATTTCTCTCTCTCTCTCTTGCTCTCAAATAAGTAATAATAAATAAAAATAAGTTTTTTTAAAAAAGCCTATGGCTGGGAAGACCATAATCCTTACTAGGGCAGCTAGTACTGTTCTTTGGTTAAATGGACCTGTTTTGCTCACTGAACTGTCTTTTAAATACTTGTGGGCTTATCCAAAAATTAGCTCTGCTCTCAGCTTTGGTCAGGGAAGTGTCTCTTTGCAGTGGGCTACAGTTATTGCAGAAACTTATAAATTTATCAAAGCATTGAGAATAAGTGACTGTCGGGTGCTCATTCCTAAATGGTGTGTCTATATCATCCCCTCCAAGGCTCAGGGAACACTGTGGAAGAGGGGACAGAGTGTAGCACTGGAGGGAAGGGAGGAACGTTGTGGAATGCTATCTTCTGGGCATGGCATGACCATTGTATTCTTAAACTCACATGGAGTATTATTACCTACACAAGGACTGTGCAAGAATGGACCCATCTACATTCTCTCATGAGTGGGGGAGGGGCTCACGAGGCTCCACCTCTGCATGAGGAGCTGGGATGTTCAGTGAGGGAAAGTCATTTTTTTCCAGTAGTAGCCACTGGTATGCTAAGCCATTTCCCTGTCCCCCAGCCATAGGCTTTTGACAGTGGCTTGAGTAAATAACCCCTTGCCAATACTCATACAAGCAACTGGCACTAAATTCAGTGGGTTAACAAAAGCAAGGGGATTAGTTAGGAAGAAGAAAGAATTCAGTGGTAAGGGGATAAGAAAAGGAAAACGGGGTGAATATTATCAAAATACTTTATTTACATGTATGAAATTATAAATAAGTTAAAAATAAAGATGCCCCAAGTGTGGTGGCGCACGCCTTTAATCCCAGCACTCGGAAGGCAGAGGTAGGAGGATCACCGTGAGTTCGAGGCCAGCCCAAGACTACATAGTGAATTCCAGGTCAGCCTGGGCTAGAGTGAGACCCTACTTTGAAAATAAATAAATAAATAAATAAATACCCAGCAGGAGGGATTGCTTAGTGGTTAAGGCACTTGCCTGTAAAGCCTAAGGACCCATGTTCAAATCCTCAGGACCCATGTAAGCCAGATGTTCAAGGTGGTGCATGCATCTGGACTTCATTTGCAGTAGCTGAAAGCTGTGACTCACCCATTCTTTCTCTTTCTTCCCTCTCTCTCTTTCTTTCTGAAATAAGTAAATAATAAAAGATTAAAAAAATAAAGATGCAAATTATTTTAAAAAAGCACTTGCACTCCCATGTTTATTGACACATTCTTCACAATACCAAGTGTTGGAAACAATTCTCATTTCGTCTTGACTTGCTGCCTACAAGTCTCTTCTTAAGCATACTGTTTGGTGACCCAAAATTTCTTTTCACCACCTCTGTCACTTCCTGATTTTGACCAGAGCAACTTGAAGAAGGGTTTGTCTTGACTCACAAAGGCATAGTCTATCAAAACAGGAAAGACGGGACAGTGAGAGTGGCTATAGCCATGGTGGCAGGAGCATGAGGCAGCTGGTCACATCGCAGCCACAGCCAGGAAGCAGAGAGAGATGACTACTGGTGATCCACACGCTTTCCTTTTCCTATTCAGTCTGGGAAACCAACCCACAGGATGGTGCCACACACACAGGGTGGATCACCCCACCTCCTATAATGTCTATACAAATGCCCTAGAGGGGTGTCTCCAAGGTGATTCTAAATCTCACCAAGTTGATAAACAAAATTAACCAATACAGTCTCACATGTGGAAATGTGTTCGGCATCACCAATCATCAAGAGGCGGGATCATTCAGCTTGCCTCTGCCAGGCAGGCACTGTACTGAGAGACGCAAGGAAGAGGGAGGAAGTCATGTCTTGTGAAGCCAGCATGAGACCCAGGAAAGAGTCAAGTGCAAACATGTGGTGGGTACAACAATAAATGAACAATTAAGCATTCAAATAAAAAAAAAAATAAAACAGGAGTCTCATGAGGCGTGTTTGATGAGGCCCAGGATTAACAAAGCTCCTTAAGTCTTTGAAGGGACTGCAAGCTGCTGGCTGAAGCTGAGGAAGATGGTCGTGGCTGACTCTCCTCCTGGGACACAGTGAGGGTGGCATACACGCAGGACTGTGTGGACGCATCCTGAAAGGCACTAGAAGGAAGTGAGCCCACGCTCTTCATGAGGGTCTCTTGATGCAGCTGGGCATAAGTCACCTCCTGTGGGTCTTCTGCTGCAGGGGCCTGCCATTGAGAGACACAAATTGAGGAGAAAGTGCCTGGGTAGGGCTCTGGAGGAGGAGGGTATATAGGTAGGAAGGGCTCACCTGTGTGTCTATCTGTCTCTGCTCCTTAAACTGGATAGTCTCAAAGTCATCACCTAAAAGGAAAGGTGAGAAGGTGTCTCTCTCTCGTGCGCCCCCCCCCCCAAATGCATGTCATTCTTTATTTCATATTTCAGAGACTGGCAACAGAAGGGAAGGACAGTGACGTGACATCTCACAGCAAAGTGGCACCTAGCAGACTTTCTGCTCCTCCCCAACAGCCTCCTAGATCCCACAAGCATCCTTTTGCCCCATCCCAGTTGCCCCTTCTCCTCACTCGCTTACATGTAAGCTCTTCCTCGATGTTCATGGCTGGGCTGGAGCTGAAGAAAAAGAGATTGGAATTTCAAAGAAAGTCCAAGGAATGATACAGAAACAGAAACTTTGAGGGGTCAGGGATGTAGCTCGGTGGTGGAGCGCTTGCTTATCATGCAGAATTGCCCTAGGTTCAAATCCCAACACAGCAACAAAACAAGCGATGTGGGAAAATGATAACATTAAAATAGATGACAAAGGGCTGGAGAGATGGCTTAGCAGTTAAGGCACTTACCTGCAAAGCCTAACAACCCAGGTTCAATTCCCCAGAACCCGCATAAAGCCAGATGCACAAAGTGGTGCATGCATCTGGAATTCATCTGCCGTGGCTAGAGGCCATGGCGTGCCCATTCTCTCCCTCCCTCCATCTCTCTCTCCTGCTCTCTCTCTCTCTCTCTCTCTCTCTCTCTTGGTTTGAAAATAAATAAATATTTATTTATTTTTGAAAAATAGAAGAGAGGGCTGAATGTGGTGATGCACACCTTTAATCCCAGCACTCAGGAAGCAGAGGTAGGAGAATTGCCTTGAGTTCGAGGCTACCCTGAGACTACAGAGTGAGCTCCAGGTCAGTCTGGGCTAGAGCGAGACCCTACATTGTAAAACAAACAAAAAAATGGGGAAAGTTTTGTATGCTTTATTTATTTGGGGAAGTCCAAATTTCCCTACCTGTTATGCTTCACTTGGCTGCTGGTCTCACCATCAGTGGCCCCTACAGAGAGACATGGTCAGTCTGTGAAGGAACCCACCAACCACCCCAAACTCTCCTCCCAAATTAATCCCTTCACTTTTGTGACTTACTGCGTTTGGCCCGAAGCCGACATAAGCAGAGGAAGAGGAGGAGGAGGAGGAGGAGGAGAAAGCAGACAGCAGCAATTGAAACCCAAACGGCAGTGTGACCAGGTGGACCTAGGAATTTTCAGAGTGAAAAGAAGCTACTAGATTCCTGTTACAATAATTCACCCACCCAAGCAAACATGTATTGAGTCAGATCCCACATAAGCCAGATGCACAAAGGTGAGGCAAGCACAAGGTTGCACATGCCCACTAGGTGGCACAAGTGTCTGGAGTTTGATTGCAGTGGCTAAGGCCCTGGCTCACCAATTCTCTCTCTAAAATAAAAATGAAAAAATAAGAAATACCCAGACCTCTGAAGCACAGAGGGAACTGTTTCTAGACTATGGGAGAGCATGTGCAAAACTTGGAGGTAACCAGGATCTTGCGTGATCCACATATAAAAATGACAGGGAGGGTGTTTTCTGACAGATTGGAGGTCAGAAATGGCCTACAAAAGTCAAAAGCTGAAGAATGTTGCAAACTACAGAGATGAATCTAAATATGATAATGAGGGCCACAGAGATTAAAGCCAAAGGACCCAGGTTTGATTCCCAAGTACCCACAGATGCACAAGGTGGCACATGTGTCTGGAGTTCTTTTGCAATGGCTGGAGGCCCTGACATGCCCATTTTCCCTCAATCTCTCAATCTCTCTCTCTCTCTCTCTCTCTCTCTCTCTCTTTCTCTCTCTCTTTCTCCCAGCTGCCTCTTTCTCTCAAATAAAGCATTTTAAATGCAATAATTATTCAAAAAATGACTAATGTACAGTGCTTTAATATTTTTTTACTTATTATTTATTTGAAAGGAGAGAGAGAGAATAACAGAGAAGGAAGAAACTGGCACACTAGGCCCTCTTGCCACTGCAAACGGACTCCAGATGCATGTGCCACTTTGCATCTGGCTTTCCATGGGTACTGGTGAATCAAAGCCAGGCCATAAGACTTTGCAAACAAGTACCTTTCACCTCTGAGCCATCTCCCCAGACCACTAATGCATTTTTTTTTTTTTTTGAAAAAAAGGGAGACAGTGTGGTGGCATATGCCTGTGATCCCAGCAGTGGAGAGGCAGAGATAGGAGGATCACCATGAGTTCAAGGCCACCCTGGTCAGCCTGGGTGGAGCTAGACCCTACCTTGAAATAGAAAAAGAATGCATCTCTTCTTAACAAATACTGCTCACCATGAGATGTGTACTTCTACCACGTCTGCCAGAAACTGTAGAAGTGGTGCCGTGAACACTACTCTTACTGCTAGCCTGAAAACCAGCTCCAGGGTAATGGTGACAGATGCAGTGATCAACCAAAACCCATCAACAAAGAAACTCAGAGGCTGTAGAGAACTCAACACTAAATTAGACGGCCAACAGGACTGCAATAGCTCAGGGAACATTGTGGAAGAGGGGGAAGAAAGACTGTAGGAGCCACAGGGTGGGTAGGTATACTCTGAAGCACAGTTCCCCTGCTACCGCACTGAGGCCTTCATGATCCCACAATGAATACTAACCCCACTGAGGAAGGTCCCCAGGGAAATGGAAGCTTGTTGGAGGGTATAAGAGAGCATAACCTGTTATATATAAAAATTAAAATATTTATATAATATATATAATAAAAATTATATAATAAAAAATTTTAAAGTGGCGCAATTGTCTGGCGTTCATTTGCAGTGGCAAGAGACCTTGCACACTCACACAAGCAGACACACACAATAAATAAATAAATAAATAAATAAATAAATAAATAAATAAATAAACTTTTAAAACTCAAAATAGGGGACTGGAGAGATGGCTCCACAGTTAAAGGTCCTTGCCTGCAAAAGCTGGTTCTCCCAAACCCTACCCATCCAGATTCAATACCCAAGAACTCATGTACAGCACATGCAACTGGAGTTCATTTGCAGTGGCAAGATGCCCAGGTGTGCCAATACTCTTGTTCTCCGTCTTTCTCCCTCCCTCCTTCTCTCTCTCTCTCTCTCTTTACAAAAATAAATAAATTTTAAACTCAAATAAGAAATACCATATGACCCACCTATACAACGCCTGGATATGCACCCCCAAAAAAGTAAGTCAGCATTCCACAGAGATATCTGAGCATGCATGATTATTGCGACTCATGGTCACCAAGGTATGGAATACGCCTAGATGTCCATCAAGAGATGAATACATAAAGATAAAAATGGCGTATTAAGTACATAGTGAAGTTTTAGTCTACCATAAAGAAGAGAGTTGTCGGACTTCCAGTCAAGATGGCATCTGCCTAACCATGCTTCACCTCTCAGAGAAGGAAAGGCAAGATCCTTGGGGATTTTAGGGTCTGCAGATTCTAGCAGACCTCCAGTGGGAGGGCTTGGAGGATCAAAGTAGGGAACCCACTGATCCCCACACTCTCAGGTAGCCCACCAGTCCTCCAAACCTCGCAAGCTGCACTACGGCAGGCTATGTGGACCGAGGTCAGCAGGCTGGCGTTCCCTCTCCCTCCCTGAGTTTTCCCACCACCTGGAGACCACCATACTGCCACGCATGGATCAGGTCCTCTTGCACTTCCTGCAGGCTACTTGGACGCAGGCCAGAAGGCTAGCATTCACCCCTCACTCCCGCAGTTTCCCTCCCCTTTCCTGCCTCCAGGACTGCTGCACTTCCCTCCCACCTCCCCACCACCACACCACCTGACCCCAGCAGTCCCATGCCCCCGCCCGCTGTGTCACAGGACCCCGCAGTCCCATCCGCCCCCTGCTGCATGGTCCCAATGCACCCTGCCATCCCATCCCCTCACCCCTCAGCAACACAGTTCCACACAATCCCATCCTCCTCCTTCCCCTGCCCAGCAACAACGCCAGCCTATTTTGTCCCATTCCCCTCTATCCCCTATCCCTTTGGGCCACCTGACCATGCAGTCCCATACCCTCAACCTCCAACCAATAAGTCCCTTCACCAGGTCCTTGAGTCCCCACCAGAGCCTCCTGAGCTCCTCCATCTGAGCAGACAGGCCCCATTGCCATCATAAGTCTGATTGAGGTAAACATAATAATCACTGAAGACACCTCCAGGATAAGCTATAGCTTCCTCCTAATTTAAATGAGATCTCTACACTGTGGTGGGCAGACCACAGCACAAAAAGAAAAGTATGGAAAATCAAATGGAAGTAAATCCAACAAGGTTACCCAGTCCCATAGTGGATGTCTCTTACCAAAACATAGAAGAGACAACAGGATCAGAACCCCAAAAAGAAGACACAAGCTATGCAACCCTGGCCAAGCAGAACTTGGAGAAAATCAACAAAGGTCCAACAAGTGTATGAATGTTGTCCTCACTAGATTAGACCTAATAGAAAAGAACCAGGAAGTCTTCCAAAAACAAATGATCTGAAGGAGAGTGAAAAAAAAAGAAGACCTCAATAATCAGCTGGCTAAGTTCAATGAAGACACAAATAAATGCAAGGATGAATTCCAAGAAACATTAAGATAATCAGAAAATGATGTGAAAGGGGAACTCAGCAGAGATATGGATACTATACATTAAAAGGAGTAGAAATACAAACCAAACTGAACAAGTCCAAAATGCTATAGAAGTTCTCAAGAATAGACTCAGCCATGTGGAGGATAGAAACTCAGAACTGGAAGACAAAACAGAAGAAACAGTTCATGAGTCCAAAAATTTGAAGAAGCTCAAAATTTTCTATGAACAGAACATGAGGGAGCTGTGGGGTGCCCTTAAATGTACCAACATTTAGATTAGGGGAATACCAGAAGGGGAAGAAATTCAGACCACAGGCATGGAGAACTTATTCAACAAAATTATCGAAGGAAACTTTCCCATTTTCTCAAGACATCCCATGAAGTTACAAAAAGCTAACAGAACTCCAAACAGAATGGAACAAACGAAAAAATCTCCAAGGCCACATTGTCATTACAACTCTAAACATCAATAACAAAGAGAAAGTCCAGCTAGGGAGAAACAACACATTGCATATAAAGGAAACCCTGTCAGAATTACTGCAGAGTTCTCAGTGGAAACCCTGAAATCCAGAAGGGCCTGGAATGGAACACTGCAAAGTCTAAGAACCTATAGCTTCCAACCCAAGCTACTCTACCCAGCAAAAGTATCCCTCATAATAGAAGGTGAAAGAAAAACTTTCCACAATAACAGTCAGCTCTACAACTATATGAACATAAAGCCCAACCTATAGAGAGTACTTCAGAGAATTCTCCACAGAGAAGAGTCAAATAACCAATCTCAAGTGCCTATAAGAATCAGATCACAATAACCAAACTCAGAGAAGGCACAAAAAACTAAAAAGTCCAAGAAAACACCAAACCACATAAACCATCACAATATAACAGGGATTAATTCAAACCTCATCTTTATTACCCAAAACATTAATGGCCTTAATTTACTTATCAAGTGACATAAGCTAACAAGGTGGATCAGAAAATTAGACCACTCAATCTTCTGTCTTCAAGAAACCCACCTCACAACTAAAGACCTCCTCAGGGTGAAAGGGAAATGATAATCCAAGCAAACAGAAATAAGAAACAAGCAGGTGTTACTATACTAATATCAGATAAAATATACTTCAAACCAAAAGTAATTAAAAAAAGACAAACAATGTGACTTCTTACTTATCAAGGGAATGATTCAACAAGAGGATATCACAATCATCAATCTTTGTGTACCAAACACAGATGCACCACAATTCATAAAACAAAACCTACTCAACAATAAAATAGACATAACCACCAACACCATCATAGTTGGGGACTTTAATACTCCACTACCAGCAATAGATAGATCATCCAAACAGAAAATCAACAGGGAAATAAGAGAGCTCAACAACACCATAGATCAATTAGACCTAACGGGTATCTACAGAACATTCTATCCAAAATCCACAGAATGCACATTCTTCTCAGCAGCCCTTGGAACATTCCCTAAAATAGATCATATACTAGGCCATAAAGCCTGCCTCCATATATTTAGGGAAGTAGACCTAATTTCCTGCATGATATCAGATCACAATACTGTTTTGCTAGAAATTAACAACAAAAGATGCATCAGGAATCCCACCAGCTCCTGGAAACTGAATAAAACACTTTTAAACAATAAATGGGTAGTGGGTGAAATAACAAATTAAATTGCAAAATTTCTAGAATTGAATGACAATGAGAACACATCGTACCAAAATGAATGGTACACAATGAAAGCAGTCATTAGGGGAAAATTCATAGCACTAAATACTTTCATAACAGACAGAGGGATCCCAAATCAATAACCTAACCATCCACTGAAAGGCATTGGGAAATAAAAAAAAAAAAAAGAAGAATCCAACCAAAAAAGCTCCAGATGGAAAAAAGTAATTAATATCAGAGCAGAAATTAATGACTTGGAAACTAAGAAAACTGATGAAACAAAGAGCTGGTTCATTCAAAAAATAAACAGCATTGATAAAACCCTGGCCAATTTGATCAAGCATAGGAAAGATGCTTCAAATTAACAAAATTAGAAATGAAAAAGGAGAGATCATAACAGACATAAGTGAAATTGAGAGAATCATCAGAACTTATTTCAAAAACATTTTCTTGACAAAATTGGATAACATGCCGGGCGTGGTGGTGCACACCTTTAATCCCAGCACTTGGGAGGCAGAGGTAGGAGGATTGCTGTGAGTTCGAGGCCACCCTGAGACTCTGTAGTGAATTCCAGGTCAGCCTGGACTAGAGTGAGACCCTACTTTGAAAAAACAAAAACAAACAAACAAAAAAAAGTGGATAACATGGAAGAAATGGATAAATTCCTGGACACATACCATCTACCAAAGCTAAACTCAGAGCAAATTAATCTCCTAAACAAACTTATCACACCCATTGAGATTGCAAAGGTAATCAAAAACATCCCCAAAAAGAAGAGTTCAGTACCAGTTGGCTTCTCAACTGAATTCTATCAAACCTTTATGGAAGAAATGAAGCCAAGTTTTCTCAAACTGTGCCACATAATTGGATAATAGGGAAACTCCATTTATGAAGCTAAACCAGACAGAGATGCCACAAGAAAAGAAAACTATAGGCCTACTTCCCTGATTAACTTAGACACAATGATCCTGAAAAAATCCTTGCAAATTGAATTCAACAACACATCAAAAGCATTATCCACTTTGATCAAGTAGGCTTTATTCCAGGAATGTGGGATTGGTTCAACATATGGAAATCTGTCAATGTAATACACCATATAAACAAGCTTAAACACAAAACCACATGATCGTTTCAATTAGATGCAGTAAAGGCCTTCAAGAAAATACAACATCACTTCATGATCAAAATGTTGGAGAGAACAGGCATGGAGGAGTTATATCTCAACATATTAAAGGCTATCTATAAAGCACCTAAAACCCAAATAATACTTAATGGGGAGAGACTGGAGGAATTCCAATTGAGATCAGGAACAAGACAGAGGTCCATTCTCACCTCTGCTCTTCAACATAGTACTAGAAGCCCTAGCTCAAGCAATAAGACAGGAGAAAGAAATAAAAGGGATGCAAACTGGAAAAGAAAAAGTTAGTCCTATTTGCACACGACATGATTCTATGCATAAGAGACCCGATAACTTCCATCTCAAAACCCTAAGAGTGATGAATTCCTTCAGCAAAGCAGCAGGATACAAAATCAATGCACAAAAATCAGTAGCCTTTCTATATGCAAAAGACAAAGATACAGAGAAACAAAATAGTGACATTGTCCCATTTTCAATAGCAATGAAAAAAAAATAAAATACCCTGAAATAACATTAATCAAGGAAGTCAAAGATTTAAATAATAAAAACATAAAAACATTCAAGAAAGAAATTGATAAGGCCTTGAGAAAAATGGAAAGACTTCCCATGCTCCTGGATAGACAGAATTAACATTGTGAAAATGGCAATCTTAGAAAAAGCAATATACAGATTTAATGAAATACCAATAAAAACGCCAACATTTTTCTTCACAGAGATAGAAAAAATGATCTCAAAATTCATATGGAATGGCAGAAAGACTCAGATATCCAAGTTTGGTGGTTTGATTCAGGTGTCCCCCATAAACTTAGGTGTTCTGGGCCGGGCCAGGCGCGAGGAGGGCCGGGGCCGATTCCTCGGCGTGGGGCCCGCGGCGGGGCGCGGACGTGGCGGCGGCCCCCGGGGCTCTCCCGGGCTCAAGGCGAGCTGACGCCCGGGGTCCCCACGCTGCTTCCCGGCTCTCGGGTGCGCCCCGCCCCCAGCTCCGTTGCCCGTTACCCGCCCCGCCCCGCCGCTGTGGAGGTGCGCAGGTCCAGGCCTGCCCGCGGCGAGCCCAGGGGCTGCACGGGGTGATGACCACAGCTGCCCTGCTTCCCGCATAGACGACCCGGACGAGAGGGTGTAGGGATTGTGCAGCAGAGTGCTAGGACCAGACACTCCAGTGATGACCAGTTCCCCTGTCTCCAGAGTTGTCTACAATGGCAAGAGGAACAGTAGCCCCCGCTCTCCCACCAACAGCAGTGAGATCTTCACACCAGCCCACGAGGAGAATGTACGCTTCATTTATGAAGCCTGGCAGGGTGTGGAGCGAGACCTGCGCAGCCAGCTGTCTGGTGGCGAGCGGGGCCTAGTAGAGGAGTATGTGGAGAAGGTCCCCAACCCCAGCCTGAAGACCTTCAAGCCCATCGACCTGAGTGATCTGAAGCGTGGGAACACGCAGGACACCAAGAAGTCCTAGAGTGCCTGGCACCCCTCCCCTGGCCTCCAGAAGATCAGGGTGCTCTTGATGTTGGTTTCCTCCTGTCCCATGGTCTCTGTTCCTGGGGGGGGTGGGGGAAGGGGGACATGCTCTGTGGGCCACATACCTAGAAGGATTGATAGTTGAGGCCTCTCCTTTCCTTTCTGGGGATCCCAGGCTGCCCCTGTCACTGAGGGAGTAGGGGTCTGGCCCTACCAGCCCCCAGTCCCCCTGCCAGCTGCATCTTGGGTGGCACTAACCCTGTCTACTCCCAGAGACCCTAACCCCAGCCCTCTCTGGTGTCACCTGCCACCACCCCACATCTCCCTGTTCCTGGCTGCTTCAGGACAGGAGGAAGAAGAGGGGTTCTTTCTCTAGCTGCTGGAACTGAATGATTTTGTCCTTGAGGTGACTGGAAAGTAGGACATGTTACATTCCCACCTACATACAGTGTGGGCTCCTTCCCCATGGACACCTGCTGTTCTTCTGGCCTGGACACTTGGGGAGCTTCTCCCATCCCCACTGTCCAGCCTGCTCCTTGCCTCAGTTTCAGAGTGGTAACAGCTCTGGGCCTGGGACAGTGCTAGCCTCTCTGAAGGGGTCCCTAGCAACCAGCCTGGTCTCCTGGGCTTGCAGCCCTGTGGCTACAACAGTGCCCATGGACAGGGCACCAAAGCTAGCCCTGAAGGGATGGTGCTCCCAGGCCTGTCCTGGCTCTCTGGTGTGTGCTGGGAGGGTCACCAGGGCCCCTTTCTTGTGCCCAATGGAAGCCAAGTATGTGGCTCTGAGACTGATGATCTGTGAATAAAGGCCAGTGGCACTGGGAAAAAAAACAAAACAAAAAAAAAAAAACTTAGGTGTTCTGAATGCTAGATCCCCAGATGATGAAGATTTGGGAATTAATGCCTCCTGGAGAGAGTGTATTGCTGGGGACGGGCTTATGGGTGCTATAGCCAGTTTCCCCATGCCAATGTTTGGGACACTCTCCTATTGCTATGGTCCACCTTATGTTGGCCAGGAGGTGATGTCCACACTCTGCTCATGCCATCGTTTTCCCTGCCATCTGGAGCTTCCCCTCAAGCCTGGAAGCAAAAATAAACCTCTTTTTCCCAGAATCTGCTCTTGGCTGGTGATTTCTACCAGCGATGTGAACCCCACTGCAACACCAAGCATTTATGCAGCAAAAGAAACACCACTGGAGACATCACCACACCTGATCTAAATCTATATTACAAAGCCATAGTAACAAAAACAACATGGTACTGGCATAAAAACAAGGCTATAGACCAATGGAACAGAACAGAGGATCTAGACTTTAGGTCAGGTAATTATAGCTACTTGATATTTGACAAAGGCCCAAACATGTAGACTGGAGGAAAGACAGCATCTTCAACAAATGGTGCTGGACAAACTGAATAACCATATGCAGGAAAATTAAAGTAGATCCGCACATCTTGCCATGCACAAAAATCAGGTCCAAATGTATCAAAGACCTCAATATAAGACCAGAAACTCTGCTACTACTGAAAGAAAAAATAACGAGGAACTTCCCATGATATAGGAGTAGAAAAACACTTCTTGAACAAAAGCACAGGAACTTAAGCAATCACTAAACCATTGGTATCTCATGAAGCTGAAATTTTTTTTTCACAAACATACAATAAATAGAGCCAATAGACTACCCACAGGATGGGAGAACATTTTTGCCAGCTATACAACTGACAGAGGCCTAATTTCTAGAATCTACAAAAAATAATAATAATAATAATAATAATAAAAAAATCAAACAATCCACTCAAAAAGTGGGGCAAAGAACTGAACAGGGAGTTCTCAGAGGAATAAATACAAATGGGAAACACACTTAAGAAAATGTTCAACATCCCTAACATCAGGAAAATGCAAACTAAAACAATTATGAGATTCCACCTTACTCCAGTAAGGATAGCAAACATTAAAAAATCCAATGAGGGCTGGAGAGATGGCTTAGTGGTTAAGTGCTTGCCTGTGAAGCTCAAGGACTCTGGTTCGAGGCTCGATTCCCCAGGACCCACATTAGCCAGATGCACAAGGGGGCACAGGCGTCTGGAGTTCATTTGCAGTGGCTGGAAGCCCTGGCACACCCATTCTCTCTTCTCTTTCTCTTTCTTTCTCTCTCTCTCTCTTTCTCTCTCTCTCTCTCTCCTTCTTTCTCTCTCTGTCTGTTGCTCTCAAATAAATAAATTTTTAAAAATAAATAAAATTTTTAAAAAGATTGGTTTGATTTATTCCATGAAGGTTTGATAGAATTCAGCTGAGAAGCCATCTGGTCCTGGACTCTTCTTTTTGGGGAGGTTTTTTATTACTTTTTCAATGATGGGTTCATTGAGGTGATTAATCTGCTGAGTTAAGCTTTGATAGATGGTATGTGTCCAGGAATTTATCCATCTCTTCCACATTACCCAGTTTTGTGGAGTAGAGGTTTCTGAAATAAGTCCTGATGATTCTCCCAATTTCACTTATGTCTGTTGTGATCTCTCCTTTTTCATTTTGAATTTTGTTAATTTGAAGCTTCTCCTTTTTTTGCTTGATCAAATTGGCCAGGGGTTTGTCAATCTTGTTTATTTTTTCAAAGAACCAGCTCTTTGTTTTGTCAATTGTCTTAATTGTTTCCTTGGTTTCCAATTCATTAATTTCTGCTCTAATTTTAATTATTTCTTTCCTTCTGGAGCTCTTTGGGTTGGATTTTTCTTGTTTTTCCAGGTCACTCTTCTTTAGAAAAAAAATCTAATGAAAACAAATGCTGGTGAGTATGTGAGAAATAGGAACCCTCATTCACTGTTGGTGGGAATGGAAGATGGTACAACCACTACAGAAAGAAACATGGAGACCCATAAAAAGGTTGACTATAGAGTTACCAACAGACCTAGTTATTCCCTTACTGTGCATGAACCCCAACAGCTCCATGCCTCAGTTCAAAGAGATTTGCTCGACCATGTTTATAGCTGCTCAATTCAAAACAGCTAAGAACTGGAATTAACACAGATGTCCATCATTACACAAATGGATAACTAAGATGTGGTATACATACACGATGGAATTCTACACAGTAATAAGAAATGACACAATGAAATCTGAAGAAAAATGGTCGTACTTGGAACAGATCATTCTCAGTGAACTCACCCAATCACAGAAAGACAATCGTCGCATGGTCTCACCCATCTGTGGCTCCTGACCTGAATCTGCCCGAGATCCTGACTTACCTAATAGGCATCTCGAGGACACAACAATAAGGAGAGTGGGGATGGAGGGAGGGTAATGGGGGACATAAAACTGGGCCCAAATGGAAGTGCACCATAAAATCCTATAACCTGAAAGACAGACGGAAAAACTGAATCTTAACAGGTCCTTAGAGGGAACCCCTGAATCAAAGGGCCTTAAAGAGGGTATGATGAAAACTACCATTAATGTTCTCCTGTTTCTCCCCCCACCCTCTCTGTCTTGCTCTCACTCTTGCTCTCCTTCTATTTTATATTACCTATCTTTTTCTTCCTTCTTTTCACTTGGCACTGGCCTGGAACTCCCAGTACCAGGATGTGGTTAATATCCACAAAGAGGGCTGGAGAGATGGCTTAGCAGTTAAGCGTTTGCCTGTGAAGCCTAAGAACCCCGGTTCGAGGCTCGATTCCCCAAGACCCATGTTAGCCAGACACACAAAGGGGCACATGCATATGGAGTTCCTTTGCAGTGGCTGGAGGCCCTGGCACATCCATTCTCTGTCTATCTGTCTTTCTCTCTTTGTCCTGTTTCTCTCAAACAAATAAATAAAAATAAGCAAAATATTAAAAATATATATATCCACAAAGAGCTGTTAACCAGAGAGACGAACAAGGTTTCCCAAAAGAAGACAGACTGCTGTCAGAGCACTTGATTATCAACTGCCAAAGGCACCATATACTGTTGGTATGGAACATGGACAGGCCAGGCTGGAATCTGAAAGAGAGTCAGTCTCCAGACAGTAAGTATGTCTAGTGCCAGAGGAGAGACATAAGCTACTGGGGGTAAAATGACCAACTGTCCAAGCAACTCATGGTCTAAGCTACTCAACAGCAAATAATATGGCGTGATGCTCACCCTAGTGCAATAGTGGCACACAGCCGTGGTGGGTAACCAGCTGCACCTAAATTGGCTAAGAGATCCACTCAGTGGAACAGAACCCATAGCTGGAACTGGAAAACAATTCAGAATCATACCCAAAACTCAAGAATCAGCCCATTGCACCTCACCCAGTGTCCCCAGCTGAAACCATAGAATAATTGGGGAAATGAGAAAGAGTGCTGCTTTCTCAGTGAACTTGGTATCAGCACAAGGGTGAAGGAAATAGACACAGAGAACAATCAACCTCTACCAAACCAGATATCCAGAGACAAAGAGGCTCCCAAGAACTCATCGCTGAAGTAGACCTAAATGAACCCACCATGGTTCAGAAAAATTCACAGAAGAGAGGTTGGAAAGATTATTAGAGTCACAAGTTGGAACATTATGCACAGAGACATTGCGTCTTCCCCATATCTGATGGCTACACACACAATGCATGACCAACAATCCCCAAGGGGAAAACTGCCATCCCCAATGAGGAGGGTCCCTTCCAAGAGAGGAGGACAAGGATGAGGGTAAGGATGGTACCAACATATGCTGTTTAAACACTGAGTATGTACATAACTAATAAATAAAACCTGGTTAAAAAATAAACAGAAAGAGGGCTGGCGAGATGGCTTAGTGGTTAAGTGCTTGCCTGTGAAGCCTAAGGACCCTGGTTCGAGGTTTGATTCTCCAGGACCCATGTTAGCCAGATACACAAGGGGGGGTACATGTCTGGAGTTCATTTGCAGTGGCTGGAAGCCCTAGTGCAACCCATTCTATCTATCTACCTATCTATCTATCTATCTATCTATCTATCTATCTATCTATCTATCTGCCTCTTTCTCTGTCTGTCACTCTCAAATAAATAAATAAAAATGAACAAAAAATAAAATATTTAATAGCCGGGTGTGGTGGTGCACGCCTTTAATCCGAGCACCTGGGAGACAGAGGTAGGAGGATCACCATGAGTTTGAGGCCACCCTGAGACTCCATAGTGAATTCCAGGTCAGCCTGGGCTAGAGTGAGACCCTACCTTGAAAAACCATAATAATAATAATAATAATAATGATAATAATAATAATAAACAGAAAGAGAGATAGGGAGAGAGTTGTCAGACTGGAGAGATGGCTCAGGAGTTAAAGCACTTGCCAGAAAAGGCTAATGAACCAAGTTCAATTTCCAGTACCCATGTAAAACCAGATACACAAAGTGGCACATGCATCCTGAGTTCATTTGTAGTGGCTGGAGTTCTTAGCATACCCATTCTCTCTCTCTCTCTCTCTCTCTCTCTCTCTCTCCCTGAAAATAAGAAAATTAATTTTTTTTAAAAAAAGAAGAGGTTGTCATTTTTTAGGAAAATGAATTGAATAGGAGATCATCAAATAAAGTGAACTATGCCAGAATCAGAAAGACACATATTTGATGATCTCCCTCATAGGTAAAGCCTAGATTTTACCAATGTAATATATATATATGATATGAAATAAGGAAACAGATTATTTAAGAAGGAGATGAGAATGGGAATGAAAAAATATGGAAATGGGGTGAATATTGTCAAAATTCATGATATATTTGAATACAAATGTTACTTTAAACTTAGTGTCACCCAAGTTAATGAAGAACCTGCTTGGGGTAGCATAGCCCACATCTGAAAGGCATACCACCTGTCTTGATGGCTGCCAAGGACAACCACAAGTCAACACAGCGTCTTACGAATGAATGGATCAGGACATTTCTTCCTGCAAGAGTCTACCTGCATCTCCCTAAATTGACCTAATGAACAGACGACACCCATAAGGCAAATGAGGAGGCTGCAGACAGGGTGAGCGGCACAGTGTACAAAAGCAATGTATAACAGACAGCAGATTTCAGATGTCCTGCCTGATGCAACTTGAGGCATTTGTAAAAAGAGTAAAGGGGCTGGTCGGCATGTCCTTACCCGTGACTGGAAGCTCAAGGGGATCACTGGGCAGTGACCAGAGATAGGATTTTTCATCAGGAGAGCCATAGCATGTATAGATTGTCCTTTCCACCAGGCTCCCAGGGAAGATGAAGAACGTGTTGTGGTTCTGATGTGAACAGTTCTGGGGGAAGGAAGGCCCTCTGTCTCTGCACAAAACAAAGCTGTAGAAATCAGGTATCTGACAGATGAGAGTCACAATTCCTCTAGATCCCACCTCAGGGTCTGACTGGACAATCAGAGAGGGGTTTTGTTTGTAGATACCTGGAAGTGAATAGACTCAGTTATTGAAATTGTTACAATAACCACATTAGTTACATGATCTGACCTGAGAGAAGGAAAGATTGCAGAAAAGAAATCCAACCTTTGCTCATCTGCAGAGATTTGAAGCAAAATTATATCTTTTTTTTTTTTTAAGGTAGAGTCCCACTCAAGTCCAGGCTGCCCTAGAATTCACTATGTAATCTCAAGGCGGCCTTGACTCACAATGATCCTCCTACCTCTGCCTGCCGGATGCTGGAATAAAGGCTTGTGCCACCATGCCTGGCTTAGTTACATCATTTTTTTTTAAATTTTTTATTTATTTATTTGAGAGCGACAGACACAGAGAGAAAGGCAGATAGAGGGAGAGAGAGAGAGAATGGGCGCGCCAGGGCTTCCAGCCTCTGCAAACGAACTCCAGACGCATGCGACCCTTTGTGCATCTGGCTAACGTGGGACCTGGGGAACCGAGCCTCGAACCGGGGTCCTTAGGCTTCACAGGCAAGCGCTTAACCGCTAAGCCATCTCTCCAGCCCAGTTACATCATTTTTAATGAACAGAGATGACAGGGGACACTGTATGTGTCAGGTGTCATGAGGTGCATCTCTTGGAAGCTGTAGTCACGCATTTCAATAGAGCTGTGACCATAGCACAGAGGGAGGGTCAGAGCCAGCATATGGAGGAAGAAGTCTGGGATGGGGTACATGCAGTCCAGTGAGGTAGGTAGTGGACACTGAGGTTAGAAGACGGAGTCTTTGTGTGGATCCTCACCTGTTACCACAAGCCTGAGTTTGTCACTGCGCTCAAAAATGTGCCTTTCATCCCAGTATTCACAGTAGTAACTCCCTGCATTGACATGTGTCACATGCAAGAACGAGAACTCAGCCAGGTCCTGGGCTCCCTGTATGGTTGGGGTATACAGCTCTGGTGTAGGTTCTGCACAATACAGACGCACTTTCACCACCCCTTGAGGGATCCTGCAGAAGATGGTCACAGAGCTGCCCACTGAAATCACAGATCCTGGGACTGCCCAAATGGAAGGCTTGGCTAGTGACCCTGGAGAGACACAAAACAAGAGCCCAAATCACCTGATGTCTGGAAACCACATTCCCATGGGGCCCCAGGGTAGCTCATCCTGTGGTGGCTCAAAGCCCAGACTGGAGCAGTGACCTCAGCATGGACCGGGCCATGCTCTACCACGTATGGTGACACTGGGGAGCAGAGGGATCTCCGTCCTAGTCTAGAATTTAGTCATTCACTAGACATGAACATGTCATCAACATGTGACGCCACTGAGGCTGCTCTATAATGACCTTTGATTGCCTTCCAGAGCCACGCCCTCAGTGTCCCCTGGGAAACGTTACCACCTCGCCTGTTCTCTGTCATCTTCAAACAACCATGCTTAGGCGTTCTCTGAGCCCACTCTTCACATATTTTTCTACATGTACGTTTTCAATGCCTTTTCTACATATACTCCAGGGACATCCTCAAAAACTTTGTCATCAAATTATTACCTATGTACAAGCTGGGCGTGGTGGCACACGCCTTTAATCCCAGCACTTGGAGGCAGAGGTAGGAGGACCACTGTGAGTTTGAGGCCACCCTGAGATTACATAGTAAATTCTAGGTCAGCCTGAGCTAGAGTGAAACCCTACCTCAAAAAAAAAATTATTACCTATGTACTATCAAACTATCTGTTTCCTGTCTATATGTATGCATTATATATACATACATACATATATATATATACACACACACACACATACATATATTGTGTGTGGGTGTGTGTATGTATACATAATTAATGATTCATCGCTATTCATACACACACACACATACACGCATGCATGCACTCACACATGGACCTCAGCAAAATACAGACTACCATATCCAACCATAAACCAGTTGTGTCTATTGTAAAGTTTCAAATAATCATATTCAAAATTGTGCTCCCAGTGGTCATGATTAAGAAAGATATCTGGGAACTGGAAATATAGTTCAGTGGTTAAAGGCACTGTCTGCAAAGCCTGATGGTACAGGTTCAATTCTAGAGTTCCCAAGTAAAGCCAGATGTGTAAAATGATACAATGCATCTCAGTTTCATTTGCAGTGGCAAGAGGCAGTAGCAGCATACCCATTCTCTCTCTCTTGCTCTCATTCTCTCTTTCTCTCAAATAAATACAGTTTTTATTTATTTATTTCTTTGGGAGAGAAAGAGAAAGTGGGTGATAGAGATAGAGAGTATGGACACTCCAAGGCCTCCAGCTGCTGCTAATGGACTCCATATGCATGAGACACCTTGTACATCTGACTTACATGGGTCTGGGGGAATCAAATGAAAACAGCATGGTACTGCAAAAAAAAAAAAAAATGGATTATAGACCAATGGAACAAAATAGAGGATTCAAACTTTAGGTCAAATAACTATAGCTACTTGATCTTCAACCAAGGCCCAAACAATGTATATGGGGGAAAAAAAGACAGCATCCTCAAAAAACAATGCTGGACAAACTGGATAACCATATGCAGGAAAATGAAACTAGACCACACATCTCGCCATGCACAAAACTCAAGTCCAAATGGATCAAAAACCTCAATATAGGACCATAAGCTCTGCTACTACTGAAAGAAAAATAGGAAGAACTTTTCAAGATATAGTAGTGAGAAAAGGCTTCCTCAACAAAACCCCTTTAGCTCAGGAACTTAAACAACCACTACAGCAGACAGCTTCAGGTTCACTGAGATAAACTTTTATAGCAGGCATAGTTACGGACAGGCAGGGATTTATGAAGCTTATAGATCCAGGAGAAGTTCCATAATGGCAGAAGAAGCTGCCTTCCCTTCACAGGTCCAAGCAGAGAGAGAGAGAGAGAAGCACAAGCCAAAAGCTACACAGCACAGCACACTACAGGAACGCCAGCTAGGCACACTTTAGATTGAAATCTGAAACCCACCACCTCAACTTAAGATCCACCCAGTAACATTGCCTCCAGCCAGGTGGCTGCAGATGTAAACTACAAACTAATAAAACATTAAACATATTGGGGGCCATCTATTCAAACTACCACAACCACTCAATCACTGGATTCTCAGGAAGCTGAAACGTTTTTTCTCAGACAAACATATCATAGGCAGAACCAATGCATTACCCACAGAATGGCAGAAAATTTTTGCCAGCTATACAACTGACAGAGGCCTAACTTCTAGAATCTACAAGGAGCTCAAAAAATTAAATAATAAAAAATCAACAATCCACTCACAAAGTAGGGCAGAGAACTGAACATGGAGTTCTTGGAGGAAGAAATACAAATGGCAAACACACACTTAAGAAAATGTTCAACCTCCCTAACCATCAGGGAAATGCAAATTAAAACAACTGTGAGATTCCACTTTACCCCAGTAAGGATAGGAAACATTAAAAAATCCAATGGAAACAAATGCTGGTGAGGATGTGAGAAATACGAACCCTCATTCTCTGACTGTGGTAAATTAAGATGGTACAATCACTATGGAAAGCAATATGGAGGCTCCTAAAAAGGTTGCCTATAGAGTTACAAACAGACCAAGTTAGTTCCTTACCGGGTATTTACCCTAAAAGTTCCATGCCTCAGTCCAGAAAGATTTGCTCAACCATGTTTATAGCTACTGAATTCATAGTAGCTAAGAACTGAAATCCCCAGATGTCCATCATTAGACAAATGGATAACCAAGATGTGGTATATCTACACAGTGGAATTCTATACAGCAGTTAAGGAAAAATAATTCAATGAAATTTGAAGAAAAATACTCGAACTTGGAACAGATCATCATCAGTGAACTCACCCAATCACAGAAAGACAGCCATCACAGCGCCTCGTTCATTTGCTGCTCCTAGCCTGAATCTGCCTGAGATGCTGACACACGTAATAGGCATGTCAATGAATGGAGAATAGGGAGGGTGGGAGGGGAGGGGAGGGCAATTCACTGGCCTGAATTTGGTACTTTTGACCATACTACATGGTCTTTTGTGCTGACACTGCAGTTTTGTGCTGTTTCAAGGCCACACTTTATGTCACAGCTTCTGGCCAGTACTAAAGTTATCTTGTATTTCTTCTTGACTCCACAACACAGCTACAGAAATCTCTCTGCTACTTAGCCATTTTCTCAGGCTTTGAAAGAGATTCCCCTGGACTCACACTGATGTAAAAGTAGACTGATTCTCTACTCTGTCTCTGATGCTAGTTTTGTAAGCCGTAGTTTCCCATATTAATATCAAAGTTAAGATAAAGATATTTTGACCAGTTTTGTTTATTTATTTAAACTCTATCTGAATATGAAATAAAAATCAAAACTAAGTCTTTATTTTGTTACATAGAACACCTGTTTAAAACAATAGGTTTCTTAAATGTTATACTCTTAATATGTTTTCCTATTGGTTATAATTTTTATTTATTTGCTATAAACTTATTCTAATGAATAAATCTGGGTCTAATTATATAAAATATACTTCATTGTATTATATAAAATATAATTCTATAAAACACAATTTCATTATGTTTATAGAGTAAACAACGGATAATAAGAAATTATCAAAACTAACAAAGTTTTACACTTTCAGCCTAGCATACTTTAATTAGTGCTCCTAAAGATAAGACTTTGATCTTTGGACCAAGTAAGTAAAGACCATGAACCTTCTATATTAAAGACTTACACAAAAAGAAACCAGTAAACCTAAACTTCATCATTAATCTCTTAATCTCTATTACATTTATTTTAAGATAATTTAAGATAATTAAAATAGTACTTCAATATTAATCTCTCATACTTCCCATGTTACCTAAAATAAGTCTTTATATTTCCACAAATTCCAATTAACTTCCCATCCAAGTTAAAATTCCTTCTTACTTACTTATCACATATATTACTATGTTTTTCAACCTTAAATATAATGTTCATGTCACCAGTAAATGCCATGTCACATGCAAGAAAACTCACACATAAATAATAACCAGATCATAATGTCTAATAGATTTGACATGACCTAGGCACTTTTTTTTCCCAATGGCTCTGATAACCATCACTCTCCTGATACCTGCCTCCTTGCCTGTTCATAAGATCAACATGGGAGAACATACACAAACTAAAAACTGAAGTTTGACACATGGAAAACTAAAAACTAAAACTACCAAGAGCCCCACCGGTGTGACTATGGACTACAATGATTGTGGAGAGGTAAATGTTACCAAGCCAGAGCCAATAATATTTGGGGCTGTATTAGCCTTTTTAATGGCCAATAATATTATTTCTCTACATGTGACCTAACATCTCTCTGTGACCA
The DNA here is from genome assembly GCF_020740685.1 of Jaculus jaculus. Lineage (NCBI taxonomy): Eukaryota > Metazoa > Chordata > Mammalia > Rodentia > Dipodidae > Jaculus > Jaculus jaculus. The sequence continues at coordinate 14,827,420 of NC_059115.1, read as the reverse complement.
ACTAAGATATCTTGCCATAAGTTAAAAAAAAAAAATCTCACAGCTCTACTCAACTTCAAGTTAAACCTATCCTGTCTATGACAGGTACTTTACTCCCCTGATTATGATAATGTTCGCCCTCTATTTTTGATCTTACATACTCAGATGTCTCACTAAATTCCTCCTGGAGAAAATACATGCCTTCACAGTGAGTCATTTAATTATTCATGACCACTGAATACTAGCCCCTGATCATCCAACTTCCAAAAGACTGCATGGATACCCTGAGAGATCTACTGCCCCCCGCAAGCAGGAATCAGTATAAGAGTTCACCATCACTGTTCTGGCCCATGCAGTCCTCCCCAAAACGTCCCAATCATCCCCAGTTATCCACAATTTCTTTTATCTTTCCAGAATCTGGACTGAAGGGTTAGTAGCCTTCCCTGAAAACTAAAGAGAACTAAAGTGTTAATAACTATTCCTAAAGCTCATGGGCAATAAAAGAAACAACAGAGGTACTTGTCTGGGTACCTTTCCCTGTTTGATGTACTCCCCTTAGCCTAGATGGCCTTGAAGGACCAGAGACCATCTGAGTATCCTCCCTTAGACATTCCTGGCTGAAGAAACCTGTTCTGAACAAGGACACAAACAGCTACAGTTTTCTTATTAACTGGCCCTTGTACAGTCTGTTTGTCTTAAAATCCTCCTTATAAACTTGCACCCTAGCCTAGCCCAGTGCTTCAGCCTTTACTCTGCTGGAAAGCTGAGGCCCCTCGCTGTTTGCTCTCAATAAAGCAGTCTGTTTGTAGAGATCAAGTCTGGTGTTCTCTTTGCTTTTCTCTTACTCTTTCCACACACACGTAAATACATACACAAAAAAATTCAGAAACTTAATGAAGACTAAAAAACAAAAGTAACACTGGTATATGAAGAGTTATTAGAAAAAAAATGAATACATGTAATGAGCTGAGAATAGTACCTGACAATGTGAAAAAAAAAAAATGATGGAAACCTGGCATGGCAGCACACGCCTTCAATCCCAGCCCTCGGGAGGCAGAGGTAGGAGGATTGCTGTGAATTCGAGGCCATCCTAAGAATTCCAGGTCAGTCTGAGCTAGCGTAAGACCCTGTCTCAAAACACCAAACAAAAGAAAAAAAAACAATGATGGGCTGGAGAGATGGTAAGGTGCTTGCCTGCAAAGCATAAGGACACAAGTTTGAATACCCAGGACCCACATTAGCCAGATGCACAAGGGGGCACACACATCTGGAGTTCATTTGCAGTGGCCAGAAGCCCTGGTACACCCATTCTCTCTTTTTCTCTCTCTCCCTCTTTCTCTGTCAAATAAATAAATAAAAATAAATTTAAAAAACAATGAAAGTTACTGAGCAACTGTCCACTTGCATAACAATATTCATTGGAACTGTCAATGACCACATTCAAACTTACATTTATTCTATCTCCACTGAGCAAACCCTGCTATTGTGACATTTAACAATGAGGAACTAGGTGTACAGACTTTCCACACTGAACAACATCCCAGGGCTGCAGTTGCTTCATATCTGTCACATGACCAATGTGACTTCCCAAGAGCAGACCTCCGTAAGAGAACCAGACACACTACAGAGGAGGAGAGATGAGAGAAACTGAAAACAATACAAAATCAGATGTCTACATCCTCAGCAAAGCATTGCTTCAGGCTAGTGTCCCTCGTTCTCAGTGCCTACTTCCCAATGTCCTTCTGAATTATGTGCCCTCTGTAACATCCCTTATGTGTCTGTGCGGTGTGCATGCATGTGCATATGTGCGTTTGTATACATGTGGTCATATTGGAAGTGGGGATGTATGTTCAGAAGACCATGTATGCACATGCATGTAGAGGCCAGAGGACAACCTCAGGCATTTGCCTCAGAAATGCTATTTCTGAATTTAAATTTTTTCTCTGTTTTTTTTTAATTTTATTTATTTATTTATTTGAGAGTGAAACAGAGAGAAAGAGGCAGAGAGAGAGAGAGAGAGAGGGAGAAAGAGAGAATGGGTGTGCCAGGGCTTCCAGCCACTGCAAATGAACTACAGACGTGTGTGCCCCCTTGTGCATCTGGCTAATGTGGGTCCTGGGGAATCAGGACTCGAACTGGGGTCCTTAGGCTTCACAGGCAAGCGCTTAACCACTAAACCATCTCTCCAGGCCTTTTCTTTTTTTTTTTTTTTTTTTTTGAAGTAGGGTTTCACTCTAGTCCAGGCTGACCTGGAATTCACTATGTAGTTTCAGGCTGTCTTTGAACTCACAGTGATCCTCCAACCTCTGCCTCCCAAGTGCTGGGATTAAATGTGTGTGCCACCACGTGTGGCAATTTAATTATAGACAAAAGAGTCATTGTAATTTCCTCCCTCCCCCCACTTTCCCCTTCATAACTTCACCCTCCACTGTCTACTCCCTCACAATCAGAATTTCTTTTACTTGTGATGTCACCCTCTTTTCCTCCTGTTATATGGACTTGTGTAAGTAGTGTCAGGAGCTGCAGAGGCATAGATATTCAGGCCATTATGTGTCTGGAAGAGGGCACAGTAAGGAGCCCTAACCTTCTTTTGGTTCTTACATTATATCCACCACCTCTTTGGCAACGGCTATCCACATCTTTTTGTGACAAGATCTCTCATTGGCCAGTAGCTCACAAATTAGGCTACAATGGCCACCCAATGAGCTCCAGGAATTTTCCTAGCTGTATCTTCCCAGCACTAGAATTACAGGTGCATCCCACAATGCCAAGAATTTTTACATGGACTTGGTGGATTGAGCTCAGGTTGTAATTCTTACAAGGCACACACTCTACGCACTGCACCATCAACCCAGTCAGTCTCATCAACATTATCCAGGCACTAGACAGAAAGCGCCTCCCAGACAAGAATGGAAGGGCACGGACTAAGTGAGAAGTGGGTGTGCAGAAGGATGACAGCAAAGATCTCATCCAGGGATTAGCTCCAGATGCCTCGAGCTTCTCCAGAGCTCAACACAGCCAAACTCAGAGTTACCTAGGGCTGAACGAAGAAGGGCAGACTCACCATAGTGTGCCCATATCCTCTGCTCCAGACACAAGGCTGAAATAGAAGAGAAATCTGGTGAGAAATGCCTGTGTTTTAATGCATCAATCCATACCCCAGAGCTTGGGACAAGAGAGTAGACCCAGGTGCAGAGGTGAGAGAACAGGAGTGACCTTCTGAACACATGAAGGACCTGGCAGAGGAAGAGTCCTGTGAGAGGAGGCCTGCGTAGGAACCAGGGTGTCTGCCTCCATTTCCTGTCCAGCTGCAAATAAGGAGCTGATTTGCTTACCAAGTCCAAGGATCAGTGTAGCCCACGAGTCCATGCCAGTGCCTCAGGCCAGATCCTCAGATGCAGAACAAAGACCTGGTGACACTGTCTTCACAGGGGGACACACACATGACACTGATCACAGCCCTTATATGGATGGGGACATCTACACAGACAAGATGTAGTTCTTGCACAAGCCCTCAAGCTACCCACAGCCCTCCACAGCACCTCTGCCATGGGTCAAGTTCCTCTCCACACTTCCTGCTTAAATTTTATACCCATAGACATGCTGAAAGTGTATGACACTGTTTCCTGTGGTCTGCAGAGCTGATATGGGAGAGTTCTCCAAGGGCTTTTGGAGGAAACAATGAGAGAATGCTCAGAAATGGGACGTACTGGAAGAATGAGACCATTCTCCCTGGAGCCTGAGCAGAAGCAAATCTGAGAACATGGAGGACCCAGGGGTGGCAGAGGGTGCTGAGAACCAGTGCTTGTGTGCTAGGTGAAGCTGTGCCCGAGGAAGTCCCTGATCAACTCTGCAGCCTAAACTCCTCAGCTAAGGGGCCGTAGTGTATGCTTACCACTGAACAGAGCGTGGGTGGAACACTGCTCTGACCCCCCCCCCCCAAAATGCTGGCCTGTAATGTAGACTTGGGGGCCTCAGGACTGACCTCACATGGTGAGTCAGAGCCCACTGGAGCCAAGCAGAGGAAGCACCCTTTAGGATGGAGGGAGCAGAACCCTGGTTCTTACAAAGCCTGACTGGTTTGCATTCGATTCCCCAGTACCCACAAAAGGCCAGATACACAAAGTGGCAGATGTATCTTGAGTATGTTTGCAGTGGCCCAAGGCCATGACATGCCTTCTCACTCTCTCTCTCTCTCTCTCTCTCTCTCTCTCTCTCTCTCTCTCGCTCTCGCTCTCGTTCTCGCTCTTGCTCTCACTCTCTATCTTATCTGTCGCTTCTCTCTCTCCCTCCTTGCAAGTAAACAAATAAAATATCTTTTTAAAAAAACTATAGGAAGATCGCTGTGAGTTTGAGGGCATCCTGAGACTACATAGTGAATTCCAGTTCAGCCAGCGCTACAATGAAACACTACCACAAAATGAAAAAGAAAAAAAAAAGAATTATGACCTGATCACAAATTCATGCATGGCTGACAATCTCTATTGCTTGGGATGGGAATCATATTTTACTTGGGGTCATCGTGAAACATCAATTATTCTGCAGATTATTGAATACTTGAAATCTACTACAGATTTTTTTTTTCTTTATTATACTTTTCTAAGTGATTGTGATATCTTAGATTATTTGGCATGAAAAAGGATTAAAAGATATTTGGACTCTTCTTTCTAATAACTGTGTGGGGCTGGAGAGATAGCTTAGCAGTTAAGGTACTTGGACCCAGGTTTGATTCCCAGTACCTATATAAAGCCAAATGTACAAGGTGGTGCATGTGTTTGCAATGGCAGCAAGCTCTTTCCGCCCCCCCCCCCTCTCAAAATAAGTAAAGAAATAAAGAGAACATTTAAATATCTATGTGATTCATTTTAGGAATTTTACTTACTTTTTAAGTGTGAAATACTACTTCTAATTTGAGGCCTGGATGTGTTCACTAACACAGAGGGACTCCCTGCTTTCTCCATTTTCACTGTTCTGATTTCTTAGAGGTCTTCACTATTAAGTCTTTATCATTAAAGAAAGGTTTCAAGTATGACAAAGGGACCTGATTCATTCATACCTACATTCCTCATTCCTAAAAGCACTCAACCTCACCCCGGGCAGAGATGAGAGGGAAAGGAACACAGTGACCCCACACATGCACTCCCGCTCACAGAGTAAGTTATAACATATATTAAGACATGTTGTTTCTGCTAACAAAGTGATTACATTATCCTTGCCTTTTCTTTTTTTTTTTTAGTAGTTTATTTTTATGTATTTATTTATTAGAGAGAGACAGAGAGAGAGAGAGAAAGAGAATGGGCATGCCAGAGCCTCTAGTCACTGCAAATGAGCTCCAGATGAATGCAACACCATGTGCATCTGGCTTACGTGGGTGCTAAAAACTCAAACCTGGGTCCGTATGCGTCAGAGGCAAGTGCCTTAACCTTTAAGCCTTTTCAGCCCTATCCCTGCATTTTCTACAGGGTGATTGATAGAAGTAAAATTCAGCCAATAACACATGAACTACAGGCACACCAGGCAATGTTGAATGGTGACATAAGAAGAAAAAAAAACGGCGGGGGGGGGGGAAGGGTTTTACCATGGGATATTTTTCATAATCATGGAAAATGTTAATAAAAATTGTGGGAAAAAAACATAAAAAATAAAATAAAATAAAGTTCATATTCAAAAAAAAGATCATCTCAATAAGGCAATTATTATCAACAAGTATATTAAAAATCCAGCAGAATAAGCCACCGTTTGACCAACTTCTAATCGTCACTTTTTTACAGACTTTGCTGGATTTGAAAATGAATTTGAAAAATATGCCTTTATATTTCCTTTGTGTGTATGTGTACTTAGACTAATTAGATGCCTTTATCCAGTATGCATCCCATGGAAGCATGTGTCAGATGGTATTCTAGCTGGCTAGAGTATGTCCAATTATAAGATGGACTCTGTTCTCAAAGATGTTCTAGAAGGCAGACTACTATGACATATCATTAAAAACTCTATCATACAGCTGGGGGAAAAAAAAAAAAGAAGGAGCAAGCAAGAGTGCACAATTCTCAAAATTTATGTGCTCAAGAGGTTTCTAGGACAACTACTCAGGATGATTTTGTTAACATAGGGAGCTGACATTCTGTCATTCAAAGCAAGGACCAAGTGATGCATCTCAGCTGGTCCCTATGTGTCAGGCACAGGTAAGGGCCCCTGGCCACTGAGGGTTAAAATGGGCCTGAGCTGCCAGGCAGGCTAAGGGGCCCAGGCTATAGGAGGTGGCAGCAAGGCTAGACCCCCATAACCTCAGGCCTGGGCCTGCAGCAGTGAGGCCACTCCCTCCCCCCAGCCCAGGACACCTGGACTTCCTCATAAGACTTAGGTTTCACTTCCCCCAGAGCCTTGTGAAGTCTTGCCACTTGCCTGGCATGTCCCTATATGTTAATGAAGTATCAGCCAACAGCCTTCACACAGACAATGCCCCTACGACCTGTACCCCATACCTTTTCCCGCTGCTACTACTTAAATCCTGTGACCCTTTCCCACTCACCCATGACATCATTACATGCTAATTAGGCATCAGCAGGCCCTTCGAACTCAACCTGATGACCAGTACCTCTCCCCACTCTTTCACAGATGCTTATTAACCCATTCCCCTGGCAAGTAAACAAGCTGTTCTCTGAAGCTGTCTCCTGGGTGGTTCTTCCTGTCGCACCCACAGCCCTTTAAGACCCTGCTCCGCAGTTGCTTGGTTGCCCCTGGGAGACAGATATGCAGCAGCCCCAGGGCAGCCAGAACCAGGCCTATGAACTGTGAGCCCAGCACATCCAACAGTGGAGCTGTCCTTCCACTGCTGCTGAGAACATAGGTCCTGGGAGCGCAATGGATCCCACCCTGTACCCAGAGCACAGAACCCACAGCCACTGCAAAATTTGTTGATAAGAATGAAGGATTGCTCCTGTATGCAACTGAGAGATTAGGATATCGTCGCATGCCATGACACAATAGAAAAAATCAAATACTCATCACACCAGTCTCAGGGGAAAATAAACCAAGTGGGGCAGAGTGTCTTATGCTGACCTCTTGGTCTCCTCTTCCGTGATCACCTGTCTCTGATTCCACACAGCCCCCAGATACTGAAAAGAAGAATCACACCTCCTTTTAAAGTATTTATTTCAGCACTTTGATGAGGGTTAGGGAGGCATAGTTAGGCTCCCAGCTGAGAGATCACTGGATGCCCCATGCAGATTTCTGCTCTTCCAATATTCCAGCAATAAAGCCCCAAGGGTTAACAGAAGAAGGGCAGCCAGACTCAACCGGATGATATTCTGTGTTTGATAATCTGAAATTGAAGACGCTGGGGGAAAGAATAAACATTTGATTTATTTCTAATTTGAACTGATACCGAATTCTTAGTACTTGTTTTTTTTAATACCTATTACATTTGGTCTTCTTGAACAAACATGTCTCTATGTGAGTTCTAAAGTTGTTTCCAACATATGCATAACAATAAAAGAAAAACAGTTGTGGAGGTTTCTCAGTTGAGTGAGTTAGGAACTGTTTAGACTCAACCACACTTTGACATTCAAAGTTATTTTAAATCTTTGAAACAGGGCTTATAAAAGAGACACATAAGCTGGAGAGATGTCTTAGTACTTAAGACACTTGCCCACAAAGAGTAAGGACCCATATATGACTCTCCAGCTCATACAGGTGATGCAGGCGCAAGGCTGCACATGCACACAAGGTGGTGCAAACTTCTGGAGTCTATTTACAGTGGCTGGGGTCCCTGGCATGCAAATTCTCCCCCCCCCCCTCTCTCTCTCTGTCCTTCTCCTCTTTCCTCTCTCCCCTCTCTGCTTCTCCCTCTCCCTCTCCCTCTCTCTCTGTCTCTCTGCCTCTCTCTCTCACTTAAAGAAACCAGTCTGCTGGGCTTGCGTCAAAAAAAGATACACATGCAGAACCATTCCAAATCTTAGTGTAGAATGGGTGCCTACTTCTTTGGTGCTGTCCTTGTGACACTCTTTGTTCTAGTATATTGTCTCGAATCTCCTGTGTGAGCAATGGCTACTGGCTTGGTTGACACCCAGTTATTAGTTCCAGATGGAATGCTCACACAGGCACTCAGCTGTTTAGATTTCAGCTCTAACTTCACAAAAGGAATAGCAATTGCCTAGATAGAGGAATCCACTCTAGGTGCTTCTGTACTCAATTTTACTATTTTCTCATTGAATAAGTACCTGCTCCTTGGGGTTCTGAAGGCTTGCCTGGGACAGTGATGACACTGACTTCTTGAATTTTTCTTTTTCTTTCACTGTAACGTTTTTTCTACTACTATTCTCTCTCTTTTATTTATTCTTACCTCTCCATTTCTCCGTGCACTTGCCTCCTTCCTTTACCTCATTCATTTACAATTTCCATACAAGCTCCAAATCATTTTAAGTTACACAGCACATTCTAATGTAGTTCTCCTGTGGGTGATTTCTATGGTCAATTATGATGCATTAATGGACTGCAAGTGACCTAAGTGTACTGAAGGTCTTGCACAATTTAGGGGTGTTGAGCTTCTGACAGCAGTTTGTTTTCACACACAAGGTAGTAATTGGGATTGAGCCTGCTACAGTTGGCTGTTCTATGAGAAAATCGCCCCCCAGCCCTGGAAGTGATATCAAAATCAACACATTCATAAATTTCAACACAGAAACCATGAGAAAGCCAAAAGGGCAAGGCAAGAAGACTGATTTAAGTGATTATAACTCCTCAACTAGTGAACTCAAAGAGACTGAAGTAATTAAAATGATATGTGAATAACTCAAAAGGTTTCTGGTAAAAACAATGCATGGTTTCATTGAGGATACTAGCGGGGTGATAAAGTCTATCCATAAACTGAGAGAGGACAGTCAGCCATATCGAAAAAGTCCGCAGAGTGGAGGGCAAAGTCAGAAACATGCATGAAAAAGCCAGCAACATGAGAGGGGAAACTTCAGAAAGAAAAATAGGATTTGGAGAAAAACAAACAGAAGAGTCTGAGGAGACAGTTCTTGCATCTCTTGGAAGCTGTAGTCACACATTTGAAAGGGCTGTGACCACAGCACAGAGGGAGGGTCAGAGCCAGCATACGGAGGAAGAGGTCTGGGATGGTAAAGACACTTGGACACAAAGCTGCTGGCCCGGATGCAATACCCCAGCCATTGACATAAAGCAGTGTAGGAGTCTATCACAGCAGCAAGAGACCCTGGTGTACACACACACACACACACACACACACACACACACACAATTTTCTTTTGTTTGTTTTTGCAAAAGCTGGAGGCCCTGGAGTTCTCCTTCTGTCTGTCTGTCTGTCTCTCTCTCTCTCTCTTCTCTGTCAAACCAATCAATATTTTTATAAAGTTCCTGTGGGCAGGAGAGATGGCTTAGCAGTTAAGGCACTTGCCTGTGAAGTCGAAGGACTCATGTTCAACACTCCAGGTCTCCTGTAAGCCAGACACCCAATGACCCAATCACGCAATGTTGAACATGCTCACAAGGTGGCACATGCACCAAGAGTTTGAATGAGGTGGCTGCAGCTCTGGAATGCCAAGTATTTCTCTCTCTCTCTCTCTCTCTCTCTCACACACACACACACACACACACACACACACATTAAAAAGGCCAGTCTGTTGAACTTGCCACAAGAAAAGTTCCATAGGCTGGAGAAATTTCTTAGTGGTTAAGGCACTTGCCTGGCAAACCTAAGGGCCCAGGTTCTATTCCCCAGTACCCATGTAAACCAGATGCACAAGGTAGTGCATGTGTCTGGACTTTGTTTGCAGTGGCTAGAGGCCCTGGCATACCTTCTCTCTCTCCCTCTCTCTCGCTCGCACTCTGTCCCTCTCTCGTCTACTCTCTTCTTTCCCTCTCCCTCTCTCTCTTTCTCTTTTTCTCTCCCTGCCTTTTGTAATGTCTAACAAAGAACTGCATGAGGAAACACAGCAGCCGCTGAGTGGTTTCCCTCCAGTCATGATGGTTGCAAAGGACCACCATTGGATAACACAGCATCTGATAATCAATGAATAAGGACTTTCTTCCATCCAAAGTATTCACCTGTGTCTGCCCTAAATTGACCTAGTGAACCTACAATATTCAGAACCCAGTGCTTCAGAAGACAAAAACCAATACGTGACAGACAGTAGATTTGACCTCCCCAGCCTGACATCTCTAAGGCATCTCTAAGAGTAAAGGGGCTGGCAGGCATGTCCTTACCCGTGACTGGAAGCTCAAAGGGATCACTGGGCAGTGACCAGAGATAGGATGTTTCATCAGGAGAGCCATAGCATGTATAGATTGTCCTTTCCACCAGGCTCCCAGGGAAGATGAAGAACGTGTTGTGGTTCTGACGTGAACAGTTCTGGGGGAAGGAAGGCCCTCTGGCTCTGCACAAAATGAAGCTATGGAAATCAGGTGTCTGACAGATGAGAGTTACAATTCCTCTCCATCCCATCTCAGGGTCTGACTGGACAATCAGAGACGGGCTTTGTTTGTAGATACCTGGAAGTGAATAGACTCAGTTATTGAAATTGTTACAATAACCACATTAGTTACATGATCTGACCTGAGAGAAGGAAAGATGGCAGAAAAGAAATCCAACCTTTGCCCATCTGCAGAGATTTGAAGCAAAATTATATATATATTTTTAAGGTAGAGTCTCACTCAAGTCCAGGCTGCCCTAGAATTCACTATGTAATCTCAGGGCGGCCTTGACTCACAATGATCCTCCTACCTCTGCCTGCCGAGTGCTGGAATAAAGGCTTGGGCCACCATGCCTGGCTTAGTTGCATCATTTTTAATGAACAGAGATGACAGGGGACACTGTATGTGTCAGGTGTCATGAGGTGCATCTCTTGGAAGCTGTAGTCACACATTTGAATAGAGCTGTGACCAGAGCGCAGAGGGAGGGTCAGAGCCAGCACACGGAGGAAGAGGTCTGGGATGGGGCACGTGCAGTCCAGTGAGGTAGGTGGTGGACACTGAGGTTAGAAGACGGAGTCTTTGTGTGGATCCTCACCTGTGACCACAAGCCTGAGTTTGTCACTGCGCTCAAAAATGTGCCTTTCATCCCAGTATTCACAGTAGTAACTCCCTGCCTTGACGTGTGTCACATGCAAGAACGAGAACTCAGCCAGGTCCTGGGCTCCCTGTATGGTTGGGGTATACAGCTCTGGTGTAGGTTCTGCACAATACAGACGCACTTTCATCACCCCTTGAGGGATCCTGCAGAAGATGGTCACAGAGCTCCCCACAGGAATCACAGATCCTGGGACTGCCCAGATGGAAGGCTCGACTAGTGACCCTGGAGAGACACAAAACAAGAGCCCAAATCACCTGATGTCTGGAAACCACATTCCCAGGGTAGCTCATCCTGTGGTGGCTTAAAGCCCAGACTGGAGCAGTGACCTCAGCATGGAATGGCCATGCTCTACCACGTATGGTGACACGGGGGAGCAGAGGGATCTCCGTCCTAGTCTAGAATTTAGTCATTCACTAGACATGAACATGTCATCAACATGTGACGCCACTGAGGCTGCTCTATAATGACCTTTGATTGCCTTCCAGGAGCCACACCCTCAGTGTCCCCTGGGAAACGTTACCGCCTCGCTGATGTTCAGTGATATTCAATCCATCATGCTTAAGGGTTCTCTGAGCTCCCTCACCATAAATTTTTCTACATGGACCTTTTTGACATGTAAAATTTCTACATGTACTTTTTTACATGTCACTTCTCTACATGTACCTTTTCTACATGTGCCTTTTTTACATGAGCCTTGCCTACATGTGCCTTTCTACATAGGTCTAGTCTACATGGACCTTTTCTACATGGACAATAGCTATATTGTCCTTTTCTATATGGGCCTTTTCTACATGGGTCTTTTCTACATGGGCCTTTTCTACATGGGCAATTTCTATATTGTCCTTTTCTGCATGGACCGTTTCTACATGGGCCTTTTCTAAATGGACCTTTTCTACATGGTCTTTTCTACATGGACAATTTCTATATTGTCCTTTTCTGCATGGACCATTTCTACATGGACCATTTCTACATGGACCTTTTCTACATGGGCCTTTTCTACTTGGGCCTTTTCTAAATGGGCCTTTTCTACATGGACAATTTCTATATTGTCCTTTTCCACATGGACCTTTTCTACATGGACCGTTTCTACATGGACCTTTTCTACATAGGCATTTCTACATGTTTCTTTTCTACATGGACCTTTTTACCATTTGCCTTTTCTACATATTCCCTTTCTACATGTCCCTTTTCAATGCCTTTCTACATATACTCCAGGGTCATTATCAAAAACTGTCTGTCATCAAACTATCACCTACATACTACCCATCAGACTATTTACTCTCTCTCTATAGATATAAAGATATAGATAGATAGATAGATAGATATGTATGTATATTATGCATATATATAGCAATGTGCATGTATACATAATTTATTGATTCATCCATAATCATACACACACATGCCTGGTCATGTGCACACATATCTGTGCAAAATCTAGACTAACATACCCAGCCAAAAAGAGTGGTCTCTATTGTAAAGTTTCAAGTAATTATATTCAATCTTGTGATCCTAGTGATCGTCATTAAGAAAGATATCTTGGGGGCTGGAGAGATGGCTTAGTGCTTAAGGTATTTGCCTGCAAAGCCAAAGGATCCTGGTTTGATTCTCCAGGTCCCACGTAAGACAGATGCAAAATAAATAAATAAATAAATAAATAAATAAATAAATAAATAAATAAATAAATAAATAAAATAAATATATATATTATATATATGTTAAAAAAATGAAAGAAAGATATCTTGAGGCCAGAAGTACAGTTCCATGGTTAAAGGCACTTGCCTGAAAAGCATGATGGCCCAGGTTCAATTCTCCAATTCCCAGGTGAAACCAAATGTGCAAAGTGCTAAATGCATCCAGAGTTCATTTGTAGTGACATGAGGCATTGGCACACCCATACTTTCTCTTTCTCGCTCTCAGGCTCACTCTCTCTCTCTCTCTCTCTCAAATAAAGTTTTTTACTTGTTTATTTCTTTGAGAGAGAGAAACTGGAAGGGGACATAAATATAGAGAGAATGGGTACTCTGTGGCCTCCACTGCTGCAAATGGACTCCATATGCATGGGATACTTTAGGCTTTTGTGGGTCCTGGGAAATAAAGCCTGGGTTCTTTGGCTTTGCAGGCAAACATATTAAATGCTAAGCTTTCTCTCCAGCCCTAAAGCATTTTAAAAAAAAAAAAAAGAGGATGCTGGGAATGGTGGTGCACACCTTTAATCCCAGCACTTGGGAGGCAGAGGTAGAAGGATCGCCATGAGTTCAAGGCCACCCTGAGACTACATAGTTAATTCAGGTCAGCCTGAGACATGGTGAGACCCTACCTCAAAAAAAAAAAAAAAGAGGGGCTGGAGTGATGGCTTAGCAGTTGAGGCACTCACCTATGAAGCCTAAGGACCAGGTTCAACTCACCCAAACCCACATAAGCCAGATGCACAAGTTGATGGATGCACACAAGACCATGCATGTGCACAAGGTGGCATACGCATCTGGAACTCAACTGCAGTGGCTAGAGTCTCTGGTGTGCCAATTCTCTCCCTCCCCCTCTCTCCCTCTATCTCTCTCATAAACAAATAAAATAAAATCAAAATAAAAGAAATGCACCTCTATTCCAATCTGCAAGGCTCACACACCATTATCAAAGATGTTCTGGAAAGAATGTAAGAACCAAAGAACAGCAAAGAGTTCTTTGGAATGCACACATGGATACTAGGATCCTTTTGAAACAAATGAATCATGTCTGTGTTGAATATATGACTTTCAATAGCTCTGCATTCATTAATAAGACATATGGCGCTGTACCCAGTCTACCAGGAACTGTGAGACACAACTGGGACTTCTCTGACCACATTGTTCACCCCTCAACGTCAGTGCTCATACACCAGCAACAACATAAAGGCCATGTAAGCATGACTGACTGCCCTTCCTTGCAAAGGGGTGATTCCCAAAGATAGTACCAGCATCCCACCTCAGGCCATTCCTCTAACACATATGACCGGAAGATCTTCCTGAGAAAGACAAGCAAAGCCAACAGACAAAGCTTAACAAATACCACATACAAACATAAATAAGGAAAAAATAGCCAGGCGTGGCACAACACACCTTTAGTCCCAACACTTGGGAGGCAGAGGTAGGAGGATCGCCATGAGCTTGAGGCCACCCTGGAACGACAGGCTCCATTCCTGGTCATTCTGAAGTAAGACTCTACCTCAAAATAAATAAATAAATAAATAAATAAATAAATAAATAAATAAATAAATAAATAAAATGAGCATGAATGACCAGAAATACAATATAATCAAAAGACCAAATCTAGGAATCCACAAGATAGGAAGAACAAAGGTATATATTGAAGACACACACATTTTATTCAACTAAATTATAGCACAAAACATCCCACATCTAGAGAAAGAAATATACATTTAACACAGAAGATAGGTAGGAGGATTTCTGGGTATGATGGTGGTGTAGAAACTACACCAAGCCAGGCGTGGTGGCGCACGCCTTTAATCCCAGCACTCGGGAGGCAGAGGTAGGAGGATCACTGTGAGTTCAAGGCCACCCTGAGACTCCATAGTGAATTCCAGGTCAGCCTGGGATACAGTGAGACCCTACTTCAGAAAACCAAAAAAAAAAAAGAAAAGAAAAAGAAAAAGAAACTACACCAAAGCAGCGTGCAGGAGGGAAAAAAAAAACCACCAGCAAAATACACTCGTCTACTGAAAAGTAAAGGAGTATAAGAAAATATCAACCAAAATAGAGAAGTAGGAGACATTCCGAGGGTCTAGAGACCACAGAGGCAGGCAGAAGTGGGTCCAGCAGCAGCAGCACCAGGTCCATGTGGCCATGATCATCAGGCTCGGCCTGAGCCACAAGAAAATCCAGATGAGGGGATTTTCTCCTGTTGTAGTCTGGTTTGCTTTGCTGATAGAAATCACCCAACAAATAGGAGCTTGTGGGAAAAGTGGGTTTATTTTGGCTTACAGGCTCAAGGGGAAGCTCCACGATGGCAGGGGAAAACGATGACACCAGCAGAGGGTGGACATCACCCCATGGCCAACATAAGCTGGACTGTGGCAACAAGAGAGTGTGCCAAACACTGGCAAGGGGAAACTAGCTATAACATCTATAAGCCTGCCCCCAACAATACGCTGCATCCATGAAGCCTTAACTCCCAAATCTCCATCAGCTGGAACCTAGCATTCAAAACACTCAAGTTTATGGATGACACCTAAATCAAACCACCACATCGCCTCACAGCAGCCTCCTCACAAACTCCAGAAACCTGAAGTGGGGCTGGCAGGGACCAGCAGAGTTGCTCATGAGGAATAGGATCTGGGAACAAAGCATAATAGGTTCAGCCACCATCCACAGCCTCTGTTCCCCCACCACCAGAGCAAGTGCCAACAACCACTGGAGACCTGGAGAAAGGAGCTGACCCACACAACACCCAGCACAGGCGGTCAGAGCAGTGACCCACCAACCCAGCCAGTTGACCTGAGCCCACAGCACAGCACCGCAAAGACGGACCCAAGCGAGCGAGCAGCATAGCTGAGTCCAAAGCCATCCCAAAGGTAACAGGACTTACACCAGGTCAGCACCCACCACAAAACCTGGTCTATACACCTCCACTGGAAGTGCTGAGTGCACCTTACACACCAGGTGACTTACATGTTAAATCTGATGGATAGTCAGATTTGCCATTCTTAAATGAGCAATATTATGAGGCTGTCATTGGTAATTTCCTGATTTATAGTACCTTTGTCTCCTTTTCTGTCATTTCTGGGGGCAGGATCTCACTCAGTCACAAGCTGACCTTGGAACCCATTACAGACCAATAATCTCAGCCTCCCAGTTGGCAGGATTCAGGGTGTGGGGCAACACACATCCTTCAGGTCTTTGACTTTGTTAGAGGATCTGTTTGTTGCAATACCAACTCTTGCACAAATATTCTGTACTGGTTTTTGTTGAATGTGTACATTGTTTAGTTAAATTTCAGATTTCCCTGTACTTGGCTCCACTCAGCCTACTAGAATACTTGCATAGCAGGAAAACCCAACACCCAGGGTCACTTTTGCTGGAGATGGAGACAGGAGGAGCCCCAGGGATGGATAGCTAGCCTGTCTGGTGCAACTGATGAGCTCCATGTTCCGTGTGAGACTTCGTTTGGGGGGAAATGAATGAGAATAAAACACAAGGGCAGAGCTAGGTGTGGCAGCACACACCTTTAATTCCACCACTCTGGAGACAGAGGTAAGAGGATCACTATGAGTATGAGGCCAGCCCGAGACTACATAGTGAATTCCAGGTCAGCTTTGGCTAACGTGAGAATCTACCTCGACAAACCAAAAAGAGAAAGAAAGAAAGAAAGAGAAAGGAAAGACAGATATGTAGGAAAAGGCCACTGACACATTACTTTGTATGATAGCCTTAAAATTAGTATTAAAGATGGGGGTGGAGACATTTCTCAGTGGTTAGGGCCTGTAAAGCCAAAGGTCCCAGGTTCAAATCCCCAGTACCCATGTAAGCCAGTTGCACAAGGAACTGAATGTGTCTGGATTTGCTTTGCCATGGCCAAAGGGTCTGGTGCACCCATTCTCTCTATCTACCTCTCTCCCCCTATTTCTCTTTCTCTCTCATAAATAAATAAAATATTTTACAACATTATTAAGAAGGGCTAGAGATGAGGATGGTGAAACATGCCTTTAATCCAAACATTGAGGAGGCAGGAATAGGTGGATTACTGTGAGTTCAAAGCAAGCCTGAAGCAATATAGTGAATTCCAGGTCAGCCAGGACTAATCTAGACCCTAGCTCAAAAAGGGAGGACTGGAATCTAGAGTGGTTGTTAAGTGATTAAGGGAATAGAATAGATACAGAAGGAAAAGAAGTTAGCACAGTGGATAGAGCACTTGGTACCCAAGCATCAGGAAATGAGTTCAGATTGCCTTCAGATATGAGAAAGCTGAAGACACAAGCCTGTAATCATGCACTGAAGAGTGCAGACAAGGTGACCCTGAACGTATTAGTCTATGATCACACACTGAAGAGTGCAGACAAGATGACCCTGGGCTCACTAGTCTATGATCACACACTGAAGGGTGCAGACAAGGTGATTCTGGGCTCACTAGTCTATGATCACGCACTGAAGGGTGCAGACAAGGTGACCCTGTACTCACTAGTCTATGATCACACACAGAAGAGCGCAGACAAGGTGACCCTGGGCTCACTAGTCTATGATCACGCACTGAAGAGTGCAGACAAGGTGACCCTGGGCTCACTAGTCTATGATCACACACTGAAGAGCGCAGACAAGGGGACCCTGGGCTCACTAGTCTATGATCACGCACTGAAGAGTGCAGACAAGGTGACCCTGGGCTCACTAGTCTATGATCACGCACAGAAGAGCGCAGACAAGGTGACCCTGACTCACTAGTCAATGATCACGCACTGAAGAGCGCAGACAAGGTGACCCTGGGCTCACTAGTCTATGATCACGCACTGAAGAGTGCAGACAAGGTGACCCTGGACACACTAGTCTATGATCACGCACTGAAGAGCGCAGACAAGGTGACCCTGGACTCACTAGTCTATGATCACGCACTGAAGAGTGCAGACAAGGTGACCCTGGACTCACTAGTCTATGATCACGCACAGAAGAGTGCAGACAAGGTGACCCTGGACTCACTAGTCTATGATCACGCACTGAAGAGTGAGACAAGGGGACTCTGGACACACTAGTCTATGATCACGCACTAAAGAGTGAGACAAGGTGACCCTGGACACACTAGTCTATGATCACGCACTAAAGAGTGAGACAAGGTGACCCTGGACTCACTAGTCTATGATCACGCACAGAAGAGCGCAGACAAGGTGACCCTGGACTCACTAGTCTATGATCACGCACTGAAAAGTGCAGACAAGGTGACCCTGGACACACTAGTCTATGATCACGCACAGAAGAGCGCAGACAAGGTGACCCTGGACTCACTAGTCTATGATCACGCACAGAAGAGCGCAGACAAGGTGACCCTGGACTCACCTGTCTATGATCACGCACAGAAGAGCGCAGACTAGGAGACCATGGATTCACTAGTCTATGATCACGCACTGAAGTGTGCATATAAGGGGACCCTGGACTCAGTATTCTGCAATCACGCACTGAATAGTGCAGACGAGGTGACCCTGGGCTCACTAGTCTATGATCACGCACTGAAGAGCGCAGACAAGGTGATCCTGGACACACTAGTCTATGATCACGCACTGAAGAGCACAGACAAGGAGACCATGGATTCACTAGTCTATGATCACGCACTGAAGAGTGCAGACAAGGTGACCCTGGACTCACTAGTCTATGATCACGCACTGAAGAGTGCAGACAAGGTGACCCTGGACACACTAGTCTATGATCACGCACAGAAGAGCGCAGACAAGGTGACCCTGGACACACTAGTCTATGATCACGCACTGAAGAGCACAGACAAGGAGACCATGGATTCACTAGTCTATGATCACGCACTGAAGAGCACAGACAAGGAGACCATGGATTCACTAGTCTATGATCACGCACTGAAGAGCACAGACAAGGAGACCCTGGACTCACTAGTCTATGATCACACACTGAATAGTGCAGACGAGGTGACCCTGGGCTCACTAGTCTATGATCACGCACTGAAGAGCGCAGACAAGGTGATCCTGGACACACTAGTCTATGATCACGCACTGAAGAGCACAGACAAGGAGACCATGGATTCACTAGTCTATGATCACGCACTGAAGAGTGCAGACAAGGTGACCCTGGACTCACTAGTCTATGATCACGCACTGAAGAGCGCAGACAAGGTGACCCTGGACTCACTAGTCTATGATCACGCACTGAAGAGTGCAGACAAGGTGACCCTGGACTCACTAGTCTATGATCACGCACTGAAGGGTGCAGACAAGGTGACCCTGGACACACTAGTCTATGATCATGCACAGAAGAGCGCAGACAAGGTGACCCTGGACTCACTAGTCTATGATCACGCACTGAAGAGCACAGACAAGGTGACCCTGGACTCACTAGTCTATGATCACGCACTGAAGAGTGCAGACAAGGTGACCCTGGACTCACTAGTCTATGATCACGCACTGAAGGGTGCAGACAAGGTGACCCTGGACACACTAGTCTATGATCACGCACTGAAGAGCGCAGACAAGGTGACCCTGGACTCACTAGTCTATGATCATGCACAGAAGAGCGCAGACAAGGTGACCCTGGACTCACTAGTCTATGATCACGCACTGAAGAGCGCAGACAAGGTGACCCTGGGCTCACTAGTCTATGATCACGCACAGAAGAGTGCAGACAAGGTGACCCTGGACACACTAGTCTATGATCACGCACTGAAGAGCGCAGACAAGGTGACCCTGGGCTCACTAGTCTATGATCACGCACTGAAGAGCGCAGACAAGGTGACCCTGGGCTCACTAGTCTATGATCACGCACAGAAGAGTGCAGACAAGGTGACCCTGGGCTCACTACTCTATGATCATGCACAGAAGAGCGCAGACAAGGTGACCCTGGGCTCACTAGTCTATGATCACGCACAGAAGAGTGCAGACAAGGTGACCCTGGGCTCACTAGTCTATGATCACGCACTGAAGAGTGCAGACAAGGTGACCCTGGGCTCACTAGTCTATGATCACGCACTGAAGAGTGCAGACAAGGTGATCCTGGACTCACT